>NW_027362765.1:56232463-56559963 GCF_046119375.1 Phyllobates terribilis
GAGAAAGAGAGACCCAGAGGGGAAAGCAGAAGAAAGGACTCTAAGACCCCAAATTAAATCCCCGGGTGAAGAGTCGGCATCAGGGTACCGGAACCCAAGCTGGTGGGGGCAAAAACACTCCCCAGCCAGAGACCGGAGACCGTGGGCAGCGTTTGCCACGGTCACCCACCACATCCACCACGAAGGCATACCACGAGGAGGGTCAGGGAACCCAAGGCCAAGGGTCTCCCAACAGAAGGCCCGAGGGAGCTGGACCTGGGTGGATCAATAGTGGGGACGGCCAGAGAAAGGACAGAAGGAGAGCTCAGGGTCACGCTCCGGACTTATTTGGGAGTTGGCTGGATCCAGAACCTGGTGGACGCAGCACGGCTCGGGAGGTCACTCGAAGCTGGAGTGACCAGAACATCAGCAGTGAGTAAACATCCTAAACTGCATAACCCGACTCTGTCTCTGATTGCCGCCTACACTGCATCACCACAACTCCCATCCTCTGCACCTGATCCCCCTGAGGCTATACCCCACCCGTTGGGGGTTATATCACCAAAGCTGCACCTACACCACCAGCCTCAGCGGACCCTGCTGCAGCGGCGGCCACAGTGACCGCAACACAACGGGTGGCGTAGTCGACAATAAAGAACTTATAACATCTGTATGACTGCCACATACAACTCAGTTTGACACCCTGGGCACGGACCGGGTCACAGCCACTCGGAAGACTACAACCCCCATCTGATCCGGCTCCGGATATTCCCCCTAAAAGAATATGGCCCAGGGGGCGCGTCATATGTGTGTGTATTCTGCCGGGGTATGTAAACTTTTGAGCACAACTGTGTATTAGAATAAATAAATGTGTGTATATATACAGTATAGACCAAAAGTTTGGAGACACCTTCTCATTTAAAGATTTTTCTGTATTTTCATGACTATGAAAATTGTGCATTCACACTGAAGGCATCAAAACTATGAATTAACACATGTGGAATTATATACTTAACACAAAAGTGTGAAACAACTGAAAATATGTCTTATATTCTAGGTTCTTCAAAGTAGCCACCTTTTGCTTTGATGACTGCTTTGCACACTCTTGGTATTCTCTTGATGAGTTTCAAGAGGTAGTCACCGGAAATGGTCTTCCAACAATCTTGGAGGAGTTCCCAGAGATGCTTAGCACTTGTTGGCCCTTTTGCCTTCACTCTGCGGTCCAGCTCACGCCAAACCATCTCGATTGGGTTCAGGTCTGGTGACTGTGGAGGCCAAGTCATCTGGCGTAGCACCCCATCACTCTCCTCCTTGGTCAAATAGCCCTTACACAGCCTGGAGGTGTGTTTGGGGTCATTGTCCTGTTGAAAAATAAATGATGGTCCAACTAAACGCAAACTGGATGGAATAGCATGCCGCTGCAAGATGCTGTGGTAGCCATGCTGGTTCAGTATGCCTTCAATTTTTAATAAATCCCCAACAGTGTCACCAGCAAAGCACCCCCACACCATCACACCTCCTCCTCCATGCTTCACGGTGGGAACCAGGCATGTAGAGTCCATCCATTCACCTTTTCTGCGTCGCACAAAGACACAGTGGTTGGAACCAAAGATCTCAAATTTGGACTCATCAGACCAAAGCACAGATTTCCACTGGTCTAATGTCCATTCCTTGTGTTCTTTAGCCCAAACAAGTCTCTTCTGCTTGTTGCCTGTCCTTAGCAGTGGTTTCCTAGCAGTTATTTTACCATGAATGCCTGCTGCACAAAGTCTCCTCTTAACAGTTGTTGAAGAGATGTGTCTGCTGCTAGAACTCTGTGTGGCATTGATCTGGTCTCTAATCTGAGCTGCTGTTAACCTGCAATTTCTGAGGCTGGTGACTCGGATAAACTTATCCTCAGAAGCAGAGGAGACTCTTGGTCTTCCTTTTCTGGGGCGGTCCTCATGTGAGCCAGTTTCTTTGTAGCGCTTGATGGTTTTTGCAACTGCACTTGGGGACACTTTCAAAGTTTGCCCAATTTTTCAGACTGACTGACCTTCATTTCTTAAAGTAATGATGGCCACTCGTTTTTCTTTACTCAGCTGCTTTTTTCTTGCCATAATACAAATTCTAACAGTCTTTCAGTATGACTATCAGCTGTGTATCCACCTGACTTCTGCACAACACAACTGATGGTCCCAACCCCATTTATATGGCAAGAAATCCCACTTATTAAACCTGACAGGGCACACCTGTGAAGTGAAAACCATTTTCGGTGACTACCTCTTGAAGCTCATCAAGAGAATGCCAAGAGTGTGCAAAGCAGTCATCAAAGCAAAAGGTGGCTACTTTGAGGAACCTAGAATATAAGACATATTTTCAGTTGTTTCACACTTTTTTGTTAAGTATATAATTCCACATGTGTTAATTCATAGTTTTGATGCCTTCAGTGTGAATGAACAATTTTCAAAGTCATGAAAATACAGAAAAATCTTTAAATGAGAAGGTGCGTCCAAACTTTTGGTCTGTACAGTGTGTATGTGTATATATATATATATATATATATATATATGGAAATAAGTGTCTCCGTCTGAAACCTTTACAGACTGCGCAAGCACGACACGCCTGTGCAGTCTGGCTCCAGACAGAAAAACGCAACGAGTCGTTTACAGGTAAGAGGAGTGTATGGCGCTGAAGATCGTAGTATGCGTAGACACTGAACTCATACCGAGATCTCCGGCGCTATACTTACATACTTACCTGACCGGAGGAGCGTTGCCACAGCGCCTCTCTTCGCCGGAGACCGGGGCAGGAGTGAGGCGCCGGAATCGGTGCATGCGCATAGAGCTATCCGGCGCCATTTTACTGAAGACACATTTGCAGTGTGGCTTCAGCAAAATGGCGCCGGACAGCGCAGTATAGGCATGCGCGTACTCCGGCGCCGCACTCCTCCCCCGGCTTCTGGCAGAACAGGACACAGCAGCGCTGGAGCACAGGGAAGAAAGGCGAGTATAAGAGTTGTTTTTTTTGTATGTGTGCAGCATGAAATATTAGGGGTGCCATACATACCAGGATTATGGGGTGAGGGGGCCACAAGTACCAGGATTGGAGGATGATGGGTGCCATGCATGCCAGTATTGGGGGATGAGGGGTGTCAAGCATACCTGGATTGTGGGATGAGAGGGCTACCAAGCATACCAGGATTGGGGGATGAGGGGTACCAAGCATACCAGGATTGGGGGATGATGGGGTACCATACATACCAGGATTGTGGGGTGAGGGGACCATGCATACCAGGATTGTGGGGTGAGGGGACCATGCATACCAGGATTGCGGGATGAGAGGGGTACCAAACATACCAGGATTGGGGGATGAGGGGTACCATACATACCAGGATGAGGAATGGGGTGCCATGCATACCATGATGAGGGGTACCACACATACCAGGATTGGGGGATGAGGTGACCATGCATACCAGAATAGGGATGAGAGGTACCATGCATACCAGAATAGGGATGAGGGGTACCATGCATGCCAGAATGAGGGATGGGGTGCCATACATACCAGGATGAGGGGTACCTTACATACCAGGATAGGTATATGGGGTACCATGCATACCAGGATGAGGGATTGGGTACCATACATACCAGGATTGGGGATGAGGGGTGCCATGTATACCAAATTTGGGATGGGGGTGCCATGCATACCAAGATGAGATGGGTTGCCATGCATGCCAGGATTGGGATGCGGGGTGCCATGCATGCCAGGATTGTGGGATGAGGGGTGCCATGCATACCAGGATTGTGGGATGAGGGGTGCCATGCATACCAGGATTGTGGGATGAGGGGTGCCATGCATACCAGGATTGTGGGATGAGGGATGGGGTGCCATGCATACCAGGATTGTGGGATGAGGGATGGGGTGCCATGCATACCAGGATTGTGGGATGAGGGATGGGGTGCCATGCATACCAGGATTGTGGGATGAGGGATGGGGTGTCATGCATACCAGGATTGTGGGATGAGGGATGGGGTGCCATGCATACCAGGATAAGGCTGAGGGGGGCCATGCATACTCGGATTGGGGATGAGGGGTGCCATGCATACCCGGATTGGGGATGAGGGATGGGGTGCCATGCATACCAGGATAAGGCTGAGGGGGGCCATGCATACCAGGATTGGGGATGAGGGGTGCCATGCATACCAGGATTGTGGGATGAGGGATGGGGTGCCATGCATACCAAGATAAGGCTGAGGGGGGCCATGCATACCAGGATTGGGGATGAGGGGTGCCATGCATACTAGGATTGGGGATGAGGGATGGGGTGCCATGCATACCAGGATAAGGCTAAGGGGGCCATGCATAACAGGATGAGGGGTGCCAGGCATACCAGGATTGAGTTTCTGGTATTGGCTTTTATCCTAAGTCATGTGATAAGGCTCGTTAAAGGGTCACTATTGACTTTTAGGATTGCTACTTCCTGTAGGTGGCACTAGAGTTCTAGTCCTCTTCCTCTCTGAAGAGACAATTTGCTTATTTCCCAGAGGGGCATTGTGGTTTTAAAAGTCTCCTCACCTGACATGCTTAACATATCACTCTCCGCAAGGATATTACCCCTAGATTTCCACAAGGAGAAACCATTGCCCCTTAGAAAGTCAGATACATGAACCTTGAGTTCAGGATTATGCCCTGGTGCCCCTTCACATCATTGAATGTACTGGTAAAAGCTGTGTCACATATGATGATGAGTCAGGAGTTGTGCATCATCGCAGGTAAATAATTTGTGTTACATTTGAGCTGCCCCCTGCTGCTGTTAACCCCTTACATTCGGCTGTCATTCTCTAATGTCGACATTTACAGCCCATGATCCAGGGGTAAAGGCGGCGCTGTTCTATGTGTTGATCAAATCATTCAATTGTGGGGTGTCAGTAGATTGCTATGGCCATGCTGGAGGCTCCCTTGCCTGTTATGATGGCGCCCTTGTGAAGACCCACTTGTGACTAGTTTCATAGGGGACTGTGATTTTTACTGTATTCTGCAATACTGAGGTATTTCCATATAAAGTACAAGCAATCAGATGATCACAGTTTCAAGTTCCCTAAAAAGACTAAGAAATAGTCATTAAAAAATATTTTTAAATATATAAAAAATTCGTCCAATAAAAGAAAAGAAATGATTATACTGAAACACAATTGGTATTGTTGTATCCATAAAATTCTGATCTATCAAAATATGAAATTAGTTAACCCGATTGGTAAACGCTACCAAGAGAAAAAAAATTCAAAAGCCAGAATTGCAGCTTTTAGTTACCAGATCTCCATGAAAAAATACAATAAGCATTAAAAACATCATATCTGCCCCAAAATGGGATCAACAAAAATGTCAGCTCGCCAAATAATAAGCAGCCAACGCAAGGCTCAATTGACATGAAAATGTTACAGATCTCAAAAAATGACAACAGAAATTCTTTTTTTTTTTTCTTAGAAATTTCTAGATTTTTTTGTCGCCACTTAAATAGTAGTCATGCAGGTCACATGTACATCACAATGAATGCCGTAAAAAAAAAAATTACAGTTTTAGAATTGCGTTTTATATTTTTTTCACAATATCGCCGCATTTCGAATTTTTTTGAATATTTTCTTGTACATTAAAAGATAAAACGGATAGTGTCAACTCTGTCCCACAAAATAACAAGTCTTCATACGGGGATGTCAATAAAAATTAAAGAAGAGGAAGGCAAAAAGCGAAAGATGGAAAAATTGTCTGGTCATGAAAAGGATAAGACACTTTGTGAGATTTCATTCGTACGGCCACTTCATGCTTCACCTGAGATAATTCATGATCTTGATGCATCGCTGGTTGCAGACGATTTATCTTAGCTCTCATACAGACGTCCGTTATGCTATCCGTGGTCTTGCTAAGCAGAGTGATCCAGGTCAGATGCAAGTCAAGGTCAATATAGAGCAGCAGTTCAAGTCAGAGTAAGGCTGCGTTCACACATTGCGTATTTTCGCACGCTTTTTTGCGCGCGCTTTTTCAAAATACGCAATGTGCCTTGTGTCTGCCAGCAAAGTGAATGGGAAATTCACTTTGCCGTTCAGACACTGTGTGTTTTTACGCAGCTGCCTCCTGCGCTTTCTCCTATTGTGCCCGTTATAAGCAATGGAATTACGCAGCGGTGTTCACACACTGCGTAATTCCATAGCTTTTTGATGGAGGCGCAGGAGAAACTATGGATAATCACCTATTCGATGGATGGGAGGCGTCCGCTCCGGTCCCGCGCTTCCAGCATCTGCCGGTGAAGCGATGACAAGCCGGCGTCGGCTCCGGTCCCGCCGCTTGCAGCTTCCTGCCGTAAAGCGATCACAAGCCGGTGACCGGCTTGTGATCGCTTTACGGCAGGAAGCTGCAAGCGGCGGGACCGGTGCGAACGCCGACTTGTCATCGCTTCACTGAAGATGCTGGCAGCGGTGGGACCGGGCGCCTCTCCCATCCATCGGATAGGTGAGTATCCATAGTTTTTTTCTTTTAAAGCAGTGTATGTACTGCAGCCAGAAGCTGTCTGTATGTACACTGCTAGGGGGACACTCACAGGACACACAGACACATACATTACATTACATTACATTACATACAGACACATACATTACATTACATACAGGTGTAATCCTCCATCCTCACACTTCATTTCTCCTGCATCCTGCGTAAAAAAATACAGGAAAAAAAGCAGTGTGTGAATGGAGGTGCTTTTTTTACCTGCGTAAAAAAAGCAGGAAATACGCACACGTAAAAATACGCAGGAAAAAAAGCAATGTGTGAACACAGCCTAAGGCAGACAAAGGAGAAAAATCACATTATGGAGATTAGCTACAGCTAGATAGACAGATGAGGGGAGAATCCAGGAGCCAGGTCAAAACCAAACCACAAATGTTCATCTTCTGATCCCTTTACTCTTGGAAAAAAATACAAAATGTACCTAGTACAAGAGCACTGCACTTAAGCCCCCGTCACACTAAGCGAGATAGCTAGCGAGGTCGCTGATGAGTCACAAGTTTTGTGACGCAACAGCGACCTCAGTAGCGATCTCGTTATGTGTGACACTTAGCAGCTACCAGGCCCCTGCTGTGAGATCGCTGGTCGTCTCGGAAAGGTCTGGACATTTTTTTGATTATTGAGGCCCCGCTGGGTAGCATGCATTGCTGTGTTTGACACCTTACCAACGACCTTGTTAACGACTCAGACACAAAAACACATAGGCGTGCATCGTTATACAGATCGTTACGGGTCGCCGCATCGTTGCTGCGTCATTAGGAAGATCTGACTGTTTGATATCTCACCAGCGACCACATAGCGACGCAGCAACGATCCCTGACAGGTCGTATCGTTGTCGGGATCGCTGTAGCGTCGCTTAGTGTGACTGGGCCTTTACTCCAAAGCCCTAGCTCATGTGTTGTGTGTATATGTAGCTGATATGTAGGTGATGCGATGGACACCTAATATCACAGACCTACAGGCGCCTTTAGAAATATTTACTAAACGTTTTACTAGGAAAGGTCGCTAACGGGCACAAAGAAACCTGAACCTATGACAAAGCTACAGAGAAGTAAACTATCGAAGGCGTACAACCTGGTGGCCAATCCACTAGTCCCTACTTTGATTTCTACTAATATCATCTTTCTCCTACTCAATTGAATTTTACCCCAATATGTATAGAGTTGCTTTAAAATATCTATTATTGAAAGAAACAATATTATTCCCTGTTTATTGAAGAAACTTAAAATCCATTTTCTTCTTGGCAGATGGCTGTAGCGGAAGCTCAGAGGAACATCTGATATTTTCACATTTTAAAGAAGCTGATCGTGGTGTCACACCAGATTCATATGAAGAGCAGATCATTAGCCCGGATCCAGCTCCAAGTCTTCACATCAAAAATCTTTCAACTGATCCTTTTCAACAAGTCCGGTCTTCTGATTCATCACAGACTGTAGAGCATAGAAAAAATAACAGAAGGGATGTGCAACATCGAAGGGCTCGGACAGGGGAGAAACTATTTTCATGTGCAGAATGTGGGAGAGGTTTTATAAAAAAATCCCAGGTGGTTAGACATCAGAGAATTCACACAAAGAAGAAGCCATTTTCATGTTCAGAGTGTGGGAAGTGTTTTACAAAGAAATCACTCCTGGTTAGACATCAGAGAATTCACACAGGGGAAAAGCCATTTTCATGTCCAGAATGTGGAAAATGTTTTACAAAGAAATCACTCCTGGATAGACATCAGAGAATTCACACAGGGGAGAAGCCATTTTCATGTCCAGAATGTGGAAAATGTTTTACAAAGAAATCACTCCTGGATAGACATCAGAGAATTCACACAGGGGAGAAACCATTTTCATGTCCAGAATGTGGGAAATGTTTTATATGCAAAGCACATTTGGTTAGACATCAGAGAATTCACACAAGGGAGAAACCATATTCATGTCCAGAATGTAGGAAATGTTTTACAAAGAAATCACTCCTGGATAGACATCAGAGAATTCACATAAAGAAGAATTTATCTTTATGTTCCGAATGTGGGAAATGTTTTAAACATGAAAGAAATCTTGTTATACATCAGAGAATTCACACAGGGGAGAACCCATTTTCATGTTCAGAATGTGGGAAATGTTTTGCAAACAAATCACACCTGGCTGCACATCAGAGAATTCACACAGGGGAGAAACCATTTTCATGTCCAGAATGTGGGAAATGTTTTACAGACAAATCACACCTGAGTAGACATCAGAGAAGTCACACAGGGGAGAAGCCATTTTCATGTCCAGTATGTGGGAAATTTTTTAGAAACAAATCACACCTGAGTAGACATCAGATAATTCACACACGGGAGCAGGCATTTACATGTCAAGAATGTGGGAAATTTTTTACAAACAAAAAACACCTGGTTTCACATCAGCGAATTCACACAGGGGAGATGCCATTTTATTGTCCAGAATGTGGGAAATGTTTCAATCATAGCTCCACTCTTAGCTCACATAAGAGAACTCATACAAAGTAAACATTTTCATATTCAGAATGTAGTAAACATTTTACAAATAAAGCAAGTCTTGTAGCCCATGAGAGAACTTGTATAGGGAGGAAGCCATTTTTATATCCAGAATGTTTTACTCATAAATTACATTTTGGTTAGTATCAGAAAAATCACACATGGAAGCAACGATTTTCTATTTATCGACAAATTCATCAAAAACGAATTAAGTCAAAGTAAAGTCATACATTACGTAAGAAAGGGAAAGTAATTTATAGCATCGAGTGATGATTAGGAAATGTATGCAATTACCAATAAACATCTGTTACCGAAAGCAAACTAAATCTATTTTACACACCTTTTATATTCTCATTTATTTTAAAGAATTACATCTATGTATTTGGGCCTTCATCGATAAAGATAGAATTTTGCATCCATAATATTTCTTTTATTTCTATGCCATTTATAATGTCCCTTTTTATATATTTGATTATTTGTTGAATTATATTGGATTATTCAGATATGTCATGGTCTATTCGCTCTCTTTGCCATTAATAATATATTTATTTCTTACTTTTTATTTCCTGATCTATTATTATCTCTCACTTATCTGCTACTTCTGTCCAGGCACCAATGTTGTATCATGCGCTCTAGATCTACTGAATATATATATATTTTGTGTGGACATACTCCCTTTATATATTTCTTGTTTTTGAGTGTCCTTTGTGTTCCCCTTTAAACATATATCTTTCTTCACATCATTGTTCGATCTTCAATCTGTGCGCAAGCACTATGGATTAATTGCACGTTCTATATATTATGTCAGGGTTTATCTTTTCACACATGCACGGTCTACTTAGAAATCATTAGTGGTGCCGAGCTCTTCTGCGCATGCGCCACCTTCTCTTACCAATAACTTTGTCATTCTCACATTTTACTTTGCGAGCATGCGCTATAGATCAGCTGTTCCTATATTCTGTATGATTACTCTTGTACACGTGCTGTTTCTTTACAAATTTCGAGCTGCTCACAGATGTTCTGCACATGCCCCTCTGTTAATGATAATTACTTCACGCATGTGCAATGGTAACTGTAAAAACTTTGATACTTATTGTTAACTTTATGTAGATCTTGCATTGTACTTTGCGTGCGCTACAGATCCAACTGAACGTTCCTATATTCTGTATGATTACTCTTGCACTTATGTGCTGCTTGTCTACAAATTACGAGCGTTCCACATGTTTTCTGCGCATGCACAGCTCTTTTAAATGAATGCTTTGCTCGCGCATGCGCTTTGATAACTCTAGAAACGTTATTGACACTTCTTGTTTGTGCATGCGCAACGTGTTTTTCAAGCAAATATTTTCAATACAGCGTGTTCACACCTGCGCATTGGCAACCTTAAATCAACTTAATTAATTAAATGATTTACTTTTTTATTCTATTACCTTTCTGTATATATAAGGGACATTATCTGACACCATTACTCGTTGTTAGCTCTTAGGACGCCACAGCTTGTGAGGCGAAACGTGTGGGATTTTCTCTCCTCATTCTATTTTTGCATCATTCACAGGTTCTTTGTTATACTTATTTTTCCCTATTTGATTTATTATTCTCATGGTTATCTATGCTTAGCTTAAGTACTTGTGAGCTGACATGCATATCACTTTATTGTTTATTAATTATAATTGAGGAATATTTGTTTAGTTTATTATTTTTTGGTATCTTGGCATTGAAAATTGTTCATATTTCTTTTTCTCTAGGTTGGTATAAATTAAACTTCTATTTTGTATATTAGATCACCACCTATCCTTATATGCCTGATACATTACAGTTCATGGGATATTCAAAGAAAATGTAACTATAGACACAAGTAATCTGCGAATAAATGGACTATTGGCTTTTTAAAAGTGTTTAAATATTTATGACTTTTGTCTTCTAATGCCATTCATAATAAAGGCTTTTATTTGGTGATCCCTTTGCACTTGCATACTGTTTTTTCTATGTTGTAAATGCTTTAATAACCGCTCAACTCTTAGCTCATATCAGAGAACTCACACAGGGAAAACAACATTATGATCTACAGAATGTAGTAAGCGTTTTACAAATAAGGCCGGGATCCCACTAGCATATGGCATCCGATGCGATAACCATATGCTAATGCCATTCGGCTCATGCTCTGCTGCGAGCGGGAGCCGAATGTCAGTGCTCCGTGCTCTGATTCTCTAGCACAGAGAGGAACGCAGCACAGCTGCGGAGGGGACAGAGAAATCAATTTCTCCATCTCCTCTGTTGCTGGCATCGGCGGGTATCACACTGCACTCGAGTGATGTCCGAGTGCAGTACAATGTTTCACACGCACTCATAGGCTTATATGGGAGTGTACGATCCGAATGTAACATGCTGCGATTTTTTTTTCCAGCCCGATCGCAATCCAATCGGCGCTGGAAAGAAAAACGCCACTGAGCACACCATCATAGGATTTAATCGGTCCGAATGCAATCCTATTTTTTATCGGATTGCATTCATCAGATTTAATCGCAAGTGAGAGTGAGCCCTTAAGCAAGCTTTGTTACACATCTGAGAACTCGCATAGGGCTGAAGCCATTTTCATGTCCAGAACAGTTTACTCACAAATCACTTTTTCCTAAACATCAGAGAAATCACACATGGAAGAAACTGCTAAAGTCAAAGTAAAATCACACTTTACATGTAACATCAATACTGGCACCCCTGCATGTTCCCCTTCCCCCACCATGCAGGGACGCCGACATACTCACCACCTTGGCCGTGCGGTGACCTCAGTCTCCTGATCCTCTGCTTCCTGGTGGTGAGCCTCCTTCTCTTGAAGGGGCAGGGCACGTAGTTTGAAAATGCCCCCAGCCTATAGTAAATAGTAAAAGGATTAAATCGGATAATATTGGACCGATAAAAAGTGAGGAAGGCAAAATCATAGAGAAAGATGAGGATAAAGCTAATCTATTAAATAATTTTTTTTTTGACAACTTTCACAAAGGAAATAGAACTAACAGGAGAAATGAGAAGTGACAAGCTTAATCCTCCACTAAGTATGACTAATCTAACCCAAGTTGAGGTACAGAAACGCCTCAGTAACATTAAAATAAACAAATCACCAGGACCTGATGGCATACACGCACGGGTACTAAGGGAACTAAGTAATGTGATAGACAGACCGTTATATCTTATATTTAAGGACTCTGTTGAGACTGGGTCTGTACCACTTGATTGTCGACAGGCGAATGTAGTGCCAATATTCAAAAAGGGAGCAAAAAGTGATGCCGGAAACTATCGGCCGGTGAGTCTGACGTCCGTTGTGGGCAAAATTTTTGAAAGCTTCATTAAAGAGGCAATTACGGAGCATCTTGATGCTAATAATCTTTTAATCCGGAACCAACATGGATTCATGAGGAATCGCTCCTGCCAAACAAACCTGATTGACTTCTACGAGGAGGTTAGCTCTCGAGTAGATCAGGGGGAACCAGTGGATGTCGTGTATCTCGACTTCTCAAAAACGTTCGATAGCGTGCCACATAATAGGTTGGTATACAAAATGAGAATGATGGGGCTGGGGGAAAATGTCTGCAAGTGGGTAGCAAACTGGCTAAGGGATAGAAGGCAGAGGGTGGTTATAAATGGAATATACTCAGATTGGGTAAGCGTCACTAGTGGGGTACCACAGGGGTCTGTACTAGGCCCAATGTTATTTAATATCTTTATTAACGACATAGTCAACGGGATAAATAGTAAAATATCAATATTTGCAGATGACACAAAGTTATGTAAAACAATTAATACAAAAGAGGACAGTGCAGACCTACAGAGGGATTTGGATAAGCTGGGTAGGTGGAGCATTAAATGGCAAATGAGGTTTAACGAGGAGAAATGTAAGGTCATACATATGGGAAGGAAAAATGGAAGTCACCAGTACTCACTGAATGGGAAATCATTGGGGAATTCAGAGATGGAGAAGGACTTGGGCATCTTGATTGATAGCAAACTAAATTGGAGTGCCCAAAGTCAGGCCGCTGCTGTAAGGTCAAACAGGGTAATGGGATGTTTCAGAAGAGGTATAGCTGCAAAGGATGAGAACATTGTTCTTCCACTGTACAAAGCACTGGTCAGACCACACTTGGAATACTGTGCTCAGTTATGGGCCCCAATATATAGAAAGGGTATAAATGAGCTTGAAAAGGTACAAAGGAGGGCAACAAAATTAATAAAGGGAATGGAGGGACTGCAATACCCAGAGAGGTTGGCAAAACTAGGACTATTCAGCCTGGAAAAGAGAAGGTTGAGGGGGGACATAATAAATTTGTACAAATATGTTAGGGGACAGTATAGAGATCTTGCCCGGGATTTGTTCAAAAGGAGGGATATTACGGTAACAAGAGGGCATTCACTAAGACTGGAAGAGAAAAGGTTTCAGCACCAGCATAGGAAGGGGTTCTTTATGGTAAGAGCAGTGAGAATATGGAATTCACTGAGTGAGGAGACGGTAATGTCGGATTCACTACACCAGTTCAAGCGGGGACTGGATGCATTTCTAGATACCAGGCAGATTTCAGCGTATACTTAAAAATAAAATAGTAGGTTGATACAGGGATTTATTCTGACTGCTGGTTTCAGAGTCGGGAGGGAATTTTTCCTCAGGTGAAGATTGGCTAAATCATTTGGGGTTTTTGCCCTCCTCTGGATCAACTTTAGCAATTACAGAACTAACAGGTCGAACTTGATGGACGCAAGTCTTTATTCGGCTTTACAAACTATGTTACTATGTTACTATAGCTAGGAGGCATCGTGTATAAAAGGCACCCTCTTCAGTAGGGAGGCGCCTGAACAACTCCTGTAGTTCTTTGTGTAGTGTGTGCAACTGTATGTTGCCAGGTCCCCCGTACTAGTATTCTGTGTAGATTTACATGAATCTGATCACCTGGTCCTTGTGTGGCCAGGGCCTGAATCTGAACCCCTGGTTCTTGTGTGGCCAGGGCCTGAACCTGAAGCCACACCGGCTGTACCCGAACCTGTATCCTTTCCGACAGTTCTTGAACCTGTACCAGTGTCAGTCCTAGTTAGTTAGTGTTCCAGAGTCAGTACTGTCAGAGCATGTTCCAGTATCCGAATCCAGCCCTGTCTGTGACTGTGTCAGTATCCATTCTTCCCAAGCATCTAGAGCCTGTGCAGTCTGAACAGAGTTCATATCCTGTCTTGCCAGTACTCCGAGTCCAGTCTGTGCCAGCAAACCTGACCCTTGGGGTCAGCAGCTGCAGTACCAGGGACTGCCTATGAGTGTTACCTGGAGGCTACCTGCATCTCAAGCCGGACTCCACCATCAGACGCTCTAGTGAATACCAGGTAGCTGCTTAGCTACGCCCTTCCTAAGTAATCCCTGCCCCGTGGAACAGTGGGTCAACGAACCATGTGCGCCACATGCGTATGTGACATTACATAAGAAAGGGAAAATAATTTAGAGCAATCAAGTGATGATTAAATGTATGTAATTACCAATAAACATCTGTTATTGAAAGCAAAATAAATCCAATTTACACACCTTTATTTTCTCCATGTGTATAAAATATTTTATGCTTATGTACAGCAATCTGTAAAAGGTTTGGGCAGGAGTGGGAAAAATGCTACAAAGTATAAGACTATGTGCCCACGATGCAGAAATGCTCCGGATTTTTCCTGAGGTTTCTGCATCTCCCTGGCAGAAAAAACGCATGCGGATTGTACACGTGGATTGTACATGTGGATTGTACATGCGTTTTTCCTGCCAGGGACAAGCGGATGTGAAGCGTTCTTCACATGCATTTCCTCATGCATGTTGACAAGCGCTTACCAAGCGATTTTAGCATCACTTGGAAAGTGCTTGACAACTTGGTCACACTATATAAATCCATGCAACCGGCATGAATTTATATAGTGTGACCAAAAGAATGGTAAAAAATAAAATAATAAATCTATACTTACCTTCTGATGTCCCCCGGAGTCTTGATTCGATGCGTTTCGGCTTGCCGGCAGCTCGCGGTACACTGAAGGACCTGCCACATATGACTAAATGACGTCACCGCAGGTCCTTCAGTCCACCGCGATCTACCGGCAAGCGAAGACAAGCACACCACGGGCCGTCAGAAGGTAAATATCATATTTATTTTTTATTTTATTCTTTTTTTTTTAACAGGTTCTATTGTACCCGAATCCGGAGGAGAGTCTCCTCTTCTTCAAACCAGGGTACTATCCGCACATTGAAACACATGTATTCCGCATGTATAGATCCAGTGATGCATAATCCATGCGTTCCAATGCAAGTCAATGGCAGCGAAAATGCAGCGCTTCCGCAAAATAATTGGTAGTGCTGCGTTTTTTTCCGCAAAGATAACCCGCAGCGGAAATTTCCGCAGCATGTGCACAGCACATGCGGATTATCATTGGGGAACATGGCAGGCCTTCTACCAAACGTATCTGCAACGGAATTTACGCTGCAAAAACGGTTAAAAAACGCATAGTGGGCACACAGCCTAAAGCTTCCAAAAGTAGAACTGTTAGTAGTTTATCAATTAACAAAATGCGAAGTAAGTGAACAAAAGAGAAATCTAAATCACATAAAGACTGACTTTGTCTTCAAAACAGCATCAAAAGATCAATTCTTCTAGGTAAACTCGCATACAATTTTTAAAGGAATTAAGCAAGTAAGTTTTTCCAAACACCTTGGAGAACTAACAACAGATCTTCAGCTTTCAGTAATTCCAGACAGACTGGATGATGTTGAGATCAGGGCTCTGTGGGGGCTGTGTCATCACTTCTAGGATGCCTTGTTGTTTAGTCTGAAGATCGTACTTAATGACATTGGCTGTATATTTGTGGTCATTGTTCTACTGCAGAATCGATTTGGCCTCCCTGTTGGTGTTGTATGATAGATAACTATCTGCCTGTATTTCTCTGCAGTGGTGAATTACGGTAGACACACGACAGCTAAAATAAATTGGGTGCTCTGTCGTAAATCTAACCATGAAGTGGAGAAAGAGAACCAAGGCACACCAGATTCAAATGAAAATGAGCATTTATTTCCATGTCTGCGTAGAACAATGGGACAACATTTTGATCACATGATCACAGCCTACAATATGTTTCTAAAGGTGCTATTGACATGAAATTCTCACCAGATGTCGGTGACCACTCATCCAATCTACACAGGCAAAGAAATCAAACCATAGATGTCCATAAATTGAGTAATAATGAGGAATAACACAGGGAAATAAGTATTGAACCCATGAAGAAAAGGAGGTGTAAAAAGACATGTAAAGTCATGATACCAGGTGACTATATTAGTAATTAGAAAGTAATCCTGCCACATAGAGAAAAATAATATCAGCTGGTTCAATTGATGGCCTATAAAATAGGTGCCTCATTAAAATCTGGTCAGATGAGATCAAAATTGACCTCTTTGGATGCCATAATACACATCATGTTTGGAGATATAAAGGAATTGTATATCACCCCACAAATACCATACCAACAGTGAAGTTAGGAGGTGGGAACATCATGCTGTGGGGTTGTTTTTCAGCATATGGCACGGGCAAACTTCAAATAATTGAAGGAAGGAAGAAGGGACAAATGTACTGAGACAATCTTGATAAAAATCTGCTGCCATCTACCAGGATGATCAAACAAGGGTGGATAATTCAGCAAGACAATGATCTCAAACACAAAGCCATGGAAACTCTTAATTGGTTTCAGGGATGCAAAATAAAGCTGCTAGCATGGCCCAGCCAATCACCTGTCTTGTGTGCAACAGAAAATGAATGGAAGGAACTAAAGCTCAGAGTTCATAGAAGGCGCCCATGGAACCTTCAGAATATGGAAAGTGTTTGTGTGGAAGAAAGGGCAAAAATCACACCTGAGCAATGCCTGTGACTAGTTTCTCCATGCAGGAGGTGTCTTGATGCTGTCATCACCAGCAAAGGCTTTTGTACGAAGTAATAAATAAATAAATGTAAGCGTGTTCAATACTTTTCCCTGGGTCATTTCTCATTATTATATGACTCGCCCTCCCTGAGCGAATGGTGGGGGGGGATACTCGGAGCCGGGCCTTGCAGATGTTGTGGGGATGCAGTCGTGGCCTTGACCCGTTCCGTGCCCAGGGCTGTCACATGAAAAATGGGCTTTTGGATAAGTGGTTGTTCGACTACGCCACCTGTGGTTTCTGGTGAAGGCCACCAGCGCTGCAACAGTCCTCTGAGGCTGATGTTCTGGCAGCTTGGTTGGTACTACTCCCCACAGGCGGAGTAGGCCTCAGGGCAGTGTTTGATGAACTGTGTGGAGGTATGGTGGGTGCAGTGCCGCGCAGGAATAAACAAGCGGAGGCGGTGAAATGAAGTCATCCGGGTCTTTACTCACTTTAGATGAACTTTCAGCCGCAAAGCTTGTCTCTGCTACACACAGCGTACTGCGGCCACCAGGAAGGGGGGGTTCAGCACTTCCCAGGTAGATCAGGAGCACCTGTCGAGACCCCGCTGGTGTGTTCCTCTCCTTAGTAAGTTCTCGCACTGAGTCTTCTCCTGACTGTGTGTGGTATGAACGTGGTGTAAGGCCGGGTCCCACTGGGTAAACGCAGTTTGAGAGATACAGGTGGCGACTCCGCTCCGTCCGTATCCCCCTGGGATCCACTAAGCCTCCGGGCTTTTCTGACTGAGACGTGAAGTGACAAAGTCAGATATCGGGGGCCGGTTACTCCTTTTGCAGCAGGAATCCCTCTGGCTAGGCCAGAGTGAAGAATACAGGTGGCGACTCCGCTCTGCTCCCCTCCAAGGCCTTCTTAGAACAGGACCCTGACCGGGCAGAGACACCTGTTAACTCTGACCCGCTCCTCGTCTCAAGGCCAGAGAACGAAGACCGTAAATCTTCAGCCAGTTACAGAATCTTGCTGAACCCTGACAGAAGACCCACAATCAAAAGACCTTGAACTAAAGATGGCCATATATTATACAGCTATATGAAAAAGTTTGGGCACCCCTATTAATCTTAAGCTTAATGTTTTCTTAAAATTGGTGTTTTTGCAACAGCTATTTCAGTTTGATATATGTAATAACTGTTGGACACAGTAATGTTTCTGCCTTGAAATGAGGTTTATTGTACTAACAGAAAATGTGCAATCTGCATTCAAGCAAAATTTGACAGGTGCATAAGTATGGGCACCTCACCAGAAAAGTGACATTAATATTTAGTAGATCCTCCTTTTGCAAAAATAACAGCCTCTAGTCGCTTCCTGTAGCTTTTAATGAGTTCCTCGATCCTGGATGAAGGTATTTTTGACCATTCCTCTTTACAAAACAATTCCAGTTCAGTTAAGTTTAATGGTCGCCGAGCATGGACAGCCCTCTTCAAATGATCCCACAGATGTTCAATGATATTCAGGTCTGGGGACTGGGATGGCCATTCCAGAACATTGTAATTGTTCCTCTGCATGAATGCCTGAGTAGATTTGGAGCGGTGTTTTGGATCATTGTCTTGCTGAAAGATCCATCCCCTGCATAACTTCAAATTTATCACTGATTCTTGAACATTATTGTCAAGAATCTGCTGATACTGAGTGGAATCCATGCGTCCCTCAACTTTAACAAGATTCCCGGTGACGGCATTGGCCACACAGCCCCAAAGCATGATGGAACCTCCACCAAATTTTACTGTGGGTCGCAAGTGTTTTTCTTGGAATGCTGTGTTTTTTTGACGCCATGCATAACGCCTTTTTGTATGACCAAACAACTCAATCTTGGTTTCATCAGTCCACAGGACCTTCTTCCAAAAAGAAATTGGCTTCTCCAAATGTGCTTTTCCATACCTCAGCCGATTCTGTTTGTGGCGTGCTTGCAGGAACGGCTTCTTTCGCATCACTCTCCCATACAGCTTCTCCTTGTGCAAAGTGCGTTGTATAGTTGACCGATGCACAGTGACACCATCTGCAGCAAGTTGATGCTGCAGCTCTCTGGAGGTGGTCTGAGGATTGTCCTTGACTGATCTCACCATTCTTCTTCTCTGCCTTTCTGATGTTTTTCTTGGCCTGCCACTTCTGGCCTTAACAAGAACTGTCCCTGTGTTCTTCCATTTCCTTACTATGTTCCTCACAGTGGAAACTGACAGGTTAAATCTCTGAGACAGCTTTTTGTATCCTTCCCCTGAACAACTATGTGGAATAATCTTTTTTCAGATCATTTGACAGTTGTTTTGAGGAGCCCATGATGCCACTCTTCAGAGGAGATTCAAACAGGAGAACAACTTGCAAGTGGCCACTTTAAGTAGCTTTTCTCATGATTGCATACACCTGGCTGTGAAGTTCAAAGCTCAATGAGGTTACAAAACCAAAAAAAGGGCTTTAGTAAGTCAGTAAAAAGTAGGTAGGGGTATTTAAAACAAGAAAATGATAAGGGTGCCCATACTTATGCACCTGTCAAATTTTGTTTGAATGCAGATTGCACATTTTCTGTTAGTACAATAAACCTCATTTCAAGGCAGAAACATTACTGTGTCTAACAGTTATTACATATATCAAACTGAAATAGCTGTTGCAAAAACACCAATTTTATGAAAACATTAAGCTTAAGATTAATAGGGGTGCCCAAACTTTTTCATGTAACTGTATATGATTCTATAAGTGCTTCCTGTAAGTGTTTCCTCCACCCTCACCCCCTACTTGGTTCCCCCCCAACTCCTATATCCCGGGACGGGGCAGCACCCTGGTGCATTTAGGCCCCCTACAGGACAGGAGTGGTGTAGTGTTGAGTGTGAAGTGGGGTCCTGTGTAGTACTCCATCCTTACCTGGAAGAGGAGATACCACACCTCTATCTGAGGTGCAGTACCCCTGTGGTGACTGAACCCTCAGGGGCACCACATATACATATCCATAAATTAAGTTATCTATGCTTGTTTTCTTGCCTGTGTGGATTGGATGAGTGGTTACCGACAACTGCTGAGAATTTCATGTCAATAGCACCTTTAGAAATATATTTTCTTTGCTGATGTGTTTAATACTTATTTCACCTGCTGTATACACACAGCACATATATACACACATTTGCACATACAAATAACACATAGACACACACTAGAAGAATTCATTCACCAGGATATTCAGCGCAACGTGAACAGTAAAAACAAAAAATACCAAACATTGCTTGTTTTTTTCTGTACTTGTGTCTCACAAAGAAATTGTCTACTGTACACGTCTATATTACACAGGAATTTATCCGTTCTCCAAAACATCACTGAGAAGTAATGTGTCCGGGTGAGAATGGAATAGTAAATGTGTGAGGACCGGGTGTGTGGTTAATGACGTGGACTAAAATGTTGTCGTACGCTGTGCACACTGCTATCCATGATCATGTAGCTTCACACCATACACGTATTGTACATGCGCGACTCCGCTCCACTCGCATCCAACACACATGGCCCCTGATCATGTGACCCCTGACTCCTCCCCTCCTGTGACCTCATCACAGGTCCTGTGCGCACAGAACAGCCATATATGTGGTGGCGGCTCTGCAGGTGGAGGTATGTGGAGATCCCCCATTACTATTAACCCCCTCAGTGCTGAGACAAAGTAGGTGTATTTGTGTTGCTCTGCTCCGTACACACTGTACATGCGCGGCTCTCTGTACACACACTGTACATGTGCAGCTCCTCTCCGTACATACACCGTACACACACACGGCTCCACTCCATGTACCTGGCACACACGCGGCTGCGCTCTATACATGCACAGCTCTCTGTACACACACTGTACATATGTAGCTTCTCTCCGTACATATACCATGCACACCGGGCTCCGCTCCGTACGCCTCGTACACACGCGGCTCTGCTCCGTACACACGGCTCTGCTCCGTACACCTCGTACACGCGCGGCTCTGCTCCTCACACCTCGTACACGCGCGGCTCTGCTCCTCACACCTCGTACACGCGCGGCTCTGCTCCTCACACCTCGTACACGCGCGGCTCTGCTCCTCACACCTCGTACACGCGCGGCTCTGCTCCTCACACCTCGTACACGGCGCGGCTCGGCTCCGCCCCGCACACCATCTGATCATGTGACCCGGTTACTGATCAGTACAGGAGGATTTTCTCCCCTGAATGTTCAGTGTCGTCTTCTACATCACAGGCCGATTGTACTGGAATAAATCCATCTCTATATATCGGGGCATTTCTATGTTCCTGGATTCTGGGGGGAAAATAAGTCAGAGATTTTGTTTCTAAAAAATAATAGGAAACAATTAAAATAATGACATTTTTATTGCACTTTACAAAAATAAACGTCTCCAATCAGCAAATAACAGACATATTTGTGTCCCTGTAATGGTAACGACCGGCACAACACAGCGATCAGATTATTTGCAGTGATGGGTAAATGACGTTATTTGACTTTTTTTTTCTCATTAAACCCATGAAAAATGGCATAAAAATTGAAAGCTGAGGCCATGTTCACATGTAGCGTAAATACAGTGGGGGTTTTTCTGCACGTTTTCTGCAGATGTCCGCACCACACGACTCAATAAGAATATTCTCTGATTACTGCATTTTTTTTTAGCCCATTTTCCCCCGGTTAGTGGATGCATTTTTGGTGACGATTTGAAGCAGCATTTTTAATGGCATAAAAAGGCTTTGATTTTGCACTTAAAAATGCAGCTGTGTTTTTTTCAATCTCCACATAGAAGCCTACAGAAAAAAAAAACAAAGCCGCACAGATCAGGGTCTTCAGACTACATTCACACAATGAAATTTTGGTGAGATTTTCTGCACCATTTTTGTACCTGTTAGATAATTTAGGTAATTTATTGTTTTTTTTTCATTGCATTTTTGTCTCTTTCTAATATGTCATGTTTTAAATAAAGCTGCGATGTTCTTGATACTTCCTGGTATATGACTTTGATATAGACATGTGCGGATTACGTACGTTCTTGGTGCTTGTTCGCTGCAGAAACGCACTAAAAACGCATTTTCTATCTGCAGATTTTCTGCACCTAACGTAAGTCTATGGGGAAATCTACACACAAAACCCGCAAGAGAAACTGACCTGCTGTGGATTTAAAGCACGCGCCGCAGGTCAGTTTACATTGAGCAATAAAGAAGCACAGCGGGCATGAGATCTCTATAAATCCCATCCACTTTGCTGTAACTGTAAGATGCTCCATTTTTGATGCATCAAAAACTCACCAACAACTCATTCATGAAATCTCATCCACCTTGCTTGGACATTTATGCCGTGTTCACATGCTGCTGTTTTTATTTAACAGAAAGTCTGCTGCGTTTAACTGTCAAAGCAAAGTGGATGTGATTTTCATGATGATTCCGCTGTGTGTCTAAAGACGCTGATGAACTTTGGTACTTTTTCTCCATAGTTTAGAGTCTATAGTAAGGGAGCCTGAAAAAAACCCCAACAGTTGCTTTTTTTAAGTTCAGATTCAAAGCTTTTCTGTAGTATAAAAAACATATTAAATACTCTGCGTCACATCTGCACCAAAACCGCATGAAATAAGTGGGAAAATGTATAAAAAATGTAATCAAAATGCAATAACCAGAGACTATTATCATCGCTTAGTGTGGACATCTACAGAAAACATGCAATAGACAGAAAAAAACATAGTATTTATGCAAAGTGTGAACACAAACTTACAGACACGCAAAAGCGAGACCTCATGTAGGGAAGCTTCTGTTAAAAAAAAATTAAAAGTTTTGGCTGCGACAACTACCAATGAATGAGAAAAAAAGAAATTATAGGTCGACTCCCAACCATCCCAGATACAGCAGGTCAGTTCTGGATTTGGTTCTAGGCTTTGCGTTCCTAGAGATCTGCTGAATGTCCCTCACTGTACTGCCCCCTCTGACATCTCCTCCTAGTCAGGGTAGAAAGAAATGGTTAATGGGCGCGGTAAAAATATTTTGCATAGTTTGTCCCTCTTTATGTTCTATAAAAGTTGGGTATGGCTTAGGTAATACCCTGCACTACTGTAGTGCAGTGCACTATCCCTGCCGGTCAGTGTTCATACTAACAGCCAGTCTATCAGACACTGCCTTTGGTGCCTCATAGACCTTCAGACTATTATACATTGCAGACCCAGAGGCCATTGTTAGGACTGCAGCTGAACCTCGCAATCGTGTGGTGGCAGCCGAGATTGAATCCCGCTGTCAACCTTAGATGCAGTGGTTACTTTTGACAGTGGCAGATTTGGAATTGCTGCTATGCCTATGCCATGTTTGCCATGAACATGTTCTTGTGAAAAATTTCTCAGGTTACCGTTAAAAATCAACCATGAGATCGTTCTTCAGCTCTACCACAATAATAAATTGCAGCTCTAGAAAAATGGAAAACAATCATATATGCGGCTGGTGGTGATATAGTCTATGAAGGACAATGGGCAAATGTGCATAAAAAGCTGAGCAGATAATGAAGGTTTCATCCTCATCAGATAATAGTTAATCCCTGATGACTGAGACATGTTGGAAGATGAATTGATGAAAAGCGTATTCTGCTGCAGACTCCAAGGAAGAAACTAATCATTGTTGTTCTAAAACGAATGTATTTTTATTAGTAGCTGGATATGAAGAAAAAACACAGAATGCTGTAAAATAATAAATGGTAATACTCACAATAATGATCCCATGACTCTCCCATTATAATGCTGCTTGGTTCCCATGGCAGCCTCTAGATCAGGAGCCACGTGTGGCTTGCAAACCCATGACCAGCTATGTACGACTCAATTCTATTCCTGTCCAATACCACTACCCACAAATAAAACAATACTTAAATAACAATCAGAGGCTTCCTTTTTTTGGATAAAATTGTCCATAGCAGCCATTTATTTAACAAAACAAACATAACCAATATTATTAATAATACTGTGAAGACCCGGCATCTTCAAGGGAAAAATTATACACTGCTCAAAAAAGTAAAGGGAACACTTAAACAACACAATGTAACTCCAAGTCAGTAACACTTCTGTGAAATCTACCTGTCCAGTTATGAAGCAACACTGATTGTGAATCAATTTCTCCTGCTGTTGTGCAAATGGAACAGACAACTGGTAGAAATGATAGGCAATTAGCAAGATACCCCCAATAAAGGAGCAGTTCTGCAGGAGGTGACCACAGACAATTTCTTTGTTCTCATCCTTTTTGGCTGTTGTTTTGGTAACTTTTTCATTTTGCCATTGCCCTCACCCCTAGAGGTACAGTAGCATGAGGCGGTGTCTACAGTACAACCCACAGAAGTTGCTCAGGTAGTGCAGTTCATCCAGGATGACACATCAGTGCGAGCTGTGGCAAGAAGGGTAGCTGTGTCTGTCAGCACAGTGTCCAGAGCATGGAGTGTAAAAAAAAAAAAAAAAATTCTTCTTTCTGTATAATTTTCTATCAAGGACTTCTATATCACGATATTCTTATAAAAAAATGTATTGATTTATTCTCGGGTTGTCCATTAAAAGGAATAATTGCAGAAGGTACATACAACAGTTAAATAGTTAGAGTAATTGTCCATTTGTCCATAATTAGCTTAATAGTTGAGATTCACCCATCTTTTCCTGGGATCCTGGATGGTAGATTGCGTCTATCTGTGTCCAGCATGTGTGTCCAGATGACACCATGTGTCCGGGTAAAGAACGTGTTTCCTTGGGCCTACATCAGCAGCTGGTTTACACACACACCCTCGTCCTGTGTCCTGTGGAATGGCCAGCCCACCCTGTCTCTAATATGGGCTTTTATAGCCCGGTTATTCTGCATATGGTAATGAACTAAAAATACACACACAAATAGCGCATGTCATGTAGAAACGATGGCTGATACAATCTGTATGGTACAGAATTCAGAATAAAGAATAAAATGAATATCCATAATTAATATTTAACAATTCCCAATTTTTTGAGGATGACAGACATCAACTGAAATCCTCAAAGAAGATAGGTTCATCATTAGGATAACAGGATCATTTTCCTTTTTCTTCTTCCTTGGCAATATCATTTAATATTCATAATAATAATAATAATAATTAATAATAATAATATCAATATCGGATTATTGTTATATAATGATGTGAATTCATGTTATGGTAAGCCGTGACTAATATTCATTTAATATGTATAATTATACTTCCCTAAATCTAAATCGAAGTAATCACGGGTCCAATCGTCATCATCTGATGTCATCGGGTCGTCGTCTCGTCTTCTTCTTGGTTCTTTTATAACACAGTCTTTAGATGAAAACTCCTTTGAAATAAATTATAGCGTGTAGATATTGTACAGTCCATAATTGTGTTCATTATTGTTCAGTCCATAAACTGTACTTTTTATTAGAAAGATCATGTGTGTCAATTGATAAGAAAACAAAGTCCATGGATGAAATGTAGCTTTAATATCTGTGCAGTGTCACCTGGACTTATGTTGGATTGTCTTTGCATAATTCTGGAATCCTCCGTGTCATCCACACTGGTCTCGTGTCACTTTTGGAACAGATGTGACATCTTTGGTCAGCAAAGCAAGGGTTAACTTGACACTTCCCTGCTTTATATAGCACCATAACCAGTACTCAGTCCTTAATGCACAGGACACATATATCAGGCTGGCAGAATCCTGACACTCCTTTATTATTCACCAGTCAGGTGATAGAAAACCACTGGAACGTGATGAAACTTGAACACAACCCAGTACATTTAGGATCATCGTCCTCTGCAGTCCTGGTTATCAGTGGTGTGAATTATATTTGACACAGTCTATTATAACACTCAGCATTCACAACATCTTTACCTTCTGAGATTTCTGGATATCTGTTGCTTCTTCTTGTAACTTTTGAGAATCTCTTTGATTTATAAATATTAAAAGTCTTTATTAAGATAGAATTCATAATTGTGATGTCTTGATTGAAGTCTTCATTCCCTAATCTGATACCAAATCTGCCAATTTTCCTAATCTATAATATCACAGCGTACCATAGCAATCAATAATATCCATCTAATTATTATTAAAATAAATTGTTTGGAATAATAAACAATAATAGTAATTCATTATTAATAAAGTTCTTCATGTGATAGAACATTTTTATGTCATAGGTGTAATTACCTTTTCCAACCCATAGGTGTCAGTGTATTTTGAAACAACAAGTGTTTATATCTTTATTAAACCAATAATACCAAAGAATGTATACTCATGGACCAAAATGAATAAATATATGAATGTATGAATGAATTGTTTACTCAGAAAATTTAAACATTTTTCTTCTTACATTCGAACCATATAATATTTAATGAAGCAATATTCTTGTACTAGACATTACTTTATTAAATATTAATGTGTTTTCTCAATTGAGATATTGAACTGGAATAATAAAATCAAAAAATGAGAATTCAAAATGAAAAATGGAAAAATAAGAAAATAAGTAAGAATACAATTTAAAAAAATGAAAAATAAAATTAAGAGTAAAAATAAGAATAAAAATAAGGCCTTTATATGTTGATGACAAATGCAGAGTAATTATATTCTTCATAAAAATACCCTGATATTTCCATTATCTGGATGATTTCATATTTGTCATAACCTTGTATTACCAAAAATGATTACATTATGCATCTTTGCATGTAATACCCTTCTTAATTATACCATTGTACCTTATTAATATTTCTTCTTCATTAAAATGTGTGAAAAATAAGTATTGATCAAAAGTGATTATGTAATCAGGATCAAAAAAAACACATTTCCCCCTTAATACCAAAAATATTATTTTATAAAATAATTTATGTATATATCAGAACCAAATTAAAAATAATTATTCTTCTATAAATATTTTGCATAGATTTCATATCAATGTGTAGCATATATTTGTCTGAAGAGGTGTGTACTTAATTAGGTAACCATTAAAAAATAGTAACCTTGAATACTATAAAATTATAATTTGGAAAAATTATTCTAAATGTAAATTTGCTTTGTAAACCATTTTGATGTGTGGTTGCCCTTATCCACTATTCGCTAAATCAAGAAATAATAATTACTAAAGAAATATAGAAATATATATTATGTAGATAATAATTATGTATCATAATTTTCTTAGAATTAAATATACTTGTGTACCTTCACAAATCACACTTAGCAGCTGCTGATATATTCATCACATTTCACTCTGACTGTCACAGATTCTTTCAACTCAATCATTCCACATATGAAGTTATAGATATATATATATTTAACCCAAAATTTCTCCTTCCCCCATGACGGCACCACGGAGAGAGGGGATCCGCCCTTCAAGGACAGGAAACCTACAGATAAAAAGGGCGGTGCCTCTCTCCCGCATCAGTTGGTTTCCTGTCCTTGATGGGATCCTACAGTCCGGCATACCTGCGGGGTGCCAGAAGACAGAAGTGGACGTCGTGGGATGCCAGGCCCGGCCAGTCCGATACAGGCAGCGTGAGTCCCCCTGCCTCGGCTGGTGCGGTGTCCTGAGGCGCCACCGTTATGGTCAGTGGGCCTTTAGGGTGTGCGAAGGGAGGTCCAGACGAGGAGTGGATCACGACCTCACCTTAGAGCTATGAACTCTCCTGATGCACGTTCTCTGGTGGGAGAGGCTGCCGTGGGTGGCTCCAGCTCTGCACGTCCGTGAAAGAGCAGCTGTGGACCAGCGCCCCTGTCTGGGGTCGGCAGCTCCAGCTCCGTGCATCAGTGGATAAGCTTCTGTGGAGCTCTGCACGTCAGTGAGAGAGCAGCTGTGGACCTGCGCCCCTGTCTGGGGTCGGCAGCTCCAGCTCCGTGCATCAGTGGATAAGCTTCTGTGGAGCTCTGCATGTCCGTGAGAGAGCAGCTGTGGACCTGCGCCCCTGTCTGGGTTCGGCAGCTCCAGCTCCGTGCATCAGTGGAGAAGCTGCTGTGGAACTGCGCAGCTCCAGCTCTGCACATCAGTGGGAGCAGTATCGCTCAGGCATGGACGGAGGGAGGAACAGGACTGTGACTCGTTCCAGCCCCCGAATCCGTACAGCTGGTGGTGAGTGATCGTCGTGAATGTTTACCTTGTTATGGGGCCCTTTCCTTGTTTGGACTAGGGAAGGCTGAAGGATGTTAGCGCAAAACTCAAAATTGGGTGTTGGTGCGCTCTGTAAGACCCCATCTGGGCTAAGGGCTTTAAAAATCGGCTGGACCTTAGACCTCTAGGCTAAAGTTGGCCACATGTCTGGGTCGCACTGAGCTTCATGATTAGCCTTCAGAATTTACCAAAAAAATAAAGCCTCAATCTGCTCAGTAAATGTTAAACTAACACTGAGGTTTTTTTTACTGTTGTCCTCCAGTCTGTTTATTCCATCCATAGGACGGCACATGGTGTTAATACAGCACATGGTCTCTGTGAATGTCTGCTGTCCAGCTGCGTCTCATCAGTTGTCTCCTTCGGGTGGGGCTAGTCTGACAATTGAGATTTACCACCCAAAGGAAAGGTTTATCCTTCATTCAGATGGATTTCTTTTTTTTAAAACCTTTATCTGAGCGCAGTGCCTCACAGTGCCTTATAAGCCTCTTTGCGCTCACAAAGAGCACATCATAGCTCTTTATATCACATCATAGCGTGGTGCCTCATGGCACATCATAGCGTGGTGCCTCATGGCACATCATAGCGTGGTGCCTCAGGGCACATCATAGCGCGGTGCCTCAGGGCACATCATAGCGCGGTGCCTCTCGGCACTTTATGGCGCGGTGCCTCTTGGCACATTATGGCGCGGTGCCTCTTGGCACATTATGGCGCGGTGCCTCTTGTCAGTGCCTTTTTAGTACCTAATGGGACCTCATAGTGTCTCTGTGCTTCAGGGTGTCCCTGTGCCTTGTAGTGTTTTTATAGGGTGTCTGTGCCTCATAGTTCCTCTTCGTAAGGGTACTGGTTCCACAACTAAGTTTATGTCTAACAAAACCAGGTCAGCGACTGTAAAAAAAAATATCCTAGCCTCTGTTTTGAGATTGAGGGTAGCAGTGTTCCTGGCTGGTGCTCAGCTGGCTCGGTGAAATGCCGATTGGAGGCAGGTAACAAGAGCGCTTCCTTAGTTTTGCAAGCTAATAATAAACCTTGTGCGTTTTCACCCTTAAAGGTAAGGGGCATCATGTAGTGCTCATACAGCCATTGTGGGTTTGGTCCAATCAAGCGCAGTTTTCTTGCTTTTTACATGTTGCACAGAAGTCGTAAACTTTAATATTTCTGGTCTTGTCCAAGTACTGACTAAATAGGACAGACCCTGACTACTCATATACTGCTCAGCTAACCCAGCTTGATCAAACAAAACAATATTTATCCAAGGTAACCACTGATACTTGTGGAGTCTGGCCTGTGTCTCTGATTAGCTCCAAGACACATACCATCTGCTCTGCTCTCCAGCAGTCTGACTAAGGTGAATGCTTAGCCTGCTCTGGTGCTTAGCTCTCCAGGGGCCCTAATCAAGACTGGTAAAGCTATTATTTAACCCAGTCCTACCTGGGTTTGCTTCAACCCGAAGGGGCTACTGAGATTCCTGAGAGTCAGACCATTGGAAATGGACTCTAGAAGAACTGCTAATGAATCTGCAGTTCCAGATTGCAATATAGTAGTATACGCATTTAAGGAGGTATACAATCAGGTTCCAATTCACATGAAACATCAAATTCCTGAGAATAGTTCTTGGTATAAATGAAGATTTAGGCTTTCAGTTTGTGTCCTTCCATTCAGATGTTAATGAGCCTTAAGGCTTTATGGAGGATTATAGTAGTTAGGACAACTCTCATATCGAAGGAAGAGGCATTGACAATAGTTTACCTCAACTATTTCAAGATTATCGGCAGACCCATCGAGTGCTGCAAAACTCACTGGGCAGTGAGTAAGAGCCGTAGTCTCCCAAGGTAGAATAAGGAGTCCTGCCATATGTCAAAATTAAAAGCAGTCTGGCCACAACTGTGAACAAGGCAATATTGCTGTTAATAAGTAATCTCTTACATTCCAGTAGGACATGGTCACCATGTAAAGGTCTTGTCATACAATAGAGTAGCTTTATCTTACATAAACCATTATGGAGGAACTCTGCCAAGATCCCTAATGACACTTATGTCTAATCAGTTCAGATGGCGAAGTCTCACCTTTTATCTTTAACAGCACCTCATATAAAGAGATAGAGAATTGCAAGTGGACCTTTTTAGCCATGAACTACTGGAACAGTGTCCAACCTTCATTGAATAAGCAAGGAATGTGAAAGTGAGTTTGGCACCCTGGGATGTGAATCCAGTGCTTACGGCTGTAACAAGCCTTTGGTTGAACCCATAGATTCAGGGTCTTCACAATAAAGACTATTATCCCGGTGGCCCTGACTTCAGCATGGTAAGTTATGACATTCAAGCTTTGTCGGTTAATCCTTTGTTTATACAGATCCTAGAAGATGGGTCGGTTCCGGAGCTACCTGATCTTCTGAAGATGGCTTCCAATTTCCATAGAAGTCAGGAAATTATGCACCCTACTTTCTGTGCTAATCCAGGGAATCCATGGCAGAACAATAAGAAACCTCCTGGGCGGAGAAGGCCGGGGGTACGATAGAGCAGATATGTAGAGCGGCAACCTGATCTTCCCCCTCTACCTTCTTTAACCTCTGCCGGCTAGTCTTAACCTCTTTTTCGGACCTTACTTTCGGGAGAAGGGTTCTGGAAGCTGTGGCCCCCCCTAATGAGTCACTTCTCTGTAATTCTCTCCGTGGTGCCGTCATGGGGGAAGGAGAAAGACGTAGTTACTTACCGGTAACAGAATTTCTCAGAGCCCATGATGGCACCCGTACATTCCCTCCCTTCACGTGTGGGTGCGCACACTTATTAGTTAATTATTGTAGCCACGTGGTGTGTCTGATGAGGTCTTAAATTGTAAAAATTTTTGTTACTAACCTGGTGGTCCTCTCATGCTCTGTAAACAACTGATGCGGGAGAGAGGCACCGCCCTTTTTATCTGTAGGTTTCCTGTCCTTGAAGGGCGGATCCCCTCTCTCCGTGGTGCCGTCATGGGCTCTGAGAAATTCTGTTACCGGTAAGTAACTACGTCTTTTTGTATCCTATTTATCAATGCGCATTGTAAACTATTAAATTTAATGTCTTAATATTTCTTTGAATATTCCCCAAGTACATATAATATAATATGAGAGTAATTCACTGAAATTTAGGACGCTTGAAAAAAAAATATTCTTGACTTGCAAAAATAAAATGTCTTAGATTCTTTTTTTTTTACTAGCTGCCAGGTTTTAAGTTACATCAGCTGAAAATAGAATGAATGGGATTCTATACTATTTGCTCAAAGTTCAAAGGCTGCAGCTGTCACACGTCATGCAATAAAGTTACTTCAGTTATAAAGCACAAAAGAAATAATTAATAAGTGTTACACATAATATAGTTCAGCTAGTTACATTGTTATTATTTTAAAATGTTATACACATAAAATCATGCAATTTTTTCCAACATCCTGTGTGAATAAAGAAATAAATCCATTTTAGAGTTGTTTGATCAAATCCTACTTTGGAATGAAAACTCTAAGGAAACATAAAAATAAAATTAAATATCAAATTCATACAGAAACAGAATTATTTAAATATCTTATACATATATTGATTCTAATGCAATTCAAAATATTGCTACTTTCATTTATATATGAGGTTCTACTTTATGAATTAATATTTAATTACTCTTAATATATATAAATACAATTATACACAATCTCTACTGTATACAAGTGTGTGTATGTGTGTGTATGTATGTATGTATATATATACAGTACAGACCAAAAGTTTGGACACACCTTCTCATTTTAAGATTTCTCTGTATTTTCAAGAGGTAGTCATCGGAAATAGTCTTCCAACAATCTTGAAGGAGTTCCCAGAGATGCTTAGCACTTGTTGGCCCTCTTGCCTTCACTCTGCGGTCCAGCTCACCCCAAACCATCTCGATTGGGTTCAGGTCTGGTGACTGTGGAGGCCAGGTCATCTGGCGTAGCACCCCATCACTCTCCTCCTTGGTCAAATAGCCCTTACACAGCCTGGAGGTGTGTTTGGGGTCATTGTCCTGTTGAAAAATAAATGATGGTCCAACTAAACGCAAACCGGATGGAATAGCATACCGCTGCAAGATGCTGTGGTAGCCATGCTAGTTCAGTATGCCTTCAATTTTGAATAAATCCCCAACAGTGTCACCAGCAAAGCACCCCCACACTATCACACCTCCTCCTCTATGTTTCACGGTGGGAACCAGGCATGTAGAGTCCATCCGTTCACCTTTTCTGCGTCGCACAAAGATACGGTGGTTGGAACCAAAGATCTCAAATTTGGACTCATCAAACCAAAGCACAGATTTCCACTGGTCTAATGTCCATTCCTTGTGTTCTTTAGCCCAAACAAGTCTCTTCTGCTTGTTGCCTGTCCTTAGCAGTGGTTTCCTAGCAGCTATTTTACCATGAAGGCCTGCTGCACAAAGTCTCCTCTTAACAGTTGTTGAAGAGATGTCTGCTGCTTGAACTCTGTGTGGCATTGACCTGGTCTCTAATCTGAGCTTCTGTTAACCTGCATTTTCTGAGGCTGGTGACACGGATAAACTTATCCTCAGAAGCAGAGGCGACTCTTGGTCTTCCTTTCCTGGGGCGGTCCTCATGTGAGCTAGTTTCTTTGCAGCGCTTGATGTTTTTTGCAACTGCACTTGGGGACACTTTCAAAGTTTTCCCAATTTTTCGCACTGACTGACCTTCATTTCTTAAAGTAATGATGACCACTCGTTTTTCTTTACTTAGCTGCTTTTTTCTTGCCATAATACAAATTCTAACAGTCTATTCAGTAGGACTATCAGCTGTGTATCCACCTGACTTCTGCACAACACAGATGGTCCCAACCCCATTTATAAGGCAAGAAATCCCACTTATTAAACATGACAGGGCACACCGGTGAAGTGAAAACCATTTCCGGTGACTACCTCTTGAAGCTCATCAACAGAATGCCAAGAGTGTGCAAAGCAGTCATCAAAGCAAAAGGTGGCTACTATGAAGAATCTAGAATATAAGACATATTTTCAGTTGTTTCACACTTTTTTGTTAAGTATATAATTCCATGTGTGTTAATTCATAGTTTTGATGCCTTCAGTGTGAATGTACAATTTTCATAGTCATGAAAATACAGAAAAATCTTTAAATGAGAAGGTGTGTCCAAACTTTTGGTCTGTACTGTATATATGAACTATTAGAAACTATGTAGCTACAATTTTACTGTATAAGAGAATAAATAACTAATGATACATTATATAACACTTTGACACAACATATAATTACAATTTTTTCTTAGCCACTCCCTAAACCAAATCTTCTGTCTCTGTCAAAAATCTCCAGAAAATCTCTGTTTAGAAAAGGCATCTTTCTATCCTTCAAAAGCTCAGATAACTGACTGTTTTTCAGTCTACATTCCATGACGTCACTCTCAGCTGGTCGCCTCACCTGCCTCTGTCTGTCAATTTCGGCCATTTTCCTTTTTAGAGAGTCACAGTTCTAACTGAGTGTTAACTCTTTCTGTGAAGAAATTGACTTTTGAATCATCTGATATGGCTTATAACATATATGAAATCTTCGGCGTATTTCATAGATTTCATTTCGAGGATGACTCATTGGCTTTTGGTAAGATTTCTTTTCTGGTTTTACAAATTTAGCTTGATTTATTTTCTTTTTACGATTTTCATGTTTTCTAACAAAATCAAGAAACTGCGCACATTTAAATAGAGATGCTTTAGTGACACAATAACTCGAGATACTGAATTTAAGAATTTGAATTTTTGTACAAAAGTTATCATTTGTTGTAATTTTCCAGTTTTGATGAGAGCTTTGTACAACCATTCAAATATGGACATGAATGTATATGTACATTCTTTCCTACCAATCCTTAATTTTTGTAGATCATCTATGTCTGGGAAATCCTTTGTGGCACAATAAATCAAATATTTTAATATGTCCGAATCATTTTCCCATTCATTAGGAGAGTCATTTTCACAGGGCATTAAATTTTAAACGTCTGGAAAATGTCACAGGAATCCGCATTTAAAATAATTGATTCCTCTCCTCATTGGATAGATCAAACTTATCAGAAAAGCTCTCAAATATCTCTGAATTTCTACAGACATGGATTTTGACATCATATTTTGGCATGATTTTGTATAATTTTAGCAAATTTTTCCTCATTTTAATTTGAAGTTGGGCCTCGGTAGTTCCTAAATTTTCTGCTATTTTTAGTGGCCCTTGTACATCAGCTCCTCCTACGTCACTCATGTCTCCTCCCACATCACCTAATATGTCAGTTTCTCGTATGTCAATCATGTCTCCTCCCATGTCAGTTTTTTGTATTTCCACCTCTTCGTCAGACCCAAGGTCACCTTCAGTTACAGACACGTGTCTTACTTCTTGCTCACTTTCCACATTACAGTCAGAATCCGTATCATCATTTGACACTATTTCTACACTATTGTCCTGCTTAGACCTCTCAAGCACCAGATGATGAAATACATGTATCAAATGTAGAATATTCCTCAATTTGTGTTTGTCTCTATTTACCAATTTAGAAGTTAACTGTAAATTCTGCAATTCACATTCTCTATATAAACTGAGTCACAAAACATCTAAGTCATTTCCTTCATTAACTCTGAAGTTAATCTTACTTTGTTTAGCAAAAGAAGAAATTATATCCATATTTTGCTTACCTTCAGATTTCTTAGCTTCTGATGATCAGCACGTACTATCCTCAGTTTGTCTGATCTTATCCTTGTAGTACCTCTGGTGCCTGTCAGTCCATCTGTAGAATAGATCAGTCCTCAATCTGTAGGTTCTTTCTGATTCTTGTGACAAAGTTAGTGGATTTCCTGACACGTGAACAACAGGTGTTCAGCTCGTCTCATCTCTTCTTTCCCCCCTTTGTTCAAGAAGGAAATTCACTTAAAAACACGAAAAATCAGGACTGGCTAAGGCTCGCCAATGTAAAAAAAATACTTCTTTCTGTATAATTTTCTATCAAGGACTTCTATATCACAATATTCTTATAAAAAAAATGTATCGATTTATTCTTGGATTGTCCATTAAAAAGAATAATTGCAGAAGGTACATACAACAGTTAAATAGTTAGAGTAATTGTCCATTTGTCCATAATTAGCTTAATAGTTGAGATTCACACATCTTTTCCTGGGATCCTGGATGGTAGATTGCGTCTGTCTGTGTCCAGCACGTATGTCTGGATGACACCATGTGTCTGGGTAAAGAACGTGTTTCCTTGTGCCTACATCAGCAGCTGGTTTACACACAGACCCTCATCCTGTGTCCTGTGGAATGGTCAGCCCCCCTGTCTCTAACATGGGCTTTTATAGCCCGGTTATTCCGCATATGGTAATGAACTAAAAATACACACAAATAGCGCATGTCATCTAGAAACGATGGCTAATGCAATCTGTATGGTACAGAATTCAGAATAAAGAATAAAATGAATATCCATAATTAATATTTAACATGGAGCAGATACCAGGAGATTTGCAGGGAGCCATAGGAGGGCAACAACCCAGCATCAGGACCGTTACCTCCTCCTTTGTGCAAGGAGGAACAGGAGAAGCACTGCCAGATCCCTGCAAAATGACCTCCAGCAGGCCACAAATGTGCATGTGTCTGCACAAACGGTTAGAAACCGACTCCATGAGGGTGGTATGAGGGCCCGATGTCCACAGATGGGGGTTGTGCTCACAGCCCAACACCATGCAGGATGCTTGGCATTTGCCACAGATCACCAGGATTGGCAAAGTCGCCACTGGCGCCCTGTGCTCTTCACAGATGAAAGCAGGTTCATACTGAGCACATGTGACAGGGTCTGGAGACACCGTTGAGAGTGATCTGCTGCCTACAACATCATTCAGCTTGACTGGTTTGGCAGTGGGTCAGTAATGATGTGGAGTGGCATTTCTTTGGAGGGCCACACAGCCCTCCATGTGCTTTCCAGAGGTAGCCTGACTGCCATAAGGTACCGAGATGAGATTCTCAGACCCCTTGTGAGACCATATGCTGGTGCTGTTGTCCCTGGGTACCTCCTAATGCAGGACAATGCCAGACCTCATGTGGCTGGAGTGTGTCAGTAGTTCCTGCAAGATGAAGGCATTGAAGCTATGGACTGGCCCGTCCGTTCCCCAGACCTGAATCTGATTGAGCACATCTGGGACATCATGTCTCCCTCCATCCACCAATGTCACGTTGCACCACACACTGCCCAGGAGTTGGCGGATGCTTTAGTCCAGGTCTGGGAGGAGATCCCACAGGACACCATCCGCAACCTCATCAGGAGCATGCCCAGGCTTTGTAGGGAGGTCATACAGGCACGTGGAGGCCACACACAATAATGAGCCTTATTTTGACTTGTTTTAAGGACATTACATCAAAGTTGGATCAGCCTGTAGTGTGTTTTCCACTTTAATTTTGGGGGTGACTCCAAATCCAGGCCTCCATTGGTTAATAAATTTGATTTCCATTGATTATTTTTGTGTGATTTTGTTGTCAGCACATTCAACTTTGTACAGAACAAAGTATTCAATGAGAATATTTCATTCATTCAGATCTAGGATGTGTTATTTGTGTTCCCTTTATTTGTTTGAGCAGTATACTACTCGAAGAACACAGGGTAAGGGTAAAATAGTGTGACAATATTTTATTGAACCACCACACAGACAATAGACATATAGAACAGTCCCAGCAAATACCCAAGATAGTGCAAAATTACAAAGTCTCACCCTTCCGCTGGCCCGCCGGGAACAGAACAGCTGCGACTTTGGGATTTCCAGGGCCAACTACCTCAACCAGTGGCCCCGCACTTTTGGCAGGCCCCCACAGAGGGGAGGTAGCAGCAAGCTTAGGAAGCTGACAGTCCATTGAGATACAAAGCCAGGAGACCCAAGGGTCCCATCCTGGTTTCTCTGAGAGATTCCATGGGGCCAGATGACCGACTGGTCCCAATCTGGCTTCTCCGAATGTCTCCATGGTTTCCAGGAGACTGGAGGGTCCCACCTGCAACGCCAAACAACATATCCTAGGGGCCAGATGACCTCATTGTCCAACCTATTTTCCCCAAATGTATCCATCTGGGTTATCTGATGGTCAATGGAGCAGATCTACATTCTTCCAGTCAGGGCCATGTACCCTTAGGCTGGAAACCTGTAGAATCCAAAATCCAAATCTGTGTCTCTCTGGATGGAGCCATGCTACCAAACTACTGTCCTGAAGAGTCGCTCTGAACTTTGATTCTCTGAACTATGGTTCTCTTTGCAGCAGAGTACAAAATCCTTTTTCCAGGACGTCCTCCCTGATGGCACTATAGAAGGCATCCTTCTTATCCTTACAGGGACAGGAAATGCGAGAGGTTGAAAGCCCCCCTCCCACCCGCACCCCTCAGTGTTTTTCCTGTCCTCCTGTCCCTGTAAGGACAGGTACGAGAGAGAGCTGAGGAAGAAAGAAGACCTCAGGAGAGGTTACCTGGCGGACTCAGAGGGATCGGGGGTCCACCCTTCTCCTTCCCCCTGTCAAATGGTTCTGGGGCCGACACCCCCCCCCAAGGGGGGGTTACTCAGTTATGTCCCAGTCGAGCGGAGGAGCTCCTGGGGTCTCGAACCGCTTCCCTCCCAGTGGGGACTTACTCACCTGCCGGGGAGACACCGCTCATCCTGGAGAGTGGGCGGTGGAAGTGTGGCGCACTTCCAGTGACGTCATCAGGAGGCGCACTTCCGGTGACGTCATCAGGAGGCGCACACAGCGCTTACTTCTGGGTCCCGGCGTGCGTTCCAGGGTGGAATGCGGGGCGATTGAAAACACGAGGACAAGGTAGGATAGAAGCTACCTTTTGTCTGTGGGGGTACCGCGGTCAGCTGCTACCATGGAGGACACAGTGCCCCAAAGGAACAATCCTAGTGAGTGACATACAGTGGGGGTGTGCTGAGTGTATAAGAGGCTAAAACACACACACATTCTATTAATCCTAGGAAAAAACAATACCTTCCTCTGGGGTATCTGTACCCAGCAAAAGGAAAGCATCTGGGAAAACCCGAAAATGCGCTATATGTAATAAATAAGCTAAATTACTCCAGCGGTAAACACCTATGTGTAAGTTGCACATCAAAAATCATTAAAGAAAGATTTACTTTCTTATTTGAGATGAAATCCATGATCAGAGAGGAGGTTCAGGCCTCTATATCTAATCTTGTACCTGCACCTGCACCCCAACCCGGTCCACGTGCCAAGAGACCAAGATGGGAAATGGAGTTGAGCTCTGAAGAAGAAATGCAGTCCTTTTCCTCAGATCAAGAGCAAGAGGGAGAGATGGAGTCCGAGACCCCAGAGGTGGGCAAGAGATACCTCTTCTCATCCGAGGACACTGACAGGCTCTTAAGAATTGTGAGAAACACCATGCAGCTGTAAGATACTCAAAAATCCTAAACAATCCAGGATGGGATGTTTGGAGGCTTGAGGTCCCAAAGGCACAGAGTCTTCCTGGTGAACAATCCTATTTGGGCCATGATTTTAGAGGAATGGGAAGTGGCGGAGAAGAAACTGGTAATACCCCATGACTTCAGATTCCGGCTTCCATTTGAACCTGAGACCATAAAAACGTGGGAAGAAATTCCAAAACTAGATATTCCAGTGGCAAAAGTAGCCAAAAAGACATCTATTCCATTTGAAGACTCCTCGAGCCTGAAGGACCCCATGGACAGGAAGGTTGACGGCCTATTGAAGAGAGCATGGGAGTCATCGGCAACAATCGTGAAAACAAACATAGCCGGCACATCAGTGGCAAGGTCCATGCATCCATGGATCGACAATTTGGAGGAACATATAAGAGATAAAACCCCTAGAGAAGACATTATAGAGTCTCTCTCTCTTTATTAAAATTGTCCACAGGTTTCATGGCCGATGCCTCCACCGAATCGGTCAGGTTTTCAGCTCGTAATAACTTTGTCCAATGCAGCGTGACTGGCTATTTGGTTGAAGACGTGGTCAGGGGATATTCAAACTAAAAATAAATTATATTCCATTCTTTTCTCAGGATTGAGAATTTTCGGGCCGATCCTAGATGATATTCTAGAGAAGGCCTCTGATAAGAAAAAGGGGTTTACCGAGAAAAAAGCTAAGAAATTCCAACCCTTTCAGAGATCCCTGACGTATCTGGGAAAGGGAAAGTCAGGTAGGTGGAGCTCCCCTTAAGGTGGTAGATGTAGAGCCCCCCCCCCTTTTCGTTGCCAGTGCACATTCAAAAAGCAATCGCTGCATGGGCCTGGGAGGGCGTCTCAAACAGTTTGCAGAAAGCTGGGAGATGGTAACTCAGGATCAATGGGTATTGAAGACAATATCTCAGGGATATGTTTTATAGTATGTCCATCTACCACCTGAAAGGTTCACGCTAACAGATCCTCACTCCCAGACAATAAGTTGTCCCATGCAATCAGAGATACAAGATCTTCTGAGGTCATGGGTAGTGGTGCAGGTTACACAACAAGAGGTGGGTCAGGGTCACAATTCATCATTGTTCACAGTACTATAAAATTCGGGCATGTCACGCACCATAATAAATTTTAAAGCCATTAAATCGGTGGATAAAATACAAAAAGTTCAGGATGGAAACTATAAAAACTACCATCCCAAAGACAAAAATATGGTCATGTGCACATCGACCTAAAAAATGCTTATTACAATGTTCCTATTCACCCTCACTGGCAAAAATATCTTAGGTTTGCAATAAAGGTCCTGGGAAAGATCTGCCGCTTTCAGTTTCAGTGTCTTCCTTTGGTCTGGCATCAGCACCGAGGGTCTACACCAAATTGATTTCGGAGGTAGTCACTTATTTGAGGAAACAGGACATCATCCTAATTCTCAATCTGGACGATTTCCTGCTAGTAGCCAGCTCAGAGGAAGAATTGCAGAACCATCTAACGGTGTTAGTCTCAACCCTGGAAAATCTAGGATGGATTTTAACCTAGAAAAATCAGACTTGTTTCCAGGGACCAGAAAGACATTTCTGGGGGTTCTTCTGGATTCCGAGGCAAGGAAATCCTTTTTACCCAAAGGAAAGCAGAAGATGACAAGGGACAGAACCCGTTTTTTTCTGAAAAGCCAGAATTCCAATTCTATGCACCTTAACATCTTGTATTCCCTGCATCTGATGGAGTCAGACCCATTCAAGGGATCTTCAGAGGGCTATTCTATCAGCCTGGGACAGGAGACAGATCACTCTGGACAGAGAAATATTTTTATCCCCAGTGGTAAGAAAATCATTGAATTAGTGGATGAACCCAGAAAATCTAAAACTAGGCGTCCCATGGATAACATCTCCTTGCGTAACCATTACTACCAACGCTAGCAAGTCAGGATGGGGAGCTCATCTGGAAGGAGAGTTTTTTTCAGGGGGTTTGGCCATCAGAGATCCAGACACAGTCTTCCAACTACAGGGAACTGTGTGCTGTATGGGAAACTCTAAAACGGACCTCGTCTGAAGAATCAGTACGTAAAGATTCTATTGGTCAATGTGACAACCGTATCCTTTTTACATCACCAAAGGGGTCCAAGACACCTGGCACTTCATAATCTGGCTTCAAAGATTTTTTTCCTGGGCAGAAAAGACGGTCTTGTCAATCTCAACAGTCTATCTGGAAGGACCCCAAAACGAGGTTGCAGATTATCTGAGCAGACAAAAAATTCTTCCTACTGAGTGGGAACTGAACAACGAGGTGTTCCAGCAACTGTGTCAACGTTGGGGGTTTCCTCAGGTGGACCTTTTTGCAGCAAAGGAAAATTCGAAGGTCAGGATACTTTTTTCATTAAATCCCATGGACAACCCAGAAGGGATTGACGCCCTGAAACAGGACTGGAGGGCAACTCTATCTTGTGCTTTTCCTCCAATAGCCTTTAATCTCGAGAATCCTCAGGAAAATTCAGGAGGAACATGCAAGAGTTTTCTTGATAGTACCCATTGGCTGAGGAGAAGTTGGTTCCCCCTGCTAAAGAAGATGGCGCTACAGGAACCCATTCTGCTGCCCGTAAGAGAAGATCTTCTCTTCCAGGGTCCAGGCTTCCACCACGACCTGAAGAGACTCCATTTGTCAGCTTGGATCCTGAAAGGGAGATCCTGAAAGCTTGGGGTCTTTCAGATCAGGTAATATCCACAATGCAAGCAAGTAGGAAACCGGTCACCTCCGCCATTTATAATAAAATCTGGAAGAGATTATTTTCTGAAAGTGGCAGTAAGGGGGTAGATACATCTCGCCCTAATATTTCTAAGGTGTTAGACTTCCTTCAAGCAGGATTCAATAAAGGGTTAAAGCCTAGCACGCTAAAGATTCAGATAGCGGCCATAAGCATCTTTTTTGACATTCCCTTGGCCTCGCATCCTTGGGTGGCTAGATTTTCTAAGGCCACTCAGATTCTAAAACCTAGAACTAGGAGATCTTTGGCCCCTTGGGACTTAAATCTAGTCCTTAACGCTTTGTGTAAACATCCGTATGAACCTGAGGAGGTTATTAATATTGCAAATTTATTCCTAAAGACTGCATTGCTTATAAGCTATAACATTGGCTAAGAGCATAGGGGAAATTCAGGCCCTATCGATACAGGATCCTTACCTACAGATTCTTGATGACCGGATAATTCTTAAATGTAATCCAACATTCATGCCAAAGGTAGTCTCCACTCAGAATATAAATCAGGAAGTGATTTTAACCTCCTTTTGCCAACACCCCAAAAACCTACATTCATTGGATGTAAGACAGGCCGTTATTAATTACCTACAAGCCATTTGTGATTGGAGACAGGACTCTAACCTATTTGTCCAGTACAGAGGTAAAAATTAAAGGGAAGGAAGCTTCAAAACAAACTTTAGCAAGGTGGATTACATCCGCAATAATGGCAGCCTATACTTCAAAAAATATGGTCCCTCCTATGGGTTTAAAAGCCCATTCTACCAGAGCAGTCTCCACCTCCTGGGCAGAGAGAGCAAGGGCTTTGATTGAACAGATCTAAAGAGCAGCCACATGGTCTAGTATAAATACCTTTTGAAAACATTATAAATTAGATGTTCTGTCTGGGCATAAGTTGGCTTTTGGTAGAAAGGTTCTACAGGCAGTGGTCCCACCCTAGGGTATGCTTATACTTTGGTATTCTCCATAGTGCGGTCAGGAGGGAAGTCCTGGAAAGCCAGAATTAGACTTACCGGTAATTGTTTCCAGGAGTCCATTCTGATGGCACAGCTGGTTCCCTCCTGAAAAAAATTCTAATGCTTGTGAAGAAACAATTTATAGAGATTCCATAAACAAGCTTGCATCCATCCTGGTGTGGTACTTGAAAGGACACTGAGGGGTGGGAAGGGGTTTTAACCTCTCACGTTTCCTATCCCTGTAAGGATAAGAAGGACGTCCTCCATAGTGCCTTCAGGATGGACTCCTGGAAACATCATTACTGGTAAGTCTACAATAATTCCGGCTTAATATTTACATATGTGGCATCATTCACGGTTCAGGGGGAAAGGTGCAAGGCTCAGGGGTGATTGTTTGTTTGAGCACTTAATCAATTTACATAGTTTGTATCCCCCTGCTCTGTAAATCAACAACAAGCTGGCTTAGTACAATATGCAATTAGCATATTGACAAACACTATTGTTCCCAGACCTAGAGAAGTCAACATTCAGGTTTATACTAATACAAGTATGTCCTTCTTGACACACCTAAGAAACACACACAAATTCTACAGTCAACACAAACACAATAGTGTATTTCTCTTGGTCTAACAAATCTAGATGTCTGGCTAATTAAGATTAGAAGCTGTGTCATCACAAATACCATCGAAAAGGAAGGGGAGTTTTTGGAGCCAAAAGGTCTGGCACCAAAATATTAAATTTTCAAACTGATCTTTTTACCCTCCGCCATAAAACCCCAGCTCAAGGGCACCATACTACCACCGTATGTGGTAGCTGAACCACACCACAAGCTTCCAGGACACAACCCCGTCCAGAACCCAAACCAAGTGCCAGATCGACCCCTACTCCTTTTAATGTGGAAGGGAATCCTCCATATTTCATCCTTCTTCAATTATATAACCAACTCCGAGGACCCCGCCACAACAAACAGCCCTGCCACCTCAGGCTCATGAGCCAATGAATGTCCTTGACAATGTATTCACTGGTCTTGCACCCAAATCATTCCCACCCATATGCAGAACCACAATATCTAGCATTCTATCCCAACACGATGTCCTTTGTAAATCAGGTATCACTCTACTACAGACCATACCTCTCCTCTAAAACTGAGCCACCGAATTACTAGCAGCCCTCTCACCAATTATATAACCAACTCCAAGGAGCCCTGACACCTCAGGCTAGTGAGCCACCCAACAAAACCAACGCCCTTTCAATACATTCTTGAAGAGCGAGTGCCCAAAAATCTATGCCTATCGCGTTCAAATGCACGCCATCATTCACGCCAAAATTTCCTTCTACGACTTCCAACTCTTGGTGCCACAAACAAATTCCCCCCATTCCGAGTCATAAAAGCCAACACGGCCCTATTCAACTTAACCCTACTCCTTTTGATCCCTTTCTCAGATATCGCCGCTTTCCATTTTTTTCCTTGGCACAATATCTCACCAGGCAGTTAAAGTGTTCAGGAATAATGCACACAATCTTAGAAGATCAAAACTAATGTCCCTGATCAATTCCCTCACTTGCACCCAAAAGATTCCCACCCATTAGCAGAACCACAAAATCCAGCATTCTATTCCGTAACACTCTACTCCAGACCATACCTCTACTATAAAACCGAGCCACTGAATTACCACCAGCTCTCTCACAAAACCTACCGTATTTTTCAGACTATAAGACTCGCTTCTTTCCTCCAAAATTTTGGAGGAAAGTTGAGGGTGCGTCTTATAGTCAGAATAATACATTGTGGATGGTGGGGGGAAGCGGCGGCAGAGAAGTGGGGCACAGGCAGCAGCCGGCTGCTGCATCTTGACAATCCTGTGTGCCCGCTACTAAAGAGAGTGAATAGTCACTCCTCTCCACACGCCCATGGGCGTGGAGAGGAGTGAATATTCACTTTCTTTAATAGCGCATACAGTGAGCCACGGCTCCTGCAGCGGCTCAGCGATCCTCTGTGCCCGCTATTAGAGAGTATGAATATTCACTCCTCCCCACTCCCATGGGCTTGGAGAGGAGTGAATATTCATTTTCTTTAGTAGCGGGCACACAGGATCGCTGAGCCGCAGCAGGAGCCGCAGCTGACTGTGCACTTTTAAAGAAAATTAATATTCACTCCTCTCCATGTCCATAGTCCCGGCGTGGAGAGGAGTGAATATCCCTGCAGCTCACTTCAGCGTCTGAGGGCGCATGGCAGTGATTTCATGCGCTGCAAAGATACTGAGATCAGCTGCTGGTATAACAGAACGCAGCGCTGGAGCAGAGAGAAGGAAGGTGAGTAGAAGTGTTTATTTTTTTCATGTGTGCAGTGATAGGGGGCCATGCATACCACGATTGGGGATGAGGGGGTCATGCACACCAGGGTGGGGGACCATGCTTACCAGGATGGGGATGGGGGGACCATGGACACCAAGATGGCGATGGGGGGCCATGCATACCAGGATGGGATTAACAGTGTCAGCAGAAGACCCCCTCCCCCCATAAAAGTGCATCATGACCACATTTTTTGCTTAGCTTTTTTATCCCTATTTTCCTCCTCTAAAACCTAGGTGCGTCTTATGGTCCGGTGCGTCTTATAGTACGTAAAATACGGTAATGGTCTACTGTCTGGTCTGACATCAGCACGCAGCATCCCCCTGTGCACTAAAGAATCTCCAAAAATCCAAGCTAAAAACTGAACGCCACCTGCAATGAATAACCACAATACAAAAATTAAGCAAATATCGAAGAGAACACCATGCAAGTAAACACTTACTTACCTAATTAATTCCTTTCATAAAACAAAAAGTTAGAATTCCACCTCCCAATTCTTTAATTTCTTCCGGACACAATCCCCTGTTAGCTGTTTCAGTTGCGGCACCAATCCTGAATAATGAAAAGCGTAAGCAGACAGGTCGAGGCTCAATTACAACAAGCCCTTTCTCAAAAGTAATGGGCCTTTTCTGCCCGACCAAACCCACCAATATTATTCAAGACACTGCTGTGGGCACATCAATGCACCCTCAACCCTTTGTAACACCACACATCAGTCTTTGATCTCCTGATCCAAAAATCAACAACCCCATTAGTTAAAATCCTCAGTGTCAAGAAAAAAGCCGAGGGAGGTCATGCAGATCCACCCGATGTTACGTTTTTGTCAGGGAAATGCATCTCTGCTGCCTCCAATCGTCAGGACAATTATGTAATTGTCTGACTAGTGATGGACGAGACCCCAGCTGCTTCCACTACTAAGCCAGTTGTTGGGGTACTTAAACTCGCTGTATGGTATATACACCTCCGATTCCAATGCATGGAATATATGTATATACTCCCGTACGGCCACTGCCAGCCCCACAATAACAAAAAGAACTACTTGCTGCCACCACCAATCATTTATACAGGCTGATTGGACAATTGTTGCAGATAGCGTATGGCTTCGAGGTGCGGTTTACAAAGCAAAAGGAACAGAGCTTTTAAATGTTATATTTGAACCAGAAAGCTAGGCAGTGTTTATAAAAAATATACAAGATGATACAGAATGGGAACAAAACAATACGATGTATACAAGTACATAAAATAAAAAGGAATAACAAAAGAAGCTTGAACTGTCATGGAAATGGCTCAGAGATTAGCGAAGAGAAGCACTTCAATTGAGAAAATGGACAGAACCCACAGCAAACTACGGTATGTCTTCCAAGTACTGGCAATGACCCAAGCCCAGTTTCTGCTTTTTATTAGCTCCTAAGTTACGTTTACACACCTTCATTTGGTGACCTCATGTGGGGCAGATTGTGGGATGTCCTGGGTCTTTTAGAATTTTATGAGATTGCCAACTTACAAGATTTCTTCGCCTCTGAAGGTTCCAGACGTTTAGATATAGATGTCATATTTTTTTTTATCATGGTTTTACCATTACATAAAAACCAAATATGACAGGTATAGCATAATCAATCAGGGCATTATTCAATTGGAGGGATTCTAGTGGCCTTACAGTGATGTGAGTGAATGCGTCATGACTAGTGTTGAGCATTCCGATACTGAAATATCGGGTATCGGCCGATATTCACTGTATCGGAATTCCGATACTTAATTCCGATACTTTTATAATATCGAATACCGGAATCGGAAGTTCCCATAATGCCTGCGCTCTGCAGTGTCTCTGAAGGATGACAAGCTGGATGGCAGCGCTCAGCTGCGATCCAGCTTGTCATCAGAATGCCATCCCAGCGTGGGAGAATTCTCCTGATTGTTTAAAAGCCGGCGCGCGGTAAAAAGCCGCCGGCTTTTAAACAATCACGCAGCCCCATACTGCTTCCCCGCAGCCTCCCACCCCGATCCTCCGCTCCCCTCGCCACCTCCCATCCCGATCGTAAATTAGGACCGGGCGGGGAGCACAGCACCAAGGAGCGAAGGACCCGGGCGGGGAAGCCGGCAGTGAAAAGACTTCACCGCCGGCTTTCCCGTTCTGTGCTGCGCTTTCCCGCCGGTTATTTCAAATGAACAGCTGAGGTATCAGGTGATGCCGATCAGCTGTTCATTTGAAGTAGCCGCGGTGCCCTCAGAGGGTTCATGTGAGTTCATGCTTGACTGCATGAACTCACATCAACTTTCCCACGGCCGCACAGGTCAGCCTCACCTCCCGGACCCGTCATGATTAGTGTGTGTGCGGGGTGTGTGTGCGGGTGTGTGTGTGTGCGGGTGTGTGTGTGTGCGGGGTGTGTGTGTGCGGGGTGTGTGTGTGCGGGTGTGTGTGTGTGCGGGGTGTGTGTGCGGGGTGTCTGTGCGATGTGTGCGGGGTGTGTGTGCGGGGTGTCTGTGCGGGTGTGTGTGTGTGCGGGTGTGTGTGTGTGCGGGTGTGTGTGCGGGCTGTGTGTGCGGGGTGTCTGTGCGATGTGTGCGGGGTGTGTGTGCGGGGTGTCTGTGCGATGTGTGCGGGTGTGTGTGCGGGCAGACATAGGCCGATGTGACACTACTACTCCCATCGGCCTATGTCTGTCCCCCGTCCACTCCTGCCAGCAGGATCAGCTCGATGGGAGCAGTAGTTCCCATCAGCCTGATCCTGCTATTTAAATTGCCCTACTGTGTCCCCAATAAATGTTAGATACATGTCATTGGTGGCCAGTGGTTACCTACAATAAATTAGTTCATACATTACCTGTCCCCGCCGATCGCCACCTAAAATAAAGTAAAAAATAAAAAACTATACCTATACTCACCAAGACACCTAATTCCCCGAAGCCATCGATCTCCTGTAATAAAATATAAAATAATAAACCACAACCTTATCCTTACCCCTCCGTAGCAGTCCACGAGTGTCCCACGAAGATCTCCAGTTCAGAGCAGCCACATAGCATGTGACCGCTCTGAACCGCTGCCGCCGCTAGAATGACGGGGCCGTAAGGGTTCACCGGAGTTCAGGCAGCGCTGCTCCGGTTAGCTCCTTTACGGCACTGCTGTATCGTGAGAAATTCCCACGGTACAGCACTGCCGTAAAGGAGGTCTCCGGAGCTGCGCTGCCTGAATGCACTCCGGTGACCTCAGTCAGTGGCTCCCGCTGCCGGGAGCGGACGTGTTCCCGGCAGCGTGAGCTTACAGCAGCCATGCACAGCTGTCACCATCTCCAGATGTGACAGCTGTGCATGGGAGATCAGCGCAGGAACGTGGACAGGTAACTATTTTTTTTTTAGTAAACTAAGAATTAAATAAAATGGTGTTTTATTTCAAATAAATTATTTTTTTCTGGGTGTAGTGTGTTTTTTCTTTTTAACACTTTGTAGGTTAGTAATGGGGGTGTCATATAGACGGCCATCATTACTAACCTGGGCTTCATGGCAGCTGGCGCTGACATGAACCCCACCACTATTACCCCCTGCCACCGCACCAGGGCAGCGTGGAAGAGCGAGGCTAAGTGCCAGAATTGGCGCATCCTATGGATGCGCCATTTCTGGGGCGGCTGACGGCTGGTGTTTCTAGCCTGGGAGGGGGCCAATATTCATGGCACCCTTCCTGAGCTATTAATATCAGCCCCCAGCTGTCTGCCTAGCCTTTGCTAGCTATTAAAATAGAGGGGACCCCACGTCATTTTTTTTTGGGGGGTCCCCCATTTTAATAGCTAGTAAAGGCTAGGTATTCAGCTGGGGGCTGATATTAGTAGCCTGGGAAGCTCCGTGGGTTTTACCCCCTTCCCAGGCTTCAAACATCTGCCCCAGCCGTCTGCTTAACCTCCGCTAGAGACTAAAATTATGGGGGATCCCACGCCATTTTTTTTTTAAATAAATCCTTTATTTTAACACTAAATGACATTTGAGGACTTAATAAAGATGCAGTCCCTAAATTATTATTTATTTTTTAATAAATTTTTCCCAAAACTTTTGACGTGGGCTTCGCCATATTTTTGTATGCCAGCCAGGTACAGCATCCAGCTTCTATGAACGCGCCATTTTCCGGGGCGGCCGCGGACTGCAATTTTCAGCGGGGGGGGGAGGGCAAAAAGCTTGGGCCTCCCTGCGCTGCAGATTCCAGCCCCCAGCTGCCTAGTTGTACCTGGCTGGACACAAAAATAAGGAGAAGCTCCACGTTTTTTTTTTTTTAATTATTTCATGAAATTCATGGAATAATTAAGAAAAAAAGGGCTTCCCTATATTGTTGTGTCCGGCTAGGTACAAATAGGCAGCTGGTGGTTGGGGGCAGCCCATTCCTGCCTGCTGTACCTGGCTGGACACAAATATAGTGTGAAGCCCCACGTCAATTTTTTTTTAATTATTTCAGGAAATTCATGAAATAATTAAAAAAAAATTATGTGGGGCTTCGCCCTATAATTGTGTCCAGCCAGGTACAGCAGGCAGGAACGGGCTGCCCCCAACCACCAGCTGCCTATTTGTACCTAGCCGGACACAACAATATAGGGAAGCCCTTTTTTTCTTAATTATTCCATGAATTTCATGAAATAATTAAAAAAAAAAATGTGTGGCGCTTCGCCCTATTTTTGTGTCCAGCCAGGTACAACTAGGCAGCTGGGGGCTGGAATCTGCAGCGCAGGGAGACCCAAGCTTTCTGGGTCCCACCCGCTGCAAATTGCAGTCCGCAGCCGCCCCGGAAAATGGCGCGTTCATAGAAGCGCCATCTTCTGGCGCTGTACCCAACTCATCCAGGGCCCTGGTGCGGTGGCTCACTGGGTAATAAAGGGGTTAAGGCCAGCTTGGCATTATCAGCTGGCCCTAAGCCCGAAATTCATGGGGTCACGCCAATATTAGACATGACCGCCATGAATTTCTAGTAAAGTATTTAAAAAAAACACAAACACCCAGAAAAAAGTCCTTTAATTGAAATAAAGACACAATTCTTTATTGTTCTAAATTAAACCATACTTACCGCCACACCCATTCCAGCTGAAGCCAACGATCTCCTGCAATAAAAGTAAAATAATAAAGCAACCTCATCCTTACCTTTCCATGGTTCCCAGGACAGCTTCAGCTCTGCTACATCGAGATGACAGGCTGGACCGCAGCAGAACGCTGCCATCCAGCCTGTCATCCCGCGGACACTGAGAAGCGCAGGCATGCTTGCGCTCCTCAGTGTCTTTCTGTGACGTCATCCAGATGAGCCGAGGTCATGTCCAATGAACTCAGCTCACCTCATGCACGTCACTGACAGCGTGGGAAAATTCTCCTGCACTCAGCGCTTCAGCGTGAGAATTCTCCCACGCTGTCAGTGACGTGCATGAGGTGCGCCGAGTTCATGGGACATGACCTCACCTCATGCACGTCACTGACAGCGTGGGAAAATTCTCACGCTGAAGCGCTGAGTGCAGGAGAATTCTCCCACGCTGTCAGTGACGTACATGAGGTGAGCCGAGTTCATTGTCGGCTCATCTGGATGCCGTCACAGCCAGACACTGAGGAGTGGAAGTATGCCTGCGCTTCTCAGTGTCTGCGGGATGACAGGCTGGATGGCAGCGTTCTGCTGCGGTCCAGCCTGTCATCTCGATGTAGCAGAGCTGGAGCCGTCGTGGGAGCCATGGAAAGGTAAGGATGAGGTTGCTTTATTATTTTTCTTTTATTGCAGGAGATCGTTGGCTTCAGCTGGAATGGGCGTGATGGTAAGTATGGTTTAATTTAGAACAATAAAGAATTGTGTGTTTATTTCAATTAAAGGACTTTTTTCTGGGTGTTTGTGTTTTTTTTAAATACTTTACTAGAAATTCATGGTGGTCATGTCTAATATTGGCGTGACCCCATGAATTTCGGGCTTAGGGCCAGCTGATAATGCCAAGCTGGCCTTAACCCCTTTATTACCCAGTGAGCCACCGCATCAGGGCCCTGGATGAGTTGGGTACAGCGCCAGAAGATGGCGCTTCTATGAACGCGCCATTTTCCGGGGCGGCTGCGGACTGCAATTTGCAGCGGGTGGGGCCCAGAAAGCTTGGGCCTCCCTGCGCTGCAGATTCCAGCCCCCAGCTGCCTAGTTGTACCTGGCTGGACACAAAAATAGGGCGAAGCTCCACGTTTTTTTTTTTTTAAATTCATGAAATTCATGGAATAATTCAGAAAAAAAGGGCTTCCCTATATTGTTGTGTCCGGCTAGGTACAAATAGGCTGCTGGTGGTTGGGGGCAGCCCGTTCCTGCCTGCTGTACCTGACTGGACACAAATATAGGGCGAAGCCCCACATCAATTTTTTTAAATTATTTCATGAATTTCCTGAAATGATTTAAAAAAAATTGACGTGGGGCTTCGCACTATATTTGTGTCCAGCCAGGTACAGCAGGCAGGAACGGGCTGCCCCCAACCACCAGCTGCCTATTTGTACCTGGTTGGACACAACAATATAGGGAAGCCCTTTTTTTCTTAATTATTTCATGAATTTCATGAAATAATTAAAAAAAAAAAATACGTGAAGCTTCTCCCTATTTTTGTGTCCAGCCAGGTACAACTAGGCAGCTGGGGGATGGAATCTGCAGCGCAGGGAGGCCCAAGCTTTCTGCCCCCCCCCCTCCCCCCGCTGAAAATTGCAGTGCGCAGCCACCCCGGAAAATGGCGCGTTCATAGAAGCTGGATGCTGTACCTGGCTGGCATACAAAAATATGGCGAAGCCCACGTCAAAAGTTTTGGGAAAAATTAATTAAAAAATAAATAATAATTTAGGGACTGCATCTTTATTAACTCCTCAAATGTCATTTAGTGTTAAAATAAAGGACTTATTTTAAAAAAAATTGACGTGGGGCTTCGCCCTATATTTGTGTCCAGCCAGGTACAGCAGGCAGGAACAGGCTGCCCCCAACCACCAGCTGCCTATTTGTACCTGGTTGGACACAACAATATAGGGAAGCCCTTTTTTTCTTAATTATTCCATGAATTTCATGAAATAATTTTAAAAAAAAATGCGTGGGGCTTCGCCCTATTTTTGTGCCCAGCCAGATACAACTAGGCAGCTGGGGGCTGGAATCCGCAGCGCAGGGAGACCCAAGCTTTCTGGGCCACCCCCGCTGCAAATTGCAGTCCGCAGCCGCCCCAGAAAATGGCGCGTTCATAGAAGCGCCATCTTCTGGCGCTGTACCCAACTCATCCAGGGCCCTGGTGCGGTGGCTCACTGGGTAATAAAGGGGTTAAGGCCAGCTTGGCATTATCAGCTGGCCCTAAGCCCAAAATTCATGGGGTCACGCCAATATTAGACATGACCACCATGAATTTCTAGTAAAGTATTTAAAAAAACACAACACCCAGAAAAAAGTCCTTTAATTGAAATAAACACACAATTCTTTATTGTTCTAAATTAAACCATACTTACCATCACGCCCATTCCAGCTGAAGCCAACGATCTCCTGCAATAAAAGTAAAATAATAAAGCAACCTCATCCTTACCTTTCCATGGCTCCCACGACAGCTTCAGCTCTGCTACATCGAGATGACAGGCTGGACCGCAGCAGAACGCTGCCATCCATCCTGTCATCCCGCAGACACTGAGAAGCGCAGGCATACTTCCACTCCTCAGTGTCTGGCTGTGACGGCATCCAGATGAGCCGAGGTCATGTCCAATGAACTCCGCTCACTTCATGTACGTCACTGACAGCGTGGGAAAATTCTCCTGCACTCAGCACTTCAGCGTGAGAATTTTCCCACGCTGTCAGTGACGTGCATGAGGTGAGCTGAGTTCATTGGACATGACCTCACCTCATGTATGTCACTGACAGCGTGGGAGAATTCTCACGCTGAAGCGCTGAGTGCAGGAGAATTTTCCCACGCTGTCAGTGACGTGCATGAGGTGAGCTGAGTTCATTGGACATGAACTCGGCTCATCTGGATGACGTCACAGAGAGACACTGAGGAGCGCAAGCATGCCTGCGCTTCTCAGTGTCTGCGGGATGACAGGCTGGATGGCAGCTTTCTGCTGCGGTCCAGCCTGTCATCTCGATGTAGCAGAGCTGGAGCTGTCCTGGGAACCATCGAAAGGTAAGGATGAGGTTGCTTTATTATTTTTCTTTTATTGCAGGAGATCGTTGGCTTCAGCTGGAATGGGCGTGATGGTAAGTATGGTTTAATTTAGAACAATAAAGAATTGTGTCTTTATTTCAATTAAAGGACTTTACTCTGGGTGTTTGTGTTTTCTTTTAACTTTGACTATGGGGTTAGTAATGGGGGTGTCTTATAGACGCCTCTCCATTACTAACCTGGGCTTGATGTCAGCTGGCATTATAAGCTGACATCAACCCCAACCCTATTACCCCCTGCCACCGCACCAGGGCAGCGTGGAAGAGCGAGGCTAAGTGCCAGAATTGGCGCATCCTATGGATGCGCCATTTCTGGGGCGGCTGACGGCTGGTGTTTCTAGCCTGGGAGGGGGCCAATATTCATGGCACCCTTCCTGGGCTATTAATATCAGCCCCCAGCTGTCTGCCTAGCCTGTGCTAGCTATTAAATTAGGGGGGACCCCACGTCATTTTTTTGGGGGGGTCCCCCATTTTAATAGCTAGTAAAGGCTAGGTATTCAGCTGGGGGCTGATATTAGTAGCCTGGGAAGCTCCGTGGGTATTACCCCCTTCCCAGGCTTCAAACATTTGCCCCAGCTGTCTGCTTAACCTCCGCTAGAGCCTAAAATTAAGGGGAACCCCACGCCAATTTTTTTTTAAATAAATCCTTTATTTTAACACTAAATGACAAGTACAGTAACCAACACTGTCACTGTACTTCATATATATGTGACTGACATGTTTCTATCTATCTAATCTATGTGTGATTCTCTATTCCTTCTATTCTAAATTGTCGGGTACAGATGCTGAATTGCCGGCCGGCTTTCTTAAAGAGACGGTGCATGAAAACACTATTATTTTTTTAAATAAATCCTTTACACTAAATGACAAGTTCTGTAAGCAACACTGTCACTGTACTTCATATATATGTGACTGACATGTTTCTATCTATCTAATCTATGTGTGAAGCTCTATTCTGTCTGTTATAAATTGTCGGGTACAGATGCTGAATTGCCGGCCGGCTTTTTTAAAGAGACGGTGCACGAAAACACTAATATTTTTTTTAATAAATCCTTTACACTAAATGACAAGTACAGTAAGCAACACTGTCACTGTACTTCATATATATGTGACTGACATGTTTCTATCTATCTAATCTATGTGTGATTCTCTATTCCTTCTATTCTAAATTGTCGGGTACAGATGCTGAATTGCCGGCCGGCTTTCTTAAAGAGACGGTGCATGAAAACACTATTATTTTTTTAAATAAATCCTTTACACTAAATGACAAGTTCTGTAAGCAACACTGTCACTGTACTTCTTATATATGTGACTGACATGTTTCTATCTATCTAATCTATGTGTGAAGCTCTATTCTGTCTGTTATAAATTGTCGGGTACAGATGCTGAATTGCCGGCCGGCTTTTTTAAAGAGACGGTGCACGAAAACACTAATATTTTTTTTAATAAATCCTTTACACTAAATGACAAGTACAGTAAGCAACACTGTCACTGTACTTCATATATATGTGACTGACATGTTTCTATCTATCTAATCTATGTGTGAAGCTCTATTCTTTCTGTTGTAAATTGTCGGGTACCGGTGAATGCCGCTGATGAATTGCCGGCTTTTCATGTCATTCTACATTATTCTTAGTTGTTTTACTTCATGTAGAATTAACCTACAAGGAAAGAAAGGGTTTATTTTCATTCCGATATTTGTGTCCCATTGACTTGCATTGGTTTCCGGTATCGGAATCGGCGATATCCGATACTTTTTGGGTATCGGCCCGATCCAATCCGATACGATATTTCCTGATATCGGAAGGTATCGCTCAACACTAGTCATGACACTTGCTTCGCTATGATATCAAGAACCTGTATCCCATACATACTGAATCAACACAAACCCCAATATTCATATCTGACCACCAGCGCCAGGCTGTCTAGAACACATTCAGAAAAAATCCTTTCAACTCAGTGTTTTTCCTGGGAACAAAGGAAACATCTGCACTACTCCCCCTATGCGTAAACACATGTCCTATTGGTATCTGGACCTCAGAAAAGATCTTTTCTGTTTGATTACCTGGACACTGCAGGGAGTCCTGGCTTCATAAGGAACTTGAATTCTTTGCTCTTCTGCTTTTAATTTAGTTTTCTCATTTCCTAGCTATACGTAATTTTCCCTCTTCCCCATGTGTTCATTTGTGAGGAGGGGGGAATATCCCCTCCTTGGAGATGTCCTTATGGATTTTAATCTTCGTCTATGACAGTCAGCGAACAACCCACCAACCTTAGTCTTGCTAGGAGCGGCCAGCTCACCAATTCTCATCACGCTGAAAAAAGCCAATGATAAAGATAATGTAAGCAATTCTGTTTCAAAACTCAAACTACAAATTTGCTCCAGTATTGCACCTAACCTTTCCAAGACCGCAAACGACAATGGGCTACGCTAATCCTTCGTCAAATGCCCCATTAAAAAATCCCTTTGTCACTTTTAGCTTAAAAGTGAGATCTGCAATGAACCTATAAAATTTTGCTATCAACCAACCCTTATCCGACACTCTACCCACAAAATACAAAACCGCCAACATCCTATGATTTTCTGAAGTAACATCGTCCTAAAGCAACACCCAGCTATCCCATACTTGCCAAGCCGCCTTGTATGAGGCCCAGGTCTGATGCATGATTGAATTACGAATCAGTCAATAAGGGCATTCCACTCTCGAAACTTGCGATCCTGGCACCAGCATGTGGAAATAAGATAAGGAATCCGCAATGGAGTTTTGAACCTTTGGAACATGCACCGCAACCACTCATGCATTCAGCTGTAATTGAAGGTGGAGATGAGGTTGAGAGACTATTAATAATCTAAACCACATACATATTATCACAATGAAATGTAACCTTTCGGTTACCTTTGCGGAACCCTAACACCTGCAGTTGCCCCTACCAATCAACAACAAAAAATTCTTACCATCAGCATAATCCTCCATGCAAAATTTTACTTCCCTAGCAAAGACTTTTTTAATGTCACTTTTCATAATCTCTGCACCCTGACTATTTCCTGTCATAACAGCGTAAATTTATCCTCTGGTAAATGACATTCCTTACCAACTGAATCAATGAGAATACCCAAAGAACTGAACTCCATACAGGTTCAACCCGTTTTCTCCTTAGCTAATGAGACCCCTAATCTGTTCCCTACCCATTCCATAGTCAATAATAAATTCCAACAAATCAGGTGGGGGCCTATAAGCAAAAAATCATCCGAATAATGGACTAAGAGGCAGAAACATCTTTAACCACACATTCCAAAAAAGGGGCAATTTTTAGGGACGCAGAATAGGGCAGATATTATTATTCAGGAGCATTATAATGACATGATTATTTTTAAGAGAAAGGCACCGTGTCGGGTTGTGCTACAAAAGACCGGAAAGAGCGAAGACTAAGGTTATGTGCACATTTTTGGTGTGTTTTATCTGTGCGGAAATGGGCCAAAAACACCAGGGAATCCTTGTCAGCTAATGCAATGACAATCCTGAAATGCTGTGCACATGATCAGGAATTTTCTTGTCAGGATTGTCATTGCATTTAAATCTGCAGCATGTCAATTCTTTGTGCGTTTTTGGAGCGTTTTTCACCCATTGACTTCAATTGAGTCGGTCAGATCCACAGCAAAAACGCAAGTATAACAATATTTGCGGATTTGTTGATTTGCTGCGGATTTGACTGACTCAATTTTAGTCAATCAGTCAAAAACGCTGCAAAAACACAAAGAATTGCCTGTGGGAGACTACTCCTCCAATCATCCTATGATAACAGCGGGAGCAGGCACCACTGAGGGAAGAAGTAGAAAATAAAAGTTGCTATTACAACAAAAAAACACTTTATACTCGCTTACCGCCATCATCACGAGTGTCCCACGGCGATCTGCTGAGCTGCCGGGAGTGAGGTCACTGGAGTTCAATCAGCTGATGATCATCTGAGCGCTCCGGTGACCTCACTTACGGCACTGGTTCTGCTTGAGAATTTTTTTTTCTGAGGTCCCCCTATAATCTAGCCAGTAAAGGCTAAGCTGTGGGCTGATATTAATAGCCAGAGAACATTTTTGGCTAAAGGCTCCTTCCCCGGCTAGTAATATCAGCCTCCAGTGGTTAACTTTCCCTCTGCTGGTTATGAAAATGACGCAGGAGCCCACGCCATATTTTTAATTTAAGGGTATGTGCTCACGATCCGGACGTAGCAGCGCTTTGGATGCAGCATAGTTTTGCTGCGTCCAAAACACTGTGTTCTATTGAATGCTGGTAAATTTGCATGTGTTCACCGAACCATGCAGATTTACCACATTCATACATTCTAGTGGTCAAATTTCTGTTGCGGAGACTAGCAGCTGAGCAAGAGAAATTGATATGCTGCAGTTCTGAAAGATGTGCCGCATGTCAGTCTCTGGATCCACAGCCTCAGATGTACGCATAGTAAACATGGGAATTCAAAAATCCCATCCACTATGCTGTAACATCTGGCAACTGCGGGTTTGACACTATATAAAATGGCAGCGTCAAACCCGCAGCATTTCCTGATCATGGGCATGTACCCAAACTCACCCGCAGCATGTCAATTTCTGTAGCGGAGACACTAGTCTCCGCTGCAGATTTTGACCGATTGAAATGTCATTACATGCTGTGGATACGCATGTACTGACAATACAAGTGCAGCATTAGGGTTTATGGGATTAGGTGTCGCTGACATCTAACCCTAGCTTTAGTAATAATGGGTTGTCAGCCAGACACCCTCATTAGTAAGTAAAAAGTTGAACTAACACACACACTGAGAATAAAACACTTTATTTGAAATGAAACGGACACCTTCTTTAATCCTTTAAATTGACCAATATACTCACCCCAGGTCCAAATGTAATCCAAGGGTTAAAGCAATGTTTACAAATATCTTTATTTAGCTCCAAAAAGCATTCATTGCTGTACAAAAACACACCAAAATCGCGGCAAAAGTCGCGTTTTTGCCACAGCGTTTTTGCTGTCAAGAGATGCCGAAACCTTGCAGAAATTTCTGCAATCAAATACTGAACATGCGCACATAGCCTAAATGTAGAAGGAAAAATCCAGCTCAAATAGCCTATTTTGTTTCTAGCTATCAAAGCAGTGTCACTGCCAGGGACTGAAACAGCCATAGTGTTTTAGAAAAAGAAGCAGCTCAATTGATATAAAATCTTCAATTTTAGTTGTAAAGTTATACAAAAATATCTTTTCATCTAAGCACTGTCAATTGGCAAAAACACCAATGCGTATCTTGTGCTCACGGCACCTTTACTAATGTATTAGTTGTAAAGAAGGCTCTGTGTGCACCAGAAACGTGTTGGCTTTTTTGCTGATGGACCGTGTTTGAATTCAAACATGTTTTCATAACTTTACCAATAAAGTTAAAGATATTCTATCTGTTGAGCTGCATCCTTTCCTAGAACGCTAACGTTGTTTGTCTGAAGAAGTGAGCTGTGGATGTGAAAAGTCATGATGGCGTCTAGACAAAATGAAGAAAAGAAAGAGAACAACTCCATCCAGAGAAGATTTCATAGATAAGGTACTTGAATTGAAATGTCTATATGTGATACCAACTACGTCTCTTCATTACTGAGGTTTCTGTATGGTCCCCATTCTGATAACAACTCCCAGTATCTCCTTACCATTGATAAGGACATACTGAGAACTGAAGGTTCATACCATACTATTGTATGAGGCTAACATGACATTACAATTGATCACTGTACTACCCTATGTGATGTATTCCTGTACCGATGGTGGTTATGGTGCAGTATTTCTGTGCTGATGGTGGTTCTGGTGATGTACTCCTTTTCTGTTACTGGTTCTGATCCTGTGTGCATGTAACAGTTCATAACTTGTCAGATAACATGAAACATGGCTATGTTGATTAAGTATTTTTATCTGACAAGCTAAAAATTAATAAGTCTGTATTTATGAGCATCAATTATAAAATTCAGCTTGTTGGCACGTAACTGTAAGTAAGAAAATCATATATGAATGGTCAAATGACAACTACTCAAACTGCTTAACTTGTGTATAGAAAGGGGCGGCTAACAGAATTTTTGCCCTGGGTGCAGGAAAACCTATATTCGCTTCTGATATCTCATCAAAGGTTTCCTCTCAGGTTTTGTATGATTTAAAACATTTTTTTTTTCATTCAGGTCCCTTAGATCCTCTTAGTGGAGATTTTCTATATAAGAGAATTTTCCTGATTGACCCATCGATGATAAGATGGTGGAGAGTATTTTACACCTCACCCTATAGATCCTCTTCCGGCTTACTGGAGAGGTGAAAGATACTGATGATGTCACATTACATGATTCTTATTATATGTGTCAGGTTCCAATAAGGTCACAAAGATCTGTACAAGGACGTCATTATGGAGTTTCCCCGGACCTTAACGTCACCAGGTAATAGACAGGACTAAATACACACGGCCTATAATTATCTGTATGTAAAGAATGAATTCAGTCCCTGTATGTGTTTCCTCCAGTTCTATCCAGTAAGCGGACAACACCAGAGAGATGTCCCCGTCCTCTTCTTCCACAGGACTGTGATCAAGAAGATCCCAGTGTTTCTCAGGATCATCAGGTAGATGGATAGATGGTGTCATGAAATCTCCTCTATGATTTGTAGATGGCTGTGAAGGTCTTGTTTATCCACCAATAATGGTGGAGATGTCAGGATTAGAGGTTATCCTAGATGTATCTTCTCCATTTGTCTGTGACTTTTACAATATGTGTTTCAGGGTAAAGATCTGACTCATATTAATACTACAGAGACATATGTGAGGAGTGATGAGCGGTGTAAAGAGGAGATTGCTACAGATAGCCACACAGGTGAGTAATAACCATCTAACTGCAGAGAAGTCTCAGATTCTTTTGAGTCACTGGATGCTACAATTATGTGTTGATTTTTTTTGTTAGAGTGTGTGACACAGAATTTGAAAACCTTTTTTTTTATGTATTTTTATTGGTAAAATTGAAATGCCATCGTCTTAAAACACGGAAAAATAAAATCCATGGCGTATCACCACAAATAAGTTACCAATGCTTACCTTATTAAAACTTAGCATTTATTTCCATATATTAAAGTAAATAGTTTTAGATTGTCGCATACAAAAGACCACAACAATTTAATGGCAATGGGCCAAGATAATATCTGGCAGCAACAAACATGCATTGGCTACTGCTGTGGTCAGTTATCAGTGACACTAACATGCCATTTCACCCAGAAGAGGAAATACAGACATTAACAGGGTAACTGGGCAACATTGGAAGAAAAGCTTTAGGGGATCAGTAAGGTAAGTGTCATGGGTTTACCGCGACAGAGAGAAGCCAGAAGACCACAGCCTCTGATTTCTCCTATTCCTGCACTAAATAGAAGCATGTCTCCTTCATTTTAAGCTGTGTAGGTTTCTTCTAGCAGCGCAGGGGTTAATCTGCTCAGTTGTGATCTCCATGAAGCTTATCTGCATTAAGGCTCTCAGCTATTCATTGTTGGATACTCCCTGCTCCTATATATACTGGACTCTGGCGAGCAGTCATTGTCAGAGCTAGCTTCATTGCTGCTGAGTTAGTGGACAGTTGTTGTTGTTGTTGTTTGAGAAGCCATTTGGTGGATTTATCTGAGACTGTTGCATGGTTTTGGTTATGTGCAAATCCTTTCCTTCTCTTACTTTAGTTTTTCCCCATCTTCTACCCCCATGTGTTTTCCTCTCTTATTTGTGTGTGCATATTTGTATGATCTGTATTTTTCTTTATCCCTGTTTGTATTACCTTGTTAGTTTGGTTGTTGTATTGCCATACACCACTACCCCCTCTTCCCTGGGTGGGGGGAGGGAACAGACTGAGGGAAGATTCAAGAGCTCAGCAAGGTACATGGCCCTGGCGTCTTCACCTTGCGAAGTAATACGGGAACAGGTACAGCTAGGGCACCTCCTAGCGTTAAGGACAGGGAACCCAGGATATCCGACAACAGAGACATGACAGTAAATGTGTATTTTATTATTTTGATGCATGCTGAACTCTAAAGTTACATAGTAACTCCTAGAAAACAATTTAGAATTATTGGCTGAAGGAAAGACGCATTAAATAATGGATAATCACATAAGTGACCTGTTTCCATGTCTTGAGTTGCACCAGTCCTTGTTTCCATGCTGAGATGGATTGACTCATTCAATTTGAAGTTTGATCGAAGATCGGGCTTGTCTTGTAATAATACGCAGAGTTCACTCTAAAACCTTGAAGCAAACTGTATACGACTATCAGAGACAGATGAATGATGTAGTAAAGGAAATATGCACTTAAATGTCAGACTTGCAGCTACTGGAAAATCAAAAGAAAGAAGAAAATGAACCATTCTGGGGAATCTGTTTCCAAACGCTCAAATAACTAAACAATCAGTTAAGCTGAAGAAATCTCTTATAAAACCCATAGTGGTAAAGGTCCATGACGAATCAAACACAGGAGAAGGTAACAAGCTGGCAGGTTTGAGGTGAGAATTTTTATTCTGTGTAAAAGTAGAACATTCCATTACAAAGTCCTTTAACTTCTTGAGCTAAACTAGGCAAACAGAAATGTTAGGAAAGAAAATACAATGACTTATGCACACATGGATGTCAGCCAACTTGAGTAAATGTTCCAATGATGGAATCTTTTTTTCTTCAATCCTGTTGAATGACGATCTTTCCAGGTGGGATATCACGGATGCGGACAGTAGTCTCTTGGATAATATGACTGGCCATGATAATGAATTAAGGGTGAGTAGCCTGATCTGTAGGGTCAAAAGAACAAGCTAAGGCATCTACTTTAACATTTTTGTCCAAAAGGGAAAAGAGAAGAATGCAAAGTTGTAGAAAAACCAAGACCGGAACCTTATCAAGTCTCTCCACTAAACACTAGCTGCTTCCTGTGAATAAAGATCAAGATATTATGAAAAAAAAGTATTCACTTTGCAAATTATTAATAATGAATGTCAGGAAAACAGTACTCTTTTAGACTTGACTGGACGATTGTGTGTATTGGACACAGATTGCGCAAACCTCCACCATAGAAACTACTGCGATGATGACAGGGCCAGGTTTAGACAATGTGGGGCCCTGGGTAAAAGTTTAAAGTGGGGCCGTAAATGCTCACATGTTGAACCATCACAAAGAATCATTTAGGTTGCAATTACATGTGCTGAGTTCAGGCCATTAAATGGGCACAATCGACAAAATTGAGGTCGTTCTGTGCTTGTTTCCCGCCCTCTTTACACAGAATGACAAAGAATGATGGGGACAAAATGATAAGTAGTAAATCAATCTATCCCCATACACATCATGTTATCAGCAGCACATCTGCAGTTTACGTAGGGCTATGTGCTTCTTAGAACAATGATTTTTGATCCGGCATAAATAATCCAATCGCCCACTGAATGAGCAACATTTTGCTAGTTCGTTGAGTGATTTTTATACGTATGAAATCTCGTTTGCACTGCAAGTATTTATAAATGCGGATGCTTCATAGACACAGTATGTGACACAAGCATTGTATATTATTCTTACAAATGTATAGACATATAGTACACACATGTATACACACAGCAGATGCATGCATACATGGAGCAAATACAGGAGCCTGCAAACACGGAGCACATACATACAGAGACACGTATGCAGAGGCACATACATACAGATACATACAGGCAGAAACTGTTGAAACCAGAAGTTTACATCTATAAAATAACCGGCCAAGTGTCCCTCTTTCTGAAGCCTCTATAGACTGCGCATGCTCGACTCCAAACAGAAGAACGCATGGAGCCGTTACAGGTAAGAGGAGTGTATGGCGCCAGAGATCGCGGTATGCGTAGACACTGAACGCATACCGCGATCTCCGGCGCCATACTTACATACTTTATAGCAAAAAATCCCAAAAACATATTGCCTGAGGGCACACACGTCCGTGGGATCGGTCGTGCGCCGCCACAAGCAAAAAACTCCAAAAAACATGAGAAATACAGAGGACACGGAGTTTTTCAGTTGAGTAAAAAAGATTTTATAAAGACTTTATTAACAAATACAAATCAACATAAAACAGACATGGCCAGAAGGACATGGAAAGTAGCAGCAAGGAGCAACCAATGCCAGGGGGGTATCGTATATCACATGGTATAGAAGCTAACAGAATCATCGAGCTTGGGTTTCATATAGGACTAAAGTATTTAGCATGGCTTATTAGTAAGTAAACAATGTAATAAATATATATCAGCCATGATAAAAATGTAATAGAAAAACCTGTAGCCAGAGTTACTGTCAGCAAGGAAACTGTCTGGTGTTATGTATAGAAAATGACATCGCTTACCCTATATGAATACGGCGCCAAGGATATCTCGTGAGTGTGTACCGCTTCCCGACGCGCGTTTTGCGTGGAATATAGACGGCTTTATCAAGGGACCATACATACTTACCTGACCAGGAGGAGCGTTGCCGCGGTGCCTCCTTTTTGGCCGGAGACCGGGGGCGGAGTGAAGGCGTCGGAATCGGCGCATGCCCATAGCGCTATCAGGCGCCATTTTACTGAAGACACATTTGCAGTGTGTTTTCAGCAAAATGGCGCCAGCCAGCGTGGTGCTCCGGCACCGCACTCCTCCCCCGACCTCCGGCAGAACAGTACACAGCAGCGTTGGAGCACAGGGAAGAAAGGTGAGTATAAGTGTTTATTTTTTTGTATGTGTGCAGAGGGGTACCATGCATACCAGGATTGAGGGATGAGGGGTACCATACATACCAGGATTGAGGGATGAGGAGGCCACACATGCCAGGATTGGGGGATGAGGGGTACCATGCATTCCAGGATTGGGGGGATGAGGAGGCCACACATGCCAGGATTGGGGGGATGAGGGGACCATGCATACCAGGATTGGGGGGATGAGGGGACCATGCATACCAGGATTGAGGGATGAGGGGGCCACGCATACCAGGATTGGGGGATGAGGGGTACCATACCAGGATTGGGGGATGAGGGGTACCATGCATATCATGATTGGGGATGAGGGGGCCACGCATACCAGGATTGGGGGATGAGGGGTACCATGCATACCAAGATTGGGGGATGAGGAGTGCCATGCATACCAGGATTGGGGGATGAGGAGTGCCATGCATACCAGGATTGGGGGTGCCATGCATACCAGGATAGGAGATGGGGGGTGCCATGCATACGAGGATTGGAGGGTGAGGGGTGCCATGCGTACCAGGATTGGAGCTGAGGGGTGCCATGATTACCAGGATAGGGATGAGGCATGCTATGCGTACCAGGATAGGGATGAGGGCAGCACATAACAGGATGGGGGAACAGGATTTGGGAGCACAAATACCAGGATTGGGGAACACAAATACCAGGATGGGGGCAGCACAAATACCAGGATGGGGACAGCACATAACAGCATGGGAGACCATATACCAATAAAAAATGCTCGCTACCCGGGCGTAGAACCGGCTCAATAGGTAGTACACTATATAAAAAGACACATGCATGTTTTTCTCAATATCGGACATGAAATCAGAATAAACCTTTCCCGTTTTAGGTCAATTAGGATTACCATAATTTTTAATATTTGCCAAATGCCAGAATAATGAGAGAGAGAATGAGAATGTTTTAAGGCATTTTTATTACTTACTGCAAAGTCAAAAGTTTACATACATTTCATTAATATTTGGTACCATTGCCCTTAACCCCTTCGCAACCCTGGGGTTTTCCGTTTTTGCATTTTTGTTTCTTGCTCCCCTTGTACCCAGAGCCATAGCGTTTTTATTTTTTGGTCGATATGGCCGTGTGAGGGTTTATTTTTTTGTGGGATGAGTTGTACTTTTGAACGACATCACTGATTTTACCATATCACTTACGGGAAAACGGGAAAAAAATTCCAAGTGCGGTGAAATTGCAAAAAAAGTGCAATACCACAGATGTTTTTCATTTTTTTATTTTTTTCTATCACTGAATGCTAAAACTGACCTGCCATTCTTATTCTACAGGTCATTACGATTTCGTAGACACCAAACATGTATAGGTTCTTTTTTATTTAAGTGGTGAAAAAAAATTCCAAAGCTTGCTAAAAAAAAAATAAAATGGTGCCATTTTCCAAGACCTATAGTGTCTCCATTTTTCGGGATATAGGGCCGGGTGAATGCTTATTTTTTGCACACCGAGCTGAAGTTTTTATTGATACCATTTTGGGGTACATCCGATATTTTGATCACTCGTTATTGCATTTTATTGCAATGCTGCGGCGACCAAAAAACTTAATTCTGGCGTTTAGAATTTTTTTCTCGTTACGCCGTTTATCGATCGGATTAATTCTTTTTTTATATTGATTGGCCGATTCTGAACTCGGTAATACCAAATATGTGTATGTGTTTGTTTTTTTTATTTTATTTTGAATGGGGCGAAAAGGGGGGTGATTTAAACTTTTTATATTTTTTTAAAAACTTTTTTTTTTCACTTTTTGCTTGCTTTTATAGTCTCCATAGGAGACTAGAAGCAGCACTTGTCTGATCGCCTCTGCTACATAGAGGTGATGAGCAGATCACTAGGGTTGAGCGAGTATGTTCTGTCCCAGTATGCTTGGGCCGAGCTCCGAGTATTTACAGCTGCTCGGTGATATGTTTGAATCGCTCCCGTGTGCATGATTTGCAACTGTTTGACAGCTTTATTACATGTGAGGAATGTGTAAGAAATAGACATTTCTCACATGTAATAAAGCTGTCAAACAGTCGCAAATCATGCACACGGGAGTGATTCAAACACAGTATAAATACTCGGAGCTCGGCCCGAGCATACTCGCCGAAAGGGTTAATAGAACATACTTGCTCAACACTACAGATCACCTCTATGTAGCAGAAATGCTCCTGTGCTATGAGCGCCGACCACTAGGTGACACTCATAGCGATCAGCACATGACAACCACTGGGGTCTGCTGCAGACCCAGGGTTGTCATGCCCATGCATCGATGACCCGCGAGGTAAGTGACGCGCTTCCGGCGCGGCGATGTTAAATGCCACTATAAGAGATTGACAGCGGCATTTAACATGCTAACAGCCGCGGGTGGATCGCGATTCCACCCGCGGCTGTTGCAGTCACATGTCAGCTGTAAGAATCAGCTGACATGTGCCCGGTTCAGTGTGGGCTCAGCGCCAGAGCCCGTGCTGATCAGGGGGTGACAGCCTGGTGCGTACTAATACACCACAGGCTGTAAAGGGGTTAAACTGAATGACTTGGGTCAAACGTTTGGGATATCCTTCCACAAGCTTCTCACAATAGTTGGTCGGAATTTGGGCCCATTCCTCCTGAAAAAAACTGGTGTAACTTATCCAGGTTTGTAGGTCGCCTTGCTTGCACGTGCCTTTTCAGCTGTGCCCATAAATTTTCAATAGGTTTGAGAGCAGGGCTTTGTGATGGCTACTCTAAAACATTGAATTTGTTATCCTTAAGCCACTTTACCATTTTGGCAGTATGCTTCGGGTCATTGTCCATTTGGAAGACCCATGTCTGCCCAAGCTTTAACTTCCTGGCTGATGTCTTGAGATGTTGCTTCAGTATTGCCGCAATCTTCTTTTCTCATGATGCCATTTATTTTGTGAAGTACACCAGTCCCTCCTGCAACAAAACAACCCCACAACATGATGCTGCAACCCCCGTATTTCACTGTTGGGATGGTGTTCTTAGGCTTCCAAGCTTCTCCCTTTATACACCAAATATAACGATGGTCATTATGCCCAAAAAGTTCAATTTTAGCTTCATCAGATTATAGGACATGCCTCCAAAAATTAAGGTCTTTGTTCCTGTGTGCATTTGCAAACATTAATCTGACTTTTTTATGTTTCTTTTGGAGTAATGGCTTCTTCCTGGCAGAGTGGCCTTTCAGCCCATGATGTTACAGTACTCGTTTCTGTCGCAGAGTGCATCTTCTTACAGTCACCACTGTACTTACGAGAGCTTCAATCAGCAAGATATCTTGAGTAAACAGTATTTACTTCATACTGGTTAAACATGAGATACAATCAAGTGTCACACAGTCCGTGTGCTGCTGACATAACACATTCAGGAAAGAAAGAAAAACACAGGAAGGAAAAAACAACCAACAATTGAGAGCTTTTCTCCCACATTTACAGCAAGCATATAACTATACACACTATCGCCATCTGCTGTCTGGTTAGTATAAAGTCCTCCTTTCACTTATAATAAGTTCTAATCTGTTGCATATGCCAACACCCTTTTTCAACAGTAAGAACTTATTCAATCAAACCCAACTTTTTTATTAGTCTCTGGTGTTTATCAGCATTCAACGCCTTCGTGAAGATGTCTGCTGTCATTTCTTCAGTAGGACAATACTCTAACTTCAAGACTCCTTGTTCCTGATGATCTCTCAAGAAATGATATTTCACATCCATATGCTTGGTTCTTGGATTGACTCTTTCCATCTGAGCAAGAACAAGACATCCTTGATTGTCCTCTTTCAGTTTTGTTGGTTCCATCTGTGGTTGTCCTAATTCTGTCAACAATTGTCTTAACCACAGTACTTCTTGACTCGCATGTGCTGCGGCAACATATTCTGCTTCTGTTGAAGACAGTGTTACAATTGACTGTTTCTTACTTGTCCAACTTATTGGTCCACCTGAAAGAAAAAAAATATGTCCACTGGTAGATCTTCTGTCAGTTGGATCTCCAGCCCAATCTGCATCAACATATCCTGTTAAAATGCAATTATCACTTGTGGGTAATTTCAGCTTAACATTGCTAGTTCCTTTGAAATAACGCATTACTCTCTTCACTGCATTCCAATCAGCTTTATTTGGTTTTGATACCTTTTTACTCAGGATTCCTACTGCTGCTGCGATGTCTGGTCTTGTAACGGTCGCTAGATACAGTAGTTTTCCTATTGCTGTTCTGTATTCTTCATTATTTGGTAGAATATTTTCTTCACTGTTCATCTCTTTGAGATAATTAGTTTCTATTGGAGACTTTACTGTTTTTGCATCCTTTAATCCAAATTTTTCTGTTATGTCTTGAATCATGTGATTTTGATTCAGTAGGAAACTTCCGTCTTCTTCTCTTTCTACCTGTATTCCTAGGTACTGTTTTACATTTCCCAAGTCTTTGATTTCGAAATGTTGCTTCAGGATTTTTAGAATGTTTTTTTTATCCCTTTCTTGTTTAAAACAAATCAAAATATCGTCTACATATGAGTACATAAATCCATCTATTAATCAGCCTTTTTGTGTACAAGCATGGATCAGCTTTGCTTCTTTGAAATTTTTCATTTGTAAGTACTTCCGTGATTTTGTCATTCCACGCTTTAGCTGCTTGCTTTAAACCATATATGCTTTTCTGTAGTTTGCAAACTTTGTTTGGATTTCTTTCATCTTTGAATCCTGGAGGTTGTTCCATGTAAATGTCTTCTGTTAAATCTCCATTCAAAAAAGCTGTCTTTACATCCAGATGTCTCAGCTCCATCTGTTTCATTGCTGCAACTGTAAGTAAAGTTCTTATTGTAGTGTGTTTGACAACTGGAGCAAATGTCTCATCATAGTCTTCTCCATATTTTTGAGAATACCCTTTAGCTACGAGTCTTACTCGGTATCTTTCAGCTGTGCCATCTGTTTGATATTTTAAAATCCATTTACATCCTATGGCTTTTCTTCCTTCTGGCAAATCTGTTAGTGTCCATGTATTTGAATCATGCATGGATTTAATTTCTGCTTCTGTTGCTTCTATCCATTTATTAGCTTCTTCAGGAAGTTTAGATATGTCTCCCCAAGAGGTAGGCTCATAGATTTTTCTTATGCTTGTCTTGTATGAGAGACGTTTTGGTGGTTTTCCTTTGTTTTCTCTCATTGAATGTCTTGGTTCTGTGTCTGTTTGTAGTTGTGATTCTTCACTTTCAGTATTTTGATCTTCATTAATTTCTATTTCTTTCTCATCAGATATTTCTTCAGTTATGTCACTATTGTTTTTCTCATTTTTTGTTTCAACTGAAATCATAATGTCTTCATTTAAATCTTCAATGAATGTCACACTGTTACTCACCATAACTCTGTCTGTTTTGGGATCTAGGATTCTATATCCTTTGCAATTTTCACTATATCCAATGAATATTCCTTCTATGGATCTGTTTTGAAGTTTGGAACGTTTTTCTGTTGGAATGAATATAAAAACTTTACATCCAAAAACTTTTAAATGATTGACACTTGGTTTCATACCTTGCCACAGTTCATATGGAGTTTTCGTCAGTTTTCTGGAAAAAAATCGGTTCTGTAGATATGTAGCTGTCATTTCTGCCTCACCCCAATATTTCTCTGGTAGTTTGGAATCCATCAGCATACATATTATCATTTCTGTTAGAGTTCTGTTTTTCCTTTCTGCTACTCCATTTTGTTCAGGTGTGTATGGAACAGTTTTCTGGTGTTCTATTCCATTTTGTCTTAAGTAGTCTTCTATTCTGTGACCTGTAAATTCACCTCCATTATCACTTCTGATGACAATTGGCTTCCTTTGAAATTTGTTACTTGATCTTGTTACATAGTCTACAAGTTTATCAAAAACTTCACTTTTGTTCTTAATTAGGTATGTGACTGTGTATCTTGAGTAGTCGTCTATAAAAGTCAACATGTATCTATTGCCTCCTGATGTAGTCACTTTCATGGGTCCACATACGTCAGTATGCACCAAATCAAGTGGTCTTTCGCTTTTCATCTCACTTTCTTTTGGAATAGATATCCTTGTGGCTTTGGATTTTATACAACATTCACATCTTACGGTAATTGAGCAATCTGATATCTTTTAAATCTTTTGTCAATTCTTTTCTCTGTAGTTCCCTTATACTGTCAGGGTGTCTATGTCCTAGACGTTTATGCCACATGTGAATACAGTTTTTGTGATCATGTTTGCATACCTTCATCTGTTCCTTTGGTCTGTCAAAATGATATAATTGTTCATCTGCCTTGACTTTGGTTATCACCTTGTTTCCTGCAATAATTGCACACTCATTGTCTTTGAATTTTGCTGTAAGTCCTTTTGCTGTTAAACGTTTCACAGATAATCCGCCTTCCAATTTTGAAACATACAATACATCCTGTACAAGTATCTTTGAATCTTTTCTGAACTTGTTTGAACAATTGAGCATACCTTGTCCGATACCTTCTGCAGTTATTTTGCTTCCATCTGCAAGATAAATGGCTTGTATCTAAATCAAAATCAGTAAAGAAATTCTTGTCACTTGTCATATGACTCTTTGCTCCTGAATCAATAAACCAACCAAGTGATTATTTCTTGTCTGTTACTTTAAATGTGCCATTCCATTTATTCTCACATGAATCGGAAATTGTGTTTTTTACTTTGTGTATGCTTTTTATGTTGTAATTTTTGTTGTTCTGCTTTCCATATGGTACAGTCTTTCTTTAAATAACCTTTTTTCTTACATCTGAAGCATTCTCTTGTCTCTTTATTATAGGGTTTTTTAAATTCTGTAGCTTTAAGAGCATTTTCACTGTCCTTTTCAGTAGAAGAATCATTTCTTTGTTCTTTTCTTCTCTGATATTCATCTATTAGTCTTGTTTTCACAAAACCTAATGTAATGTCAGTTTCTAGTCTCGTCTCAAGGGCATTTATCAAGGCTGTATACGAATCTGGTAAACTGCACAATAATATAGCTGCTACATGACTATCTTTAATGTCTTCACCAATAGATCTTAGCTGTGATATCACTTCCATCATTGAGAATATGTGCTTCTGCATGTCGTCATTTGCACTCAATCTCATACTGTAAAGCTTTCTTAATAAAAATAACTTGTGATTCAAGCTAGGTCTTTCATACAGTTTTCTTAATTCTTCCCCATTCCTTTAGCTGTTTCTTCATTTCTTATATGTATTAATTGAGCATCATCTACTAATAAGCTAATGGTGGCTCTCGCTTGTCTATTCTTCTTATCCCATGTCTGATTATCTTGATCTGGTCTTTCTGTAACCATTACTTCCCATAAATCATCCTTAGATAACAACATCTCTACTTTGAATTTCCATAACTGATAATTTTCACTATTCAGTTTAGCTACTGTGAACTTCAGTTCTGTGTTACTCATCATCTTTATATAGTCTTACTTGTTTAGAGAGTTGTACTGAAGATATTCTCCTGTTTTTTTTTCTTGTTGATAGTTCCTGTATGTCCTGCCTGTGTTGAATTCTCTGTAATTATATCCAGCTCCTGGGATCATGAATTCCTCTGTCACTCTGTATCTGGATTTATTTCCTTCTGTTTACAGAGCTTATCTGTGTGCTCCGTTATCTGGGGTTATAAACCAGGATCCTCTTGTAGTGCGGGCCTGTAGTGTCTGGGCTTTAGTGTCTGGGTTCCGGCCTGGGCCCATAAACTGCCACAGAGTGCATCTTCTTACAGTCACCACTGTACTTATGAGAGCTTCAATCAGCAAGATATCTTGAGTAAACAGTATTTACTTCATACTGGTTAAACATGAGATACAATTCAGTGTCACACAGTCCGTGTGCTGCTGACATAGCACATTCAGGAAAGAAAGAAAAACACAGGAAGGAAAAACAACCAACAATTGAGAGCTTTTCTCCCACATTTACAGCAAGCATATAACTATATACACTATCGCCATCTGCTGTCTGGTTAGTATAAAGTCCTCCTTTCACTTATAATAAGTTCTAATTTGTTGCATATGCCAACAGTTTCACTGTGGATATTGACACAATCTTACCAGCTTCTGCCATCATCTTCGTCTTTTGCTTTTGTCCTTGGGTTGATATGCACATGTTGGACTAAAGCACATTCATCTCTCGGACATAGAACCCATCTCCTTCTTGAGCGGTATGATGGCTGGACATTCCCATCTTGTTAGTACTTGCGTATAATTGTTTGTACAGATGAACGAGGCACCTTCAGGTGTCTTGAAATTGTACCCAAAGATGAGCCAGACTTGTGTAAGTCCACAATTCTCCTCCTGATATCTTGACTTATTTCTTTAGACTTTCCCATGATGCTTCAGGTGTGCATCAAAATACATCCACAGATGTGTCTCTAATTAACTCAGATGTTGCCAAAAAAAGAAGTTTCCAACCACATGACATCATCATATGGGCAGTCCAGAATTGTTTAAAGACATAGTCAAAAGTTTACATACACCAAGATTACTTTGTTTTAATGCATTTTTTATTACTTACTGCATTCTCTCTCTCTTTAATTATTCTGCCATTTGGCAAATATTAAAAATGATGATAATCCTAATTGACCTAAAACGGGAAAGGTTTATACTGATTTCATGTCGGATATTGAGAAAAACATGCATATGTGTCTTTTTATATAGTGTATGTAAACTTCTGGTTTCAACTGTATATACAGATGCATGCATGCACAGACACACACATACAGTGGCTTGCAAAAGTATTCACCCTTTTTTGTGTGTTTTGCTATCTCACAACCTGGAATTTCATTTTTATTTTTTTTTGAGGGTTTGCATCAGTTCATGTAAAGAACATGCCTACAACTGTGAACATTTGATTTCCTTTTTATTGTGAAGCAAACAACAAATAATACAAAATAACTGAAACTTCAGTGTGCATAACTATTCACCTTCCCTAAATTTAGTACTTTCAGTACTTTGTAGCAGAGGTGTATCTAGGCTTTCTGGCACCAGGGGCAAGAGTTCAGTTTGGCGCCCCCCCACCCCAAGCACATATGCGGTTTGCACACTTAGTCACGTGCCGATGAGCTGTTCTTCCTAATTCTGTCAATGTTCAGTGAAAAACTGAGAGAAGCAGAAAGAGAAGCGTATTGTCACGTGACACTAAGTATGAAAATCGCACATGAGTGAGGTATCCATGTGATGACTTTTCTCCCCCCATTATTTTCCCCTCCTCCTCCTACTGTCTTCTCTCACATCCCCCTGCTAACCATACTGTCTCCTCATAAATTTACCCTCACCCCCCCCAATTCCTCATACTGTATCTGCACACATCACCTTCACTCCCCATACTGTGTCCGCATACATTCCCCTCTTCCGCTCCCCATATTGCGTACGCACCCATCCTCCCCATTCTGTGTCCGCACCAATCACCCACACACAAAATATCCCCCACACTAAATCTCCCCCCAGCAATATAATAAATCAACCCCCATAGTAAATCCTCCCCCATAGTAAATCTCCCCCCAGCCATACAGTAAATCACCCCCAGCATACCATAAATCACCCCCCTAGCCATACCATAAATCACCCCCCTTAGTAAATAACTCTCCCCCCCCCCAGTAAATCACCCCCACAATAAATATTCACCTCCATTTCATCTTTGGTGTCTTTGTCTCTGAAACACAGAGCACTTTCCACCAATTTGCGCCTCTGCAGCTGTTGCGCTGGTGAGTGGCGTCAGCAGCCTGATCATGCTGCTGGCGTCGCTCTGACCCTGAGGTCAGAGCTTCAAAGATGGGAGAACTCCCGACTCCTAGTCCGGGGGGTGGCAGAGCGCAGCCACCGGGGGAGACACATCGGACCGCTGCATTAGGCGGCCCGACTGCCCCCCCTAGATACGCCTCTGCTTTGTAGAGCTTCCTTTTGAGGCAATTACAGCTGCAAGTCACTTTGGATAAGTCTCTATGACCTTTCCACATCTTGCCACTAGGATGTTTGCCCATTCCTCAAGACAAAACTGCTCCTTCAAGTTAGATCGTTTGCTCTGGTGAACAGCAATGTTCAAGTCTGACCACAGATTCTCAGTTGGATTAAGGTCTGGGCTTTTAATAGGCCACTCCAGAAAATGTACACATTTCTTCTTAAACCACTCGAGTGTTGCTTTAGCAGTATTCTTTGGGTCATTGTCTTGTTGGAAGGTGTAGCTGTACCTCCATCCCAGTCTCTAATCACTGACAGACCGAAACAGGTTTTGTTCAAGAATATCCCTGTATTTCGCACCATCCATCTTTGCCTTGAATCGGATCATTTTCCCTGTCCCCGCTGCCGAAAAAACATCCCCACAGCATGATGCTGCCACCACCATGTTTCACTGTGGGGACTGTGTTCTTGGGATGACAAGCTGTGTTGGTTTGGCACCAGACATAGCGTTTACCAAAAGGTTCAGTTTTGGTCTCATCTGACCACAGTACCTTCCTCAATACATTTGGGGAGTCTCCCACCTGTCTTCTGGCAAACTCAAAATTAGCCTAACAATTTTTATGAGTAAGTAAAGTCTTTTTTTCTGTCCACTCTTCCACAAAGGCCACATCTAAGGAGTGTACAGCTTATTGTGGTCTTGTGGACAGATACTCCAGTCTCTTCTTGGCAACTTTGCAACTCCTTCAGGGTTACCTTTTGGTCTCTGTGCTGCCTCTCTGATTAATGCCCTTCTTGCCCGGGCTGAGAGTTTAGATGAACGGCCCTCTCTTGGCAGGTTTGTTGTGGTACCATGTTCTTTCCATTTGATAATGGATTTGATGGTGACTGAGGAATCATCAGAGATTGCGATATTTTTTTATAACCCAACCCTGACTTGTACTTCTCAACAACTTTGTCCCTGATTTGTTTGGAGATCTCCTTGGTCTTCATGGTGTCTCTTGCTTAATGGTGTTGCAGCCTCTCTGGCCATTCAGAAAAGGTGTACCTTGTAGATTGTGAGCCCTCAAGGGGAGGGTCCTCTCTCCTACTGTACCAGTTGCTGACTCGTTTTGTTCAAGATTATTGTAAGTGTTTTTGCTACGTATACCCCTTTTTCACATGTAAAGCGCCATGGAATAAATGGCGCTATAATAATAAATAATAATAATATATACTGACAGACCATGTGACACTTAGATTGCTCACAGGTTGACTTCCTTTCACTAAGCATGTGACTTATGAAGGTAATTGCGTTCACCAAAAATGTTAAGGGCTTCATAGAAAAAGGGGTGAATACATATACACATGCCAATTTTTAGCTATTTGATCCATAAATTTAATTTATGCCTATATTTTTCTCACTTCACCAACTTAGACTTTTTAGTGCTGATGCATCACACACAAATCAGATTACAAAAACACAGGTTGTAAAGTAACAAAATAGGTAAAAAGCTAATGGGGTGAATACTTTCGCAAACCACTGTAAATACATACAGAGACATGTACAGTACAGATCAAAAGTTTGGACACACCTTCTCATTTAAAGATTTTTCTGTATTTTCATGACTATGAAAATTGTACATTCACACTGAAGGCATCAAAACTATGAATTAACACATGTGGAATTATATAGTTAACAAAAAAGTGTGAAACAACTGAAAATATGTCTTATATTCTAGGTTCTTCAAAGTAGCCACCTTTTGCTTTGTTGACTGCTTTGCACACTCTTGGCATTCTTTTGATGAGCTTCAAGAGGTAGTCACCGGAAATGGTCTTCCAACAATCTTGAAGGAGTTCCCAGAGATGCTTAGCACTTGTTGGCCTTTTTGCCTTCAAGAGATAGTCACCGGAAATGGTTTTCACTTCACAGGTGTGCCCTGTCAGGTTTAATAAGTGGGATTTCTTGCCTTATAAATGGGGTTGGGACCATCAGTTGTGTTGTGCAGAAGTCTGGTGGATACACAGCTGATAGTCCTACTGAATAGACTGTTAGCTGCTTTTTTCTTGCCATAAAACAAATTCTGAGTAAAGAAAAATGAGTGGCCATCATTACTTTAAGAAATGAGGGTCAGTCAGTGAGAAAAATTGGGAAAACTTTGAAAGTGTCCCCAAGTACAGTTGCAAAATCCATCAAGAGCTACAAAGAAAGTGGCTCACATGAGGACCGCCCCAGGAAAGGAAGACCAAGAGTCGCCTCTGCTTCTGAGGATAAGTTTATCCGAGTCACCAGCCTCAGAAATTGCAGGTTAACAGCAGCTCAGATTAGAGACCAGGTCAATGCCACCCAGAGTTCTAGCAGCAGACACATCTCTTCAACAACTGTTAAGAGGAGAATTTGTGCAGCAGGCCTTCATGGTAATATAGCTGCTAGGAAACCATTACTAAGGACAGGCAACAAGCAGAAGAGACTTGTTTGGGCTAAAGAACACAAGGAATGGACATCAGACCAGTGGAAATCTGTGCTTTGGTCTGATGAGTCCAAATTTGAGATCTTTGGTTCCAACCACCGTGTCTTTGTGCGACGCAGAAAAGGTGAACGGATGGACTCTATATGCCTGGTTCCCACCGTGAATCATGGAGGAGGAGGTGTGATGGTGTGGGGGTGCTTTGCTGGTGACACAGTCACTAGACCTGAACCCAATCGAGATGGTTTGGGGAGAGCTGGACCGCAGAGTGAAGGCAAAAGGGCCAACAAGTGCTAAGCATCTCTGGGAACTCCTTCAAGATTGTTGGAAGACCATTTCCGGTGACTACCTCTTGAAGCTCATCAAGAGAATGCCAAGAGTGTGCAAAGCAGTCATCAAAGCAAAAGGTGGCTACTTTGAAGAACCTAGAATATAAGACATATTTTCAGTTGTTTCACACTTTTTTGTTAACTATATAATTCCACATCTGTTAATTCATAGTTTTAATGCCTTCAGTGTTAATGTACAATTTTCATAGTCAAGAAAATATAGAAAAATCTTTAAATGAGAAGGTGTGTCCAAACTTTTGTTCTGTACTGTATGTACAGACATATATGCTTGCACATACATATATAGATGTATGCACAAAGATACATAGATAGAGATGCATGCATACATACAGACAGACAGACAGAGACAGACATACATACAGACAGACAGGGCTTGCTCATAAATACAAACACATGACCATACATACAGACACATACAGTACTTCCTGGATGCTCGGGCTGGAGCTCGAATCCCCGCCCCGCATGTTTGGTGCTGTTAGGACTGCAAATAAACATGCAGGGATTGCCTGCCACTCACTGAAATGCCACAGCCATGTTGGATGTGGCATTACAGTGATTAGCGGGCCACATAGCGTCATCGGGTGTATATCAGACCTGGTGACCCTACGCTCGTCCAAATCTACCCTTCAGACAGCCAGAATAGGGAGAGGTGCTGCTGATCTAGGGAGAGAATTGGTGATTTATTTAGTTAGGTATAGGTACTCCAGAGCAATAAACTTCTCAAATAAGTCCTTATAAGGACTAATCCAGATACATATCAATCCTGGTGATAGCAGGAGTTAGGCAGACATAATTTGTGGCGAGTGTATATAGCAGAATATGGTCCATTGCATGTTCTGTCTGCTGCTGTTACTCATATCCATAGCTCTAGTATCAGGGCTAATAATCTTTTTGCTCCTAATTCTGATTATTTGCTTGAAAACCAATATAATACACCATTTTTACTGTTCCATTTGCTTGTTAGCAGCATACAGCCAGATTTGTTTGCTTCTAATAGCATTGGTGTATTGTGGAAGTGGACAAGTTTCTCTATCATCTTAGGCGATCCTATATTACTGCGGTAATGATCGTGACATTTTTGGGAGCATGCCAAATGTTATACTCCATTTAAAGTCTGCCAGTTGTGTGTTGTTCAACCTATTCGATTTGATATTACTGCTGTAATGACATTTTGGGGAGTGTGCCAAATATTACACTCCATTTAAAATGGGCAAGTCGCGTAGCAAGGGACAGGGAAGTGGACATGATGGTAATGGTGCACGCAAAGGCTGTGGACAAGCTGAAATTGTGTCTGCTGAGGGAGCAGAACAAGAACCCACATCATGTCGCCCTACCTTCCTGTCCCACTTTGTAGGGGGCCGTGGAACACCACTATTGAAGCCAAAAAGGTTGTTGGTTGGATAGCAGAAAATGCTTCCAGTCAGTTTGCCACCACCACCCTGTCTTCCACAGTCCAGTCTCAGTAGCCGTGAGTCTGGACCACATATTCCTCATCCTAATCCTTCTTCCTCGAACCATGCTGAGTGCCCAGAGACAAGTGATCCCACACTTAGACACTCCGAAGAGCTGTTCACTTTTCCATTTATAGATTTGGATTTCTCACCCGGCTCTCTTCAAGCGGGGCAAGAGGAGATCACATGAAGCAATGCCCAAATATTTGAGCATCCACGGTCACATGAATGCGACGGTGGGAAAGTGCAATTGCTGTCCCAAGAGGTGAATGATGATGATGATGAGACACAATTGCCAGCAAGTCAGGGCCCGGAGGGTGCCTAGGGTGCGAGGTGGTGGACGATGAAGTCACTGACCAAACCTGGCAAGGTGACATGCATAGCGAGAACATAATTGATATAGTGGAAGCTGGGACCCATTTGGACCTTGGGACGGAACACATCCTTCCGACGCCAAGGATTGCGGGCCCCTGGTCAATCAGGGTTGCCCCCACATTCTACAGCTCCTCCTCCTTTTCAGACTCCATCTCCGAAATGACCACATCAGTCACAATCTGGAAGCACTGCCTCAGCCAAGCGGCAACAGGCTGTGCTGAAGCTAATATGCTTAGGGGACAAACCGCACACCGCTGCAGAGTTATTGACAGCTGTAACAGAGCAGGCAGATCTGTGGCTGTCACCGCTGAACCTACAGCCAGGCATGGTCGTGTGTGACAATGGTCGGAACCTGGTGGCAGCTCTGAAGCTAGTCAAGCTTGCACACGTACCATGCCTGGCCCATGTGCTCAACCTAGTTGTTCAGCGGTTTCTCAAAACCTACCCGGATCTGCCTGAGCTGCTTGTGAAAGAACGCCGAGTGTGTGCCCATTTCCGAAAGTAACAGCTTCCGCCGTTATCTCCGTGCTTCAGCAGCATTTGCAGCTTCGAGCTCACCAACCCGGTGTGCAATGTCATCACGCATTGGAACTTAACGTTGCATATGTTGGAAAGGATTTGTGAGCAGCAGAGGGCAGTTGTTGAGTACCAGCTTCAACAGGTCCGTCGGTATTCAGGTCAGCTTCCGCACATAAGGGTTGATGAGTGGGCGTGGATGTCTGACATCTGTGCTGTCCTCCAAAACTTTGAGGACTCCACCAAGATGGTGATCGGTGATGACGCCATAATTAGCGTCACCATTCCACTTCTCTATCTACTGAAACGCTCACTGCTCACAATTAAAGAGGAGGCATTGAGGGCGAAGCACAATAAGATGGAGCAAGGAACTTTGCAAGGTGATGCCACACAGCTCAGCCTCATCTCAAAGCGGATTGGGTGATAATGAGGAGGAGGAACAGGAGCTGTTTTCCTGCGCTACAGACGGTGCTACCCTCACAACAGTCTTATCGTTTGTTCAGCATGGATGGCCTGAGGAGAGGGAGGATGAGGACCAGGAGGAGGAGAGCATGGACAGTTGTCCTCTTGGTCAGGACAGAGAAGTCTTGACTGTTGGCAGTCTGGCACACATGGCTGACTTTATGTTCCGCTGCCATTTCCATGACCCTTGTGTTGTACGCATTTTGGCCAACACCAATTATTGGTTGGTCACACTTCTAGACCCACGCTACAAGGAGAACTTTCTATCTCTCCTTCCCGTGGTGGAGAGGTTTAATAAAATGTTACAGTATCAGAAGGCTCTTGTTGAGGGATTAAAAAAATTCCCATCTGAAAATGCTGGCGGCAGAGGTCACACTTCGTTGGACAAGCAAGGAGTACAGGCGAGGGAGACAAATACGATGCAGCAGAGGCAGGGAAACACTGTCAAAGGTGTGGGACAGTTTTCTCAGACCTTCCCAGTGCCCAGACCCTGATGCATGGGGTACTCTCACAAGAAGGGAAACATTTTGGAAGATGCTGAAGGAGTACCTTGCCGATCATACCAATGTCCTCCGTGATTCCTTTGTTCCTTATAACTATTGGGTATCCAAGCTGGACACGTGGCATGAACTGGCTTTCTACGCCTTGGAGGTACTGGCCTGCCCTGCCGCTAGCGTTTTGTCACAGCAGGTTTTTAGTGTCACTGGGGGTATTATAACTGATAGGCACATCCGCCTGTCAACTGAAAATGTTGACAGGCTGACTTTTATCAAAATGAACAAGGGCTGGATTGGGCCAGACTTCTCAAAACCACCAGATGACAGCAGCGGAACATAGTCAAATCCAGTGTGGTTTCTTTTTGGGGGGGAGGTCTATTCCCATGCAACTCTTCACACCCAGACATGGGTATACACTTCCGAATTTTGTCTATTTTATGTCACCCTCCTCCCTCTCCTTCTCATTTTCCACCACCAAATCAACCATCATGCAACACCCACATATTTTTTTTTTTTAAGGGTGTTTATGATGCCCGTAGGAAGTTTTTTTTTTGGAGGCCTACCTCTAACATTCTGTATGTTATGCAGTATGTTCATGTATACCGCCCAGAGGTAAATGTTTTTAAGCCCATGCATTTAGTGCATGGGCATTACCACAATAGGAGACCCACTCCTTAATAATGGGAACATTTTTTTTAATGAGGCCCTTCTCTACGTCTCTTCAAAGGAGTATTGGGGTGCGTCCAAATTTTTGGCAGCCCTTGCAGTGACTGCATACATAATAACAGTATAGGAGACCCACTCCTTAATAATGGGAACATCAAAGCATAGCTGGCTGATTGCCCTCTAACAATAGTGAGGGACAACTGCTGGCCCTCTAACAATAGTAAAGGCTGCCTGATGGACTTGTAAAATTAGGCTTTGTGACTTTCACAGTCCCTCAGTCATAAATGAAACAGGATGTGTCTGATCACATCTCACACACCACCTGGCCAGATAAGGTAGTAAAATGTTCAAATTACATTTACTTATGAATGCATTTTTCACCATAGAAAGCAATGTAAAAGTGCAAAAAAAGCACAAAAAAGCTACGTTAGAACATAGTCCAAGGTGTGGAGGAGCATTTTTGTTTTTGGTTATTTATTTTGCTTTATATACAAGTCATTACCCTGGAAAGAATGTTCCTTAACACTTTTAGTCCGTAAAAGTGGCTTAATACTCTGACAACATTGTTCACAGCAGTGACCTGGGAGCCAGAGATGCTTCCAGGGGTCTTTCCCATGCTGTTCCCATATAATTTCAGCACTGTTTCCATCAATTTGGTCAATTTTTAGGCCCCCTCCAGACCTCCGGGGGGGGCGCCGGAAAAATGCTCGAGTGTCCCATTTACTTACATTGGGCTCGTTGCTCGAGCACCCGAGCATTACGATTTGCTCGACCCGAGCAACGAGTACCCAAGTATTTTAGTGCTCGTTCATCACTAGTGCTCATACATACAGACACATGCATACCCGTACATATGCATGCATGCCCATACATACACATACTGTGAAGATCTGAGGTTGTAATAATCACCTAGGCAGGTTAACGATTCAATAAAATTTTATTCCTTACATCCAAGGTTTTACAACAACTCCAGGTAAATGGCCAATATACATTGCCCCAGTCCACAAGATTAACCCCTTTACCCCTGAGGGTGGTTTGCACGTTAATGACCAGGCCAATTTTTTACAATTCTGACCACTGTCACTTTATAAGGTAATTACTCTGGAACGTTTAAACGGATCCCGCTTATTCTAAGAATGTTTTTTTTGCGAAATTTTGTACTTCATGATACTCGTAAAATTTCTTCCAAATATCACTTGGTTTATTTGTGAAAAAAACGGAAATTTGGCAAAAATTTTGAAAATTTCACAATTTTCAAAATTTAAATTTGTATGCCCTTAAATCAGAGAGATATGTCACACAAAAGATTTAATAAATAACATATACCACATGTCTACATTACATCAGTACAATTTTGGAACCAAATTTTTTTTTTTTTTGGTAGGGAGCTATAAGGGTTAAAAGTTGACCAGCGATTTTTCATTTTTACAACAAAATTTACAAAATCATTTTCTTAGGGACCACATCACACTTGAAATCACTTTGAGGGGCCTTTATGACAGAAAATGCCCAAAAGTGACACCATTCTAAAAACTGCACCCCTCAAGGTGTTCAAAACCACATTCAAGAAGTGAATCATCTGTCTGAGATGATTTAGTGAATCCTGCGTTGAGCAGGGGGTTGGACCAGATGACCCAGGAGGTCCCTTCCAACTCTACCATTCTATGATTCTATGATTAACCCTTCACGTACTTCACACCAATTAATTGAACGTGAAGGGAAAAAATGAGAATTTAACTTTTTTTCACTAAAATTTTATTTTAGACCCCAATTTTTTATTTTCACGAAGGTACTAGGAGAAATTGGACCTCAAAAGTTGTGCAATTTCTACTGAGTATGCTGATACCTTATATGTGGGGGAAAGCCATTGTTTCGGCGCAAAGCAGGGCTCGGAAGTGAAGGAGCGCCATTCGACGTTTTCAATGCAAAACTCGCTGGAATTCACAGCGGACCCCATGTCGCATTTGGAGAGCCCCTGATGGGCCAAAACAGTGAAAACCCCCCACAAGTGACCCCATTTTGGAAACTTGACCCCTAAGGAATTTATTTAGATGTGTGGTGAGCACTTTGAACCCCCAAGTGTTTTTCAAAAGTTTATGACGTAGAGCAATGAAAAAAAAAATCATTTTTTTTCCACAAAAACTATCTTTTAGCCGCAATATTTTTATTTTCACGAGGGTACTAGGAGAAATTGGACCCCAAAAGTTGTTGTGCAATTTCTCCTGAGTACACTGATACCTCATGTGTTGGAGAAAACTACTGTTTGGGCACATGTCAGGGCTCGGAAGGGAAGGAGTAACGCTTTGGAATGCAGACTTTGATGGAATGGTCTGCGGGCGTCATGTCACGTTCTCAGAGCCCCTGATGTGCCTAAACAGTGGAAATGCCCAACAAGTGCCCCCTTTTTGGAACTGATACCTGATTTGTCAATTCTATAATGTAGTGTTATACGTCAGTTGTATAGGACAACCTGACAAACACTACACAACTGACATATGACAACCTGACGAACACTACGTCAGCTGTGTAGTGTTCGTCAGGTTGTCATACGTCAGAAATTAATTTACTAGTCCATCGAAGTATGGTACCTTTTGAAGCAGTCTTTCATTCAAAGGCCAGGTTTGTCGGGGCAGGTGTCACATTGGTAAATTATGTCTTTGCGTATTCCCCTTCGGTAACACACTCAGCACTTCTTTTGTGACTTACCTTTTTTATCGCTGTGAGGGATCTGCCCTGGGAAATGCTGGCCCGGTACAATTCGAGGTCCTTCAGTTCCAGATGTAGTGGGGCCCACTCCGTCACCACTGCCAAATATCAGGGCCTTGATAACTGTCTCCTGAAAGTGAAGATACGACGCAGAAGTCTGGCCTGCACATTGTGAAAGAAGGAAAGCGTTGTGCATTGTCATCTGTACAAGGTGCACCACCAGTTTCTCATACCATACCTTGGCCTTTCTCAAAGCACTGTACTGCTGGAGGACTTGATCAGAGAGAACAACTCTCCCCATGTTCTTGTTGTACCCCACTACACAGTCTCTTTTGGCGACCTGTGTAGTGGAACCTCGTACAGTGCTGAGGGTGCAACCATCACCATGTAAGGTGGTCAAGAGAAGGACATTCCTTTTGTCCTTGTACTTGACCACCAATAGGTGGTCGCTACATTGGGCTCTGCTCTCACCCCTTTTGAGCAGCTGCCCAAATAGCGTCTTTGGGAGGCCTCTCTGATTTTTGCGGACAGTACTGCAAGCTGCGGTATGTCACGCAGAGAGGGACTTGAAGAGCGGGATACTTGTATAAAAGTTATCCACGTACAAGTGATAACCTTTGTCCAACAGTGGGTGCACCAAGTTCCACACAATTTTCCCACTCACTCCCAGAACAGGGGGGCATTCAGGGGATTCAATCCGGGAGTCCTTCCCTTCATAAACTCTAAACTTGTGAGTGTAACCTGAGGTACTCTCACAAAGTTTATACAGCTTGATCCCGTACCTGGACCTTTTACTGGGCAGGTACTGCCGGAATCCAATCTGCCCCTTAAAATGGATTAAGGATTCATCCATGCACATGTCCCTTTGGGGCACATACATACACTTCAGCAAACTTGTTGAAGTGCTCGATGACAGGCCGAACTTTGAAAAGACGATCAAAGTTCGGGTCATCGCGTGCAGGACACCTTGCATTATCTTGGTAATGCAAGAACTTGTGGATGGCCTCAAAGCGTCTCCGGGTCATGACCATTCGGAACACTGGAGTGTTATACAAAATGTCAACACTCCAGTATTGCCGAACCTCTGGTTTCTTCAGTATGCCTATATGAAGGGCCAGGCCCCAAAACTAGATAATTTCTTCTGCGTCTACAGGAGACCAGTTAGAAAATGATAAAGAGGGGTTTTGTTCCAAAAATTGATGAGCGTATAAATTAGTTTGGCCCACCATGAGGTTTATAAAATCCTCAGAGAAAAAGACTTTGAAAAAGTCTATTTCTGTGAGGCCCGTGGTGTCAAACTTGATTCCTGATTCCGCCACGAAATCAGGAATCAGTGGCTCATAATTTTCGTGGTGCGAGGTCCATATGGGGTCAGTAGTGGCGGGCGCTGGATCATCTTCTCTCCTGCGACGACTGCGGGGTGGTCCAGCAGAACCTGAGGAGGAAGAAGAGGAGGAAGAGGAGGTCGATGAGGCATCGGAAAAGTAAAGAAATGTGGGATCTTCGCCCTCGCTGTCAGTCTCAGTGTCGGAGGCAAGAATAGCGTATGCCTCCTCCGCTGAATAGCGAGTTTGGGATGAGCGGGACATTTTTTTTTCTTGTGTATGTGGTGCGTGTGTGTCAGTACTTTATTTAGAGTGTGTGTGTGTGTCAGTGTGCTTGGTGTGAACTTTTTTTTTCTGAAAAAAAAAAGAGAAAAAAAGGAACTACTGTAGGTGGTGCAAACAGCGAGCATGAGTGTGGATCGGTGAACTATGTCACCAATCAACTCTTGGCAGCTGCTGGGTGTGTGCGCGGATATGGTGCAAAGGTGGGGGGGGGGGGAGTGTAAAACAGCAAGCACAAGTGCGGATCAGTGATCTGTGGTCACTAATCAGCGCTCAGCCGCTGCAGAAAGCAAGGAAAAAAAATGGATAAAAGTCAAGCGATCAAGTACTGATCAAGTAATGATCAGCACTTGGTGGGAGAAAGGGGGATGGGAAGGGGGGGAAGGAGAGAGGGAGATTGGGGTGGATGAGGACAGATCAAAAAATCCTACTTACAGTTGTCGTCTTTCAGATGTCTTCTGTAAGATGTCTTCTGTACGATGTCTTCTGGAGCAGGAGCGGTGATTGTGGTGTCACAGGCTTCTGTGGTACTGCAAGGCCCAGCACGATGCACAATCAGAAAACGCGACCGCCCTCTAGAAAGGATGAAAGGTTAGTTGGAAAAAAAAGGGTAAAGTAGCGAGCACGATTGCTGATCGGTGATTTGGGTCACCGATCAACTCTCGGCGGCTGCTTGATGCACACACGGAGGTGGTGCAAAGTGTGGGGGGGGGGAGAATTGACAGGGACAAAAAAAAAGTCCTGAAAAGCAACGAGCACGGACGTTGGTCAGTGACGTAGTCACTGGTCAGCGCTCGGCCGCTGCAGGACGCACGAAAAAAAAAACTGGGGGGAGGAGGATTGGGGTTAAAAGGAGGGGGGAGAGGGGTGGATGAGGGGAAAACAGAGATGAACTTACCATAGTTTTCTCTGTTCTTCTTTCAGCAGCAGGTTCTGAAAGAGGTTCTGGAGCAGGATCCGCAGCAGCAGGATAAGGAGCTGGAGACCCAGGACACTGGAGACAGCAGCAGGACGCCAGAGCTGGAGACCCAGGACCCTGGAGACAGCAGCAGGATGCCGGAGCTGGAGACCCAGGACCTTGGAGACAGCAGCAGGACACCGGAGCTGGAGACCCAGGACCCTGGAGACAGCAGCTGGAGACCCAGGACCCTGGAGACCGCAGCAGGACGCCGGAGCAGCAGCAGCGACTGGAGCAGGTAGGAGAAAGATCTTGTAGTGTCACAGAAGATTCTGTGGCACTACAAGGCCCAGCACAGAGATATCAGTAGTGTCACCACTCTGTAGAAATCCTCACTAAGTGTGAGGATCTGCAGGGCGGTCACAGGCAGGTGATAGGGTGGTGACAGGTCACGCGCCCCCGGGGCAATGGGGTACTCGGCAGCCGGGCCTATCGATGCTGGTGGGGGATATCACGGTGGCTGGCCCGGTCCGTGGCCTAGGGCGGTCAACAAAAATAAAGGGGGTTTTGGGTCTGTATGGGATTTTTGGAATAGTTCGTGATGCCACCTGTGGTGCCTGGTAAGTTCTACCAGCGCTGCGACAGTCCTCTGAGGCAGATGTTAGGGCAGCTTATGATGGAACGGCTCCCCACAGGTGGAGCGGGCCTCAGGGCAGCGTGGGGAAATGGATGGTGGTACAAGTGAGAGACGGCCAGGACGGTTCAGGGAGAAATGACAGACACTCACACGGAGGCTCGCTTCGGTATCTTTACTGATGTAGATGCAGGTATGGTCCAGGGTACTCGGTACGAAGGGTGCACTTCTGGACTCTCCCCAGTGAGCGGGTATAGGGCCTCCTGATCCATTGCTTTCACTTGCTAAGCTTCTGACCTGCCTGGAGCTAGGCCTGGCTTAGTTACTGTCTCTCTCTCCCTTGCACCTGCTGACCTGGTGGTAGGGCCTTCTCTTGGAGATTACTCTACCTGGACGCTGGGGCCTCCATGACTCCTAGCCCTGGTACAGTAGTCAGCGTTGGTCAACCTGGGACTTGTGGTCCTCCAGGTATCCGGTGGTCCCTAATGGGTATAAAGGGACCCTGTAGGCACGGACCCGGTGTCCGGTGTATAGTTCGGGGTGAGCCTGGTACGCTCCTCTGCCCCCTTGTTGCTTCTTCTCCCCTCTCGCCTTCGGCCACACTCAGGGCCCTCACTAGGCTTCAGTGCGCGCCTGAACTTGCCTCACACAGCAGCCTGCGTTCTGCTCTCTCTCTGAGCACACTCTCTGAACTCACTCCTCACTGCCTGGCTCCACCCTCCCTATATATATCCCTAATGGGGCTCCCTCTGGTGGTCTGAGGTGGTAGGGTGGAGGTGTGTGAATATGTGAGGGTCTCTTGTGGAGAAGTCCATCCATGCACCTACTGGGTTCTGTGGAACCAGACAAACATTGGAGAAACACAGTTCTCCACCGCCCAACCTTAAGAAGCATTAAACATGAGTTATTTATACATCTTGGATCTGCAAAACCAGCATAATTAGATGAACAAATATTTGAACATAGTAACAATAGTCAATCCACTTACATATAAGTTGTGGTAGTATTGATAACATTTTTATTATTTTTTAAAGAAGTTTAATTTGAGGCATCATCATATAAACGTAACTCAAAGCAAGCCGAGGCGAAATCTACTCTGTTCCTTAGACGTCAAAACAGAGCCATCAATCTATAGACCTCATATCTTGTCAAATTTAGAGATAGCATCTCTTTTTAGGTAATTTACTAGCCAGTTAACTTTATCAATAAATTATGATATCAAAGGCTCCTGATCTGCTATCCATTTTTGGGCTATCAATTTTCTTGCCATGTATAGCATATGTGTTGCTGCAACTTTGCCATACTCATAAATAGTCAGATCTTCAACATATCCGAATATACAGTACAGACCAAAAGTTTGGACACATCTTCTCATTTTAAGATTTTTCTGTATTTTCATGACTATGAAAATTGTACATTCACACTGAAGGCATCAAAACTATGAATTAACACATGTGGAATTATATACTTAACAAAAAAGTGTGAAACAACTGAAAATATGTCTTATATTCTAAGTTCTTCAAAGTAGCCGCCTTTTGCTTTGATGACTGCTTTGCACACTCTTGGCATTCTCTTGATGAGCTTCAAGAGGTAGTCACCGGAAATGGTTTTCACTTCACAGGTGTGCCCTGTCAGGTTTAATAAGTGGGATTTCTTGCCTTATAAATGGGGTTGGGACCATCAGTTGTGTTGTGCAGAAATCTGGTGGATACCCAGCTGATAGTCCTACTGAATAGATTCTTAGAATTTGTATTATGGCAAGAAAAAAGCAGCTAAGTAAAGAAAAACGAGTGGCCATCATTACTTTAAGAAATGAAGGTCAGTCAGTGCGAAAAATTGGGGAAACTTTGAAAGTGTCCCCAAGTGCAGTTGCAAAACCCATCAAGCGCTACAAAGAAAGTGGCTCACATGAGGACCGCCCCAGGAAAGGAAGACCAAGAGTCGCCTCTGCTTCTGAGGATAAGTTTATCCGAGTCACCAGCCTCAGAAATTGCAGATTAACAGCAGCTCAGATTAGAGACCAGGTCAATGCCACACAGAGTTCTAGCAGCAGACACATCTCTTCAACAACTGTTAAGAGGAGACTTTGTGCAGCAGGCCTTCATGGTAAAATAGCTGCTAGGAAACCACTGCTAAGGACAGGCAACAAGCAGAAGAGACTTGTTTGGGCTAAAGAACACAAGGAATGGACATTAGACCAGTGGAAATCTGTGCTTTGGTCTGATGAGTCCAAATTTGAGATCTTTGGTTCCAACCACCGTGTCTTTGTGCGATGCAGAAAAGGTGAACGGATGGACTATAAATGCCTGGTTCCCACTGTGAAGCATGGAGGAGGAGGTGTGATGGTGTGGGGGTGCTTTGCTGGTGACACTGTTGGGGATTTATTCAAAATTGAAGGCATACTGAACCAGCATGACTACCACAACATCTTGCAGCGCCATGTTATTCCATCCGGTTTGCGTTTAGTTGGACCATCATTTATTTTTCAACAGGACAATGACCCCAAACACACCTCCAGGCTGTGTAAGGGCTATTTGACCAAGAAGGGGAGTGATGGGGTGCTACGCCAGATGACCTGGCCTCCACAGTCACCAGACCTGAACCCAATCAAGATGGTTTGGGGTGAGCTGGAACGCAGAGTGAAGGCAAAAAGGCCAACAAGTGCTAAGCATCTCTGGGAACTCCTTCAAGATTGTTGGAAGACCATTTCCGGTGACTACCTCTTGAAGCTCATCAAGAGAATGCCAAGAGTGTGCAAAGCAGTCATCAAAGCAAAAGGTGGCTACTTTGAAGAACCTAGAATATAAGACATATTTTCAGTTGTTTCACACTTTTTTGTTCAGTATATAATTCCACATGTGTTAATTCATAGTTTTGATGCCTTCACTGTGAATGTACAATTTTCATAGTCAAGAAAATACAGAAAAATCTTTAAATGAGAAGGTGTGTCCAAACTTTTGGTCTGTACTGTACATACTAATGGTGAAGGCTCTATGTCAATTGAATAAACCCTGTTATTCATTACTGCAACACTCTTCCAAAAGGACACCAGGTTATGACAGTTCCACATCATATGAAGCATATCTGCTATGTTAGTTTTCCATCTAAGACAGTGGGGACTTGAACAAAATCCTATGTTAAATAAGAATTGAGGTGTCTCGTATACCTGGTGTATCACATATATATGGGACAGTCTATGGGATTCACTTAAAGACAGTTGTGGAACTCTTTCCAGTATATCTGACCAGTGATTTTCCTCTATGGTTCCCATTTCTCTTTTGATCGCATCGGCTGGTTTGTCAATATAATGTCTAAGAGAATGTTATAAAGAAATTAGATCAGTCCACGAGAACTTAGATTAGCTATTCTCTGTATTATTGCGTTTCGAGAATTATTGAGAATTATTGAGTTTTGAGAATTCTACAAATATTTACAATTTAGGCACAGATATCGGGCAGAAGGCATTGTTCTGGAAGGGGGGCTTCCAGAACAATGCCTTCTGCCCAATCTGTGTGCCTATATTGTAAATGTTTGTAGAATTCAGAGGGAGGTAACCCATATTAGTTTTGCAGCTGTGAGAATTCCTCACATCGCCTATCTGCACTTGATTAAGTCTGTTTAAACCCTTGGCGCTCCAGGAGCCAAATCTCACCAGTTGGTATAGATTTGGAAGCCATGTAGTGTTCCATAATGAAGTAAATTGCAAAACACCTTCTATTCCTTGTAATATTTTCACTGTCCCCTAAAGTTTGTGACATAACAGCATAGTCGGTATTTTGCCTCCAAGTGTCGCAAACTTATGCGCCTCCAATACCTCATGGAGTTTATCTGATTGGAAATTACGCTGTAGCAACATACGCTAAGCTCCCCCAGGGTCGTCCCATCCCCGAATATGTTGAAGCTGAGATGCCACATAATATACCCATGGATTAGGAACTGCAAGCCCTCCCATTGTTTTGTTTCTTTGCAATGTTTCCAGTTTAATTCTCGGAGTCTGTTTGCCCTATATTAATTTTCTAAACTCCTGACTGACTTTTAAGAAAAATCTCCGATTTATCCATATTGGGCAGTTGTGTAGAACATACAGCAATTGTGGCATCCAGATCATTTTGACCAGGTTAGCACGGCCCACAACTGACAATGGTAACTTAGACCAGGCGCCTAGTTTACCTCTAAATTTAAATAAGACTGGGTCAAGATTCAACTTATCATTCATAATCATTTATTTTTGCCGATATATTGATGCCTAAATATTTAAACTCCGATACCACTTGTAAACCCTAGTTAATGTAGTGGGAAGCATTCTCATCTGCATTATCCAATGGAAGTATGACTGATTTGCTCCAGTTTATCTTTAGACCAGAGTATTTTCCAAATGTTTCTATAGTTTCCATTGCTATAGGAAGGGACTCAGAAATTTTAGCCAGAAATAATAAAGTGTCGTCAGTGTATAAAGCGACCACCTCTTCACTATTCCCTCTACGAAACCCAACTGTTCACGGATGCTCCCTGATAACCGATGCCAGGGGTTCAATGGCCAATGCAAAGAGCCTGTCTCATAACTTTTGGTTGGCCTACAGATTTTGTATCTTCAGCCAGTATAGGCTGTATTCACATTCCACGATCCTCCAGACGACAGATAAAACGATAGAAGCACATTTATCCAGTAGCAATAGTCCTTAAAAAAGTTTATCAAATCCATACAACAGATTCCACAACTGTAGCACGTTTATCGAGGCCAGTCGGCCTGGATAAACTTGCTGATGAGGGGACAAGTCAAAACCAAACCACAAATGTTCATCTTCTGATCCCAGTACTCTTAGGAAAAAAATACAAAATGTACCTAGTACAAGAGCACTGCACTTACTCCAAAGTCCTGTGTGTATGTAGCTGATATGTAGTGTATGCCATGGACACCTAATATCACTGACTTACAGGTGCCTTTATCAGTCTTTACAGAGAAGTAAACTATTGAAAGCACAGAACCTGGTGACCAAACATAATAATCCACTAGTCCCTACTTTGATATCTACTAATGTCATCTTTCTCCTACTCAATTGAATTTTAACCCAATATGTATAGAAATGCTTTTATAGAATTGCTTTAAAATATCTAATACTGTAAGAAATAATATTATTTCCTGTTATTGAAGAAAATTTAAAATTTATTTTATTCTTGGCAGATGTCTTCAGCAGAAGCTCAGAGGAACATCTGATATTTTCACATTTTAAAGAAGCTGAACGTGGTGTCACACCAGATTCAAATGAAGGACAGATCATTATCCCAGATCCACCTCCAAGTCTTCACACCAAAAAGCTTTCAACGGATCCTTTACAACGTCTGTCTTCTGATTCATCACAGACTATTGAGAGTAGTAAAAATAACAGACCGGATATGCAACATCGAAGGGCTGACACAGGGGAGAAACCATTTTCGTGTTCAGAATGTGGAAAGTGTTTTAAAAACAAATCACACCTGGTTAGACATCAAAGAATTCACACAGGGGAAAAGCAATTTTCATGTTCAGAGTGTGGGAAATGTTTTATAAGCAAAGCACATCTGGTTAGACATCAGAGAATTCATACAAGGGAGAAACCATATTCATGTCCAGAATGTAGGGAATGTTTTACAAAGAAATCACTCCTGGATAGACATCAGAGAATTCACATAAAGAAGAATTTATTTTTATGTTCCGAATGTGGGAAATATTTTAAACATAAAAGAAATCTTGTTACACATCAGAGAAGTCACACAGGGGAGCAGCCATTTTCATGTCCAGAATGTGGGAAATTTTTTACAAACAAATCACACGTGGTTGCACATCAGAGAATTCACACGGGGGAGAAGTCATTTTCATGTCCAGGATGTGATAAATTTTTTAGAAACAAATCGCACCTGATTAGACATCAGAGAATTCACACAGAGGAGAAGCCATTTTCATGCTCAGAATGTGGGAAATGTTTTATTGATAGCTCCACTCTTAGGTCACATAAGAGAACTCATGCAAAGTAAAAAAAAAAAAAAAAAAACATTTTCACTTTCAGAATGTAGTAAATGTTTTAAAGATAAAGCAAGTCTTGTTGCCCATAAGAGAACTCGCATAGGGAGGAAGCCATTTTCACATCCAGAATGTTTTACTCACAAATCACATTTTCGTTAACATCAGAGAAATCGCACATGGAAGAAGCGATTTTCTATTTATCGACTAATTAAGCCGTACATAAGAAAGGGAAAATAATTTCTAGCATTGAGTGATGATTAGGAATTGTATGCAATTATCAATAAACATCTGTTATCGAAAAGTAAATTAAATCCAATTTCGACACCTTTTATATCCTCCTTATTTTAAAGAATTACATATATTTCTATCCCATTATAATGTCCCTTTATATATTTTTATGTTGAATTATATTGGATTATTCAGATATGTCATGGTCTATTCGCTCTCTTTGCCATTAATTAATGTATGTATTTCTTACCTTTTATTTCCTGATCTATTATTATCGCTCACTTATCTGCTACTTCTGTACAGGCACCAATGTTGTATCATGCGCGCATGGACTCTAGATCCACTTAATGCTTCATATATATATATTTTGTATGGTCATACTCCCTTACATATTCCTTGTTTTTGATTGTCCTCTGATGTGTTCCTCTTTAAACATATCTTTTTCACATCAATGATTGACTTGTAATCTGTGCGCATGCGCTATGGATTAATTGCACGTTCTATATATTATGTCAGGGTTTATCTTTTCACACATGCGCGGTCTACTTACAAATCATTAGTGGTGCAGAGCTCTTCTGCGCATGCGCCACCTTCTCGCACTAATAACTTTGTCATTCTTGCATTTTACTTTGGGAACATGCGCTATAGATCAGCTGTTCCTATATTCTGTATGATTACTCTTGCACGCATAAACCACTTATCTACAAATTACAAGCGTCTCACAGATGTTCTGCACATGCCCCCTCTCTTTCCGATAGATAATTACTTCACACATGTGCAATGGTAACTGTAGAAGCTTCACCACTACTTGTTAACTTTATGTAAATCTCGCAGTGCACTTTGCGTGCGCTATAGATCAACTGAAAGTTCCTGTATTCTGTAAGATTATTCTTGCACGCATGCGCCGCTTGTCTACAAATTCTGAGAGTTCCACATGTTTTCTGTGCATGCGCAGCTCTATTCCGATAAATGCTTAGTTCGCGCATGCGCTTTGATAAATCTAGAAACTGTATTGACACTTCTTGTTTGTGTACGCGCAATGAATGTTTCAAGCATACATTATGAATATAGCATGTTCACACCTGGCATTGACAATCTTAAGTCAACTTTACTTATATTTTAGGTTCACGCATGCGCATTACACAATTCCAGACCTGATATAACCCATTGGTTTACTCTCTTTGCCTCCTACACCTGGTAATTAAATGATTTACCTTTTTACTCTATGAATTTTATATGTATATAAGGGACATTATCTCACACCAACTCATTCTTAATCCTGAGGAAGTAACAGCTTTTCTATTTTTGCCTCATTCACAGGATCTTTTTATACTTACTTTTCCCTATTTGATTTATTATTCTGATGGTTATTTGTGCTTAGTTTAAGTCCATGTGAGCTGACATGCACATCACTTTAGTGTTTGTTAAGTATAATTGAGGAATATTTGTTTATTTTATTATTTTTTGGTATCTGGGAAATACAAATTGTTCCTATTCCATTGCTTATCACTTTTGGTTAGTATAAATTAAACTTCTATTTTGTATATAAGATTTCTTTGCTGAATATTCTGTGAACTATAATGTATCAGGCACATGAGGATAGGTGGCGATCTAACTATACACCTAATTTGTGTATAAATGGCCTATTGCCTTTTTATATGAGTTTTTAAGTATTTGTGCCTTTTGTTTTTATTCCAATGCCATTCATATTAAAGACTTTTATTTGGTGATCCCCATGCACTTGCATACTTCTTTTTCTATGTTGTTGAAATTGTTGTAAATGCTTTAAGAACAGCTAAACTCTTAGCTCATATCAGAGAACTCACATAGGGGAAAACAACATTATGATCTACAGAACGTAGTAAACGTTCTACAAATAAAGCAAGCTTTGTTACACATCAGAGAACTCATATAGGCAGGAAGCCATTTTCATGTCCAGAATAGTTTACTCACAAATCACATTTTCCTAAACATCAGATAAATCGCACATAGAAGTAGTGATTTTCTTATATTGAAAAAAAAAAATCAAGAAACTGCTAAAGTCAAAGTAAAATCACATGTTACATATAACATCAAGGCCGGTGCCCGCGCATGGCTCCCCTTCCCCCTTCATGCAGGGATGCCAGCATACTCACCGCCCTGGCCGCGCGGTGACCTCTCCGTCTTCTGCTACCTGCCCACGTCACGCAGGCTTCATGTCAGTGCGATCTCCTGTTCTTAAAGGGGCAGCATGTGTGGTTTGAAAATGCCACCAGCCATGAGCTAGGAGGCATCGTGTATAAAAGGCACCCTCCCCAGTAAGGTGGTGCCTGGGCAACCCCTGTAGTTCCTTGTCTAGTGTGTGTGTGTGTGTGTGTGTGTAACTGTATGTTGCCAGGTCCCCCGTCCTAGGATTCTGTGTGGTTTTACATTATTCTGATCACCTGGTACTTGTGTTGCCAGGGTCTGAATCTGAACCCCTGGTCCTTGTGTGGCCAGGGACTGAACCTGAAGCTGCACCGGCTGTACCCGAACCAGTATCCGTTCCGGCGGTATTTGAACCTGCACCAGTGTCAGTCTGTTACGGATCCGGGTGGTGGAACCTCTGTTCTGCGGTGCAAGGAGGGACCAGAGGGGCGTAACTAGGTATCAACTCGGACCGACCAAGGTCGTACGGCGGCTCAATCGACTCTGTGACCATGGAAGGACCCGAGCAGAGGGACCAGGTGCTACTCTGGGACCGACCTTGTATGAGAGCAGGTGATTCCCACGGGTCAGAAGGCAGGGACTGACCGATACAGCAGATGAGCATGGCAGGCAGGCTGACAGGTGATCCGGGCAGATGGACTGGCAGACACGGCATGTAACAAGCAGGAGCCTCCAGGTAGGCTGGCTGGTAGGCAGGCAGGTGCTTCTAGGTAAGCGGGCTGGCAGGCATGGCAGGTAACTGGCAGGTGCTTCCAGGTAGGCGGGCTGGCAGGCATGGCAGGTAACGGGCAGGTGCTTCCAGGTAAGCAGGCGGGCAGAGCCCATAGACTGGGGGACTGGGCTGGCGGACTGGGCTAGTAGTCAAGCTGACGGGCTGGACTGGTAGTCAGGCTAGCAACGGGACCTGAGGGCTGAAGCAGAGCATAACACACAAAGCTACAACCTTGCACGGGCACCTCCATTTTGGAGGAGGTGCCTTATATATGGGAGGTCCTCCGGCCATTGGCTGGGGACTCTTTAGGACGGCAGCAGCAGATGCAGGAGCGCCAGAGGATGCCGGGAGGGGAGCGCAGCAGTAAGAGGGACGGCATCTCTGCCTGTCAGGGGGCAGAGACGCCGATACTACAGAACCCCTCCCTTCACGCCCCCTCTTTTTTAGGCCTGAAAGAAATTTTTTAAGGAGAAGCGGGGCATGGATGTTCTCCCTGGGTTCCCAAGTTCTCTCCTCTGGGCCAAACCCCTTCCAATCCACCAGAAAAAAGGTTTTTCCCCTTACCCTCTTGGTGGACAGAATGTTCTCTACCTCATACGTCCTCAGCGGAGACCGGAGCTGGGGAGGTACCTGGATTGTCGGATAAAGAATTAAGCACAACTGGTTTGAGGAGAGATATGTGGAAGGAGTTGGGAATCTGTAAGGTGGCCGGGAGTTTTAACTTGTAGGCTACTGGGTTGATTTGCTTGAGGACTTCAAATGGACCGATGAACCGTGGACCCAACTTATAGGAGGGTATTTTGAGACGAACATGTTTGGAGGAGAGCCAAACCTTGTCTCCCGGATGGAATTGAGGTGGATTCAGACATCTCTTATCAGCATGTCTCTTCATCCGCTCGGAGGATTGAAGAAGTGCGGACCTAGTGTCCTCCCAAAGAGTAGAAAATTCGCTGACCAGAGACTCCGCGGCAGGGTTGTCCACAGCAGCGGAAACGGGAAACGGAATCAGGGGATGTTGACCGTAGACCACAAAGAATGGGGACTTGGAATAATATTCGTTCTCATGGTTGTTGTAGGAGAACTTGGCCCATGATAGGAGCCCCACCCAATCGGTATGGTGAGCGTTGACGAAGTGCCGGAGGTAGTTGGTAAGGATCTGTTTGATACGTTCCACTTGGCCATTGGACTGCAGATGGTAAGCAGAGGAGAAATCCAGGGTAACATCCAGTAGTTTACACGTAGCTCTCCAGAAGCGCGAAGTGAACTGGACCCCTCAATCAGACACTATGTGGAGGGGCAGGCCGTGGAGACAAAAGATGTGATAGATGAAATCCTTAGCCAGCACAGATGCAGACGGGAGACCAGGCAGAGGGATGAAGTGGGCCATTTTAGAAAAGGGGTCAGCGACCACCCAAATGACCGTACAATCGGCAGAAACAGGGAGATCAGTAATAAAGTCCATAGCAATGTGTTGCCACGGGGCAGCAGATACGGGAAGAGGCAGGAGACAGCCGGCTGGAAGATGTCTGGGAACTTTATTGTGAGCACAGGACGAACAGGTCGTGACGAAGTCTACAACATCCTTGTGCAGGGTAGGCCACCAGTAATGCCGGGTAATGAGAAGGAAGGTCTTCTTCTGGCCAGCATGGCCGGCTAGTTTGGATGACTTACCCCAGTGAAGAACCTTCTTACGATCCGGAACCGCTTACCGGGTGGGAGACGAGACAGGTCCAAGGGGGCCACATTCATCACTTTGGAGGGATCAATGATATGCATAGGCTCCTCCTCTTGATCAGACGACAGGAAGGATCTGGACAAGGTGTCGGCTTTAACATTTTTGTCCGCTGGGCGGTAATGTAGGGTAAAGTTGAAGCGGGCGAAGAACAAAGACCACCGGGCCTGACGCGGATTGAGTCTTTGGGCATTCTGTAGATATGCCAAGTTTTTGTGGTTAGTGTAGATGACCACCGGGTGCAGAGCCCCCTCTAGCAGGCAACGCCACTCCTCCAGCGCCAATTTGATGGCAAGTAGCTGTTATGATCTGCTACAAAAACTAAGGAAAGATATGAAAACTGTCCCTACAATAGGACTAAGCTGATTCCCTATGATGCAGCGGGCAACCTGTTCCTTGTGAACAGACCCGCCTTCGTCCTCAGCTAGTCTGAACGCAGACCTATAGATATAAGGGAGGGGTCCCTAAAAGTACTAAGGACTGGGACAAAATTGGACACCTCCTAGCAGAAGTTGTAGTGGAGCAAAAAGACAAACAGACAAAAATACTTAGAGGTCCAAGGACCAAGCAAACTATAGAGATAGGTACAAAGCACCTGGCTAGATTAAGAGTCAAAGTAACACTGAAGTCCAGCAAAGCCAGAAGGGCGGAGCTGGAATAGATAGGCAGCAGGTCACGTGACCACAAAATAGAAAAAAACTAACAGGAGGGTTCTAACAGTAGCTCACGATCTCCTATGGAGTAATTGCGCTCGGATGAGAAGAGCTTGGAGAAGAAGCCGCAGGTTACCATTCTCGCGGACGGAGATTTCTGGGTGAGCACCGCTCCGGCTCCGGAAGAGGAAGCACCAACCTCCAGAAAGAACTATTTGTTGTTATCCGGACGGTGCAGCACAGGGGTAGAAGAGAAGGCTTGTTTTAAGGAGAGGAAGGCCTCCTCCGCTTTGGACGGCCATTCCTTAGGATTTGCTCCCTTTCGGGTGAGCGCAGAGATGGGAACAGTCCGGGAAGAGAAATGTGGAATGAAGAGACGATAATAGTTGGCGAAGCCCAGGAATCGCTGAATAGCCTTCAACCCCTCCGGACGGGGCCACTTTAAGACAGCAGAGACCTTCTCAGGGTCCATCCGTAGACCTGTCTTAGAGATAATATAGCCCAGGAACGGAAGAGAGGTCTGCTCGAAGAGGCATTTCTCAAATTTTGTGTATAGATGATTCTGCCTGAGCCTAAGCAGGACCTGACGAACATCCCTCCGGTATGTGGGTAGATCCGGAGAGAAGACCAAGATGTCGTCCAGGTACACCACTACGCATGAATATAAGAGGTCACGGAAGATGTCGTTAACTAGCTCTTGGAAGATGGCTGGAGCATTACAGAGGCCGAAGGGCATCTCACGGCATTCATAGTGGCTGTCCCAGGTATTGAATGCCGTCTTCCACGCGTCTCCTTGGTGGATCCGGACCAAGTTATACGCCCCACGAAGATAAAGCTTGGTGAAGATCTTCGCACCTTTAAGGCGGTCGAACAGCTCAGAGATGAGCGGCAGGGGGTATTTGTTTTTGATAGTAATCTCGTTGAGTCCTCTGTAATCGATACAGGGGCGTAGTGAACCCTCTTTCTTTTTTACGAAGAAAAATCCGGCTCCAGCCGGGGAGGAAGATTTCTGGATGAATCCCCTAGCCAGATTTTCTTCAATGTACTCCTACATGGCCCGGGTTTCAGCCAACGACAACGGGTAAATACGCCCACGGGGTGGAGTGGCACCGGGTACCAGGTCGATAGGGCAATCATATGGCCTATGAGGTGGCAGTGTCTCTGCTTCCTTCTTGTCAAAGACATCTGCATAGGACCAGTAAGGTGCCGGTAGACCAGGTAAATTAGCCGGAGTATATGGAGGTCGAGCCGTTCGAACCGGGACCAGGCAGGTCTCATGGCAATCCTGCCCCCAACGGAGCACCTCACTGGTTCACCAATTCAGAACGGGTTCATGTCTCTGTAGCCAGGGTAGACCAAGCAAGAGAGGGTGAGAGAGACTGGACAGCACGTGAATGGAGATCTTCTCCGAGTGCAGCATTCCCACCTGAAGGGTTACAGGCTCTGTGACGAGCAGGATGTTCACTGGAAGAGGCCTCCCGTCCACAGAGGCGACTGCCAAAGGTTCAGCCAGACGCATTGTAGGAATCTGGAACCACTCCACTACCGCCTGTGAGATGAGATTCCCGGCGGATCCGGAATCCAGGTAGGCTGTCTCAAAGAAGCGTGTCTTGCCACTGGAAATACAAACAGAGTCAATGATGGAGAGGTTTTACTGTTGTCTAGGATGACCTCTCCAAGCGGTCCTAGACACTGGAGTTTTCCGACTTCTCCGAGCATGAACTGATCTGATGCCCTTTATTACCGTAATAGAAGCAACTCCCCTCCGCTCGACGTGTCTCCAGGCGAGATTTGGCCATCTTGGTTTGGTCAACTTGCATGGGTTCGGGCGAGCGTGCCCTGGGAATTGTTGGTTGCGGTACTGGCTCTTGGGAGGTTGGTGTGAGATATGGAAATCTACTCTCCCGGGTTATCTCCTTGGCACAGTCCTGGAAACAGATGTCGGTCCGGGTAGCCAACGACACTAGGTCATCCAGGGTGGAAGGAATGTCCCAACAGGCTAGTTCATCCTTAATCCATCCGGAAAGACCTTCCCAGAAGACAGACACCAGAGACTCGTTGTCCCAAGCAAGTTCCGATGCCAGGGTCCAGAAACATATGGCATACTGACCCACGGAGAGACTCCCTTGACGGAGACGGAGAAGAGCGGAGGCAGTAGAAGATTTTCGTCCTGGTTCATCGAAGACCTTCCAGAAGGCAGCGAGGAAAGCCAGTAGATTAGACACCAGGGGGTCCCTCTCTCCCACAGGGGTTTAGCCAAGCTAGTGCTTCTCCGGTGAGGTGAGACATGATGAATGCCACCTTGGCCCGGTCTGATATGAACTGGTGTCCCAGGAGCTCAAAGTGTAGGGAGCACTGATTGATGAAGCCCCGAGCTAGGGCAGGGTCACCAGCAAAACGTGGGGGTGCCGAGAGCCGGGGTCCATAGCCGGGCGCCATAGCGACAATGGGTTGTGGTGCCGCAGGAGCAGGTGCCGCTCGGCTAGAGACGGACACAGATGGGGTGGACAGCGTGTCCAGTCGTGAGTTAACAGTCCGTAGAAGAGACAGGATAGTCTTCTGTTGGACTCTCTGACGTGAAACCTCCTGGTGCAGGTCAGAGAGCGCGGGGGCCTGGGGACCTGCAACCTGTTACGGATCCGGGTGGTGGAACCTCTGTGCTGCGATGCAAGGAGGGACCAGAGGGGCGTAACTAGGTATCAACTCGGACCGACCAAGGTTGTACGGCGGCTCAATCAACTCTGTGACCATGGAAGGACCGAGCAGAGGGACCAGGTGCCACTCTGGGACCGACCTTGTATGAGAGCAGGTGATTCCCACGGGTCAGAAGGCAGGGACTGACCGATACAGCAGATGAGCATGGCAGGCAGGCTGACAGGTGATCCGGGCAGATGGACTGGCAGACACGGCATGTAACAAGCAGGAGCCTCCAGGTAGGCTGGCTGGTAGGCAGGCAGGTGCTTCTAGCTAAGCGGGCTGGCAGGCATGGCAGGTAACTGGCAGGTGCTTCCAGGTAGGCGGGCTGGCAGGCATGGCAGGTAACGGGCAGGTGCTTCCAGGTAAGCAGGCGGGCAGAGCCCATAGACTGGCTGGTAGGCACGGCAGGTAACAGGCAGGTGCTTCTAGGTAAGCGGGCTGGCAGGCACGGCAGGCAACTGGCAGGTGATTCCAGGTAAGCGGGCTGGCAGGCACGGCAGGTAACGGGCAGGTGCTTCCAGATAAGCAGGCAGGCAGAGCCCATAGACAGACTGGCGGACTGGACTGTAGACAGACTATCGGGCTGGAGAGTAGTCAGGCTGGTGGACTGGACTTGTAGTCAGGCTGGCGGACTGGGCTAGTAGGCTGGCGGACTGGGCTAGTAGTCAGGCTGGTGGGCTGGACTTGTAGTCAGGCTGGCGGGCTGGACTGGTAGTCAGGCTAGCAGCGGGACCTGAGGGCTGAAGCAGAGTATAACACACAAAGCTACAACCTTGCACAGGCACCTCCATTTTGGAGGAAGTGCCTTATATATGGGAGGTCCTCCGGCCATTGGCCGGGGACTCCTTAGGATGGTGCGCGCGACCCCTTTAAGAGGGAGGGCGCCCTAAGCACAGTGCCCGGGAAGCTGCGCGCGCCAGCAGCAGCAGATGCAGGAGCGCCAGAGGACGCCGAGCGGGGAGCGCGGCGGTAAGAGGGATGGCTTCTCTGCCTGTCAGGGGGCAGAGACGCCGATACTACATAGTCCTGGTTAGTGTCCATACTGTCAGAGCCTGATCCAGATTCTGAATCCAGCCCTGTTTGTATCTCCGTGTCAGTATCCATTTTTTTTGACAATCCAGAACTTGTGCAGTCTGAACAGAGTCCGTATCCTGTCTTAGCAGTACTTCGAGTCCAGTCTGTGTCAGCAAACCTGACCCTTGGGTGTGCAGCTGCAGTACCAGGGACTGCCTAGGAGTGGTACCTGGCGGCTACGACATGAGGAGTTCCATTGAACACCAGGTAGCCGCTTAGCTACGCCCCTCCTATGTAAGCCCGGCTGTGTCGCACAGCGGGCCCATGTACCATATGCGCGTGTGACATTACATAAGAAAGGGAAAGTAATTTAGGGCAATCGAGTGATAAAATGTATGTAATTACCAATAAACATCTGTTATCAAAAAGCAAATTAAATCCAATTCACACATCTTTATTTTCTCCATGTGTATAAAATATTGTATGTTTATATATAGCAATCTGTAAAATGTGGAAAAAAATGCTACGAAGTAATAAGCTTCCAAAAATAGAAGTTTTAGTAGTTTGTTTTATCAATTAACAAAATTCAAAGTGTGTGAACAAAAAAGAAATCTAAATCACATCAATATTTGGGGACCACCTTTGTCTTCAAAAATTGTATGCAAGTTTACCAAGAAGAATTGATCTTTTGATGCTGTTTTGAAGGAAGTCAGCAAGGAAGTTTTTCCAAACATCTTGGAGAACTAACCACTAGTGATGAGCGAGAACTAAAATGCTCGGGTGCTCATTGCTCGGGTTGAGCAAATCGCAATGCTCGGGTGCTCGACTCGAGCAACAAGCCCAATGTAGGTCAATGGAAAACTCAAACATTTTTCCGGTCGCCCCCCCCTTACCTCCTCGAGGTCTGCAGAGGGCCTAAAAATTGACCAAATTAATGGTAACAGTGCTCAAATGATATGGGAAGAGCATGGGGAAGACCCCTGGAAGCACCTCTGACTCCCAGGTCACTGCTGTGAACAATGTTGTCAGAGTATTACGGCACTTTTATGGACTCACAATAAAACATACAAAACAAAGCCAAAATGGATTTTCCTGGAAAAAATGTTAAGGAACATTCTTTCCAGGGTAATGAATTTTATATATAGGCAAAATAAATAACCAAAAACAAAAATGCTCCTCCACACCTTGGGCTATGTTCACATGTAGCGTTTTTGATACGTTTTTGCATTGCTTTCAACGGTGAAAAATACATTCACCGGTAATTGTAATTTTAACATTTTACTACCTTATCTTGTCATGTGGTGTGTGAGACATGATCAGACACATCCATACAGTGCTGAAATTACATGGGAACAGCATGGGGAAGACCCCTGGAAGCAACTCTGCATCCCAGGTCACTGTCTAAAACCATGGTCATGAGACGTGATCCTATATTACTGCTGTAATAATACAGACATTTTTGGTAACGTGACAAATGTCAAATATCAAATGGGCAAAGCGCATGGCAAGGGATGGGGAAGTGGACGTAATGGTGATGGTGCACGCAGAGGCCGAGGCTGTGGGCAAGATGAAACTGTGCCTGAGGAGGGAGCACAACAAGCACCCACATCATGTCGACCTAGCTTCCTGTCCCACTTTCTAGGGGGCCGCGCCATACCACTCTTGAAGCCAGACCAATGTGAAAAGGTTGTTGGTTTGATAGCAGATAAATAGATAATGATTCCAGTCAGTTTGCAACCACCACCACCTTCCACACGGTCCAGTCTCAGTAGCCATGAGTCTGGACCACATTATTATTATAGCGCCATTTTTTCCATGGCGCTTTACATGTGAAAAAGGGGTATACATAGCAAAAACAATTTCAATAATCTTGAACAAAAATGTAACGGCGACTGGTACAGCAGAAGAGAGGACCGTGTCCGCGAGGGCTCACATTCTACAAGGGATGAGTGAGGATACAGTAGGTGAGGGTAGAGCTGGTTGTTCAGCGGTATGGTGGTGCAGTGGTTACTGCAGGTTGTAGGCTTGTTGAAAGAGGTGGGTCTTCAGGTTCCTTTTGAAGGTTTCCATGGTAGGCGAGAGCCTGATATGTTGGGGTAGAGAGTTCCAGATTAGGGGTGATGCACGGGAGAAATCTTGTAAGCAATTGTGGGAAGAGGAGATAAGAGGGGAATAGAGAAGGAGATCTTGTGAAGATCGGAGGTTGCGTGCAGGTAAGTACCGAGAGACTAGGTCACAGATGTATGGAGGAGACAGGTTGTGGATGGCTTTGCATGTCAAGGTTAGAGTTTTGAACTGGAGTCTCTGGGCAATGGGGAGCCAGTGAAGGGATTGACAGAGAGGAGAGGCCAGGGAATAGCAAGGGGACAGGTGGATTACTCGGGCAACAGAGTTTAGGATAGATTGGAGGGGTGCAACAGTGTTAGAAGAGAGGCCACAGAGCAGGAGGTTGCAGTAGTCGAGGTGGGAGATGATGAGGGCATGCACAATAGTTTTTGCAGATTCTTGTTTAAGGAATATGCGGATCCGGGAGATTTTTTTTACTTGGAGTCGGCATATTCCTCACTCTGATCCTCCTTCCTCCCACCATGGCGAGAGCCCGGAGAAAACTGATCCCACACTTGGACACTCCAAAGAGTTGTTTTGTTCATCTTTCCATTTAGAGATTCTGGCCTCTCGCTCAGTCCGCTTCAACCGGGGCAACAGTAGCTCACATGTAGCGATGCCCAATTATTTGAGAAGCCATGGTCACACGAAGGTGATGGTGGGAAAGTGCAATTACTGTTGCAAAGGGTTGATGATGATGAGACACAGTGGAGAGAAAGTCAGGAGGAGGACCAGGGTGCAGAAGTGTAAGACGAGGTGGTGGACGATGAAGTCACTGACCCAACCTGGTAAGGTGACATGCATAGTGAGGACAGCAGCGCAGAGGGGGAGGGAGGCATAGCAGCACAACAGGCAGGAAGAAGCAGTGGGGTGGGCACAGACACAAGGCAGGCAACTGTTCCCCAAAACAAAACAAAACCAATTCCAGGGAAGTTGCCTGTCCAACTGCTAGGTCTTCCAGAGTCTGGCTCTTTTTTAAAGACTGTCCAGTTAACCCCAAAAAGGCCATTTGCAACATCTGCCATGCCAGCATCAGTAGGGGCAGCAAAACTACCAGCCTGACCAATACCAGCATGCTCAGGCACATAACAGCAAACCACCCGACTAGTTTGGCCAAATGCCAGGGTCCAGAAAGAGTGTATGTGGGTGACACCACTGCCTCTTCCCCTGTTGTATGTGCATACCAAGCCTCCATCCATGATGCAGGTAAAGATGCCTTCCACCCTGCACCTGTCGTTGCACACTTGCAACCATCACAGTCAGCAACCTTGCCAACGTCCTTGTCCCAGTGCAGCGCTCAGTTGTCCCTACTAGAGATGAGCGTTGTTCGACTCGAACTGTTCGCCAATCTCAAATTCGAGCTGTTTTGGGCGGTTTTCGAGCCGTTCGGCGAACACGAACGATTTGAGAAAAATTCGGCTGTTCGAGGTTATGTTCGATAACTGTTCGTGCACCAAAATCATAACTGGATTTTTTCTCAGTAATGATGAAAATTAATGTTAATACGCAGTTTGAGTGTACAGCGGGGCGGGGGGAGGGGCAGGGGATGGATCTCTGCAGGAATAATGAAGATCTCCATTTTTTTTTCTCTTTCCCGCATTTGCAGTGGGGAGGTGCAATCTGTCAGCCTATCAGCAGCGCACACACGGAGCGAACTGCTTTTTTTCACACAAGCAAGGGCATGTGTCATTGGCAGTGTATGTCACATGTCCTTGCCCTATAAGACCCAGCCATTTTCCCCGTCGCCACCATTTTCTCACTGCTGCAGCTGCGTGTTAGACGGCACCGCTGTTGCTGTGTGCGCTATACCTTGTTAATTTCAAGCCAATTTTCGCACAAATCTACAGATAGCTTGGGAGTAGGGAATAGTTGTGATTGCAGTCCTTTTAAGGACTAGGTTACAGCATTTCCTACGACTTTTATCAGGCAGGTCTGTGCTCTTAAATAGATAGGTTGGGAGTAAAGACTAATTGTAATTGCAGTCCTTTTCAGGGCTAGGTTACATCAGTTCCTATCAGTTTTTGCCAGGCAGGTCTGTGCCAGTGCTGTGCAAGTTTTTTTCACAGCATTTGGCTGAATCTAGCAAAGCTAATCCTTTTTGGCCTATTGCAGTGTGTGTTAGTCAGTGGAGTAGCCTATCTGTGTTGCAAGATATACCACCTGTGTATAGAATACCAATTTTTTTACTGCACCTAGTGAAGTAAAATCTTTTGGGCATAGCATCATTCTATTAGTCCATCTATACTGACCTCCATCAGGTTGCAAATTGAATATAATTTTTTTCTGCATCTAGCTCTGAAAAAATATTTGGGCTTCTAGCAGTGTGTGGGACTTGTTCTATTAGTCCATCTATACTGACCTCCATCACGTTGCAAATTCAAAATAATTTTTTGTCTGCATCTAGCTCTGAAAAAATATTTGGGCTTCTAGCAGTGTGTGGGACTTTCTCTATTAGTCCATCTATACTGACCTCCATCAGGTTGCAAATTCAAAATAATTTTTTGTCTGCATCTAGCTCTGAAAAAATATTTGGCCTTCTAGCAGTGTGTAGGACTTTCTCTATTAGTCCATCTATACTGACCTCCATCAGGTTGCAAATTGAATATAATTTTTTTCTGCATCTAACCCAGCCAATAGTTTTGGCCTAATACCACAGTTTGGCCACTCAGCTCTGCTCGGTTCCCATCCATTGTTTTTTTGTGCAAACAACTCCAGAGTTGTGAATTAGTTAACCACCAAAATGAGTGGAAAAAGGCCTGCTGCTGGTGGAAAGGGGAATAGGCGTGTTGGGAAGGGGAAAAAAGGTTGTGTCCGTGGGGTAGGTGTTAAAGCAACAGTAAACATCTGCAGAAGAAAGACCATCTTCCAGCCAAACTAAAATGTCTACTTCTTTTAGCGGACAATGTGATAAGATCCCTTTCTTACGGCCACGCCAATCGCTACAAATTCCAGATGAGGCACAAAAACAGCAGGTGCTTCAACGGATATCAAGTGTTCCTTTAAGTGGGCTCTCCTCCACATCAACTTCAACATCACAAATACTCCAGTCCTCAAAGGTGTCACCCCAATCGCACTTGCTTCCTCACAGCTCCAAAATCTCCAGCTGCCCGTCTGAGTATGAGGTAGAACAGATGGTTGAGTCTGCAGAACTGTTTACTCATACTATAGCCTGGAAATCAGAGGTCGACTCCAGCGCTTCTGTGAATCCAGACGAGGAAATGATCTGCACTGATGCCCAGAATCTTTATGAGTCGGATCCAGGACCAGACGCAGAAGGTTCTGACCATAATGTAGACCCTCATTCCCAAACTGTAACTCCTGTTGGTGGAGACAATGAGGAAGACGATGATGAGACTCAAATACCTGATTGGAGCGACAACTTTAGTTTTTTGTCAGGGCAGGAACAGGTTGGCTCTGAGGACGACGGGTGTGATAACGCACAGCGTGATGATGATGAGGTTGGAGATCCCACTTACTGTCAACCCACAGTCAGCTAAGAGATGAGGTCAGCAGAGGATGTGAAGGAGGATGCTAGTGACGACGAGGTCAGGTTGCGCCTTCCTGGACAGAGACGTAGTACTGGAAGCACGTCAACAACTGCATCCTCAAACACAACTCTGCCTCTCACCACAAGTCGTGGTGGCTCTTCAGGTCGCATGAGTGCTAAGCCTTGCATAGCCTGGGCATTTTTTCAGATCGATAAAGATGACCCAACTCGTGTTATCTGTAGCATTTGTCAGCAAAAGTTAAGTAGAGGCCAAAAAATACATAGTTTGAGTACTTCATGCATGAACCGGCACATGGACATGAAGCATAAGTTGCAGTGGGAAGCTCACTGTGCTACAATGCGGCCTAGCCGGCCGGGCCAAACACCGTCTGCCATATCTTGTGCATCCGCGGCCTCTTCACCCTCTGTGACTGGGGGGACAGCAGTCACACCTGTTTTGGGGCGCAGACCTGCCACCTCTTTACCCGCAACAGCCAGCGTGATTGGCAGGTCATCATTTTCTTTGGAGGTGGTGTTGAGCACTGTCTGACATCGATAGCACCACCTTTGGATCAAGGCAACCTAACATGTCCGCCTGCATCTTCCTCACAGACCGGCAGTTTGCCGGGGACACCCTTATCAACCCCGTCTAAGCACAATAGCCAGCCCTCGGTCCCTCAGATGTGGACAAGTAAAAGACCATTTCCTCCTAGCCATGAGAAAGCTAAGAGGTTGAATTTCACCATCTGCAAGCTCTTGGCTACAGAAATGCTGCCTTTCCGCCTGGTGGACACAGAGGATTTTCGAGACCTTATGTCCGTCGCAATGCCCCAGTACCAGATGCCCAGTCGGCACTACTTCTCAAAGAAAGGTGCGCCTGCGCTCCACCAGCATGTCGCACACAACATCACCGCTTCTTTGAGAAACTCTGTGTGTGACAGGGTGCATTTCACCACAGACACTTGGACGAGTAGGCATGGACAGGGGCGTTACATGTCGCTGACTGGGCACTGGGTAACTATGGTGACAGCAGGACAAGGGGCTGCTGTCCAAGTCTTGCCGTCCCCACGAGTTGTGCGTCAATCCTCTTTATCTCAAAGTTCCTCCACTGCTTCTGCCTCCTCAACCTTCTCTCGGTCCTCCACCTGCACCCAAAGCCTGTCTGGTCATGCCACAAGCTTTCTAACTGCGCAGAAGGGATCCTGCACACCTCCTTACTGTGCTTTGTGTTTTTCGGCAGTGAGGGAGTTAATTCTCTCTCTCTCTGTGCTAGACGAGGTCCAGCCTCGCCCAGCTGCAATCAATACTGCTGTAGTGAGACTCCTTCAAATGCCTGCTGGTCTGTTTGGGAAGTGTCGGTGAAAGCATTTCATTCAGTCTAACAGAGCGGATCGTGGAGTTTGGAGTTTCTGAGATAAGTGTATTTGGAGTGTTTTTTCCCTTCCTCGCTTTATCATTTCTCTCCTTTCCCGTTGGTGTTCCCTCTGTTGTAGTTGTGTAGTTGTTGTATGCAAGGTGGTTTTGGTTTTTCCCTTGTACTGTCTCGTTCGTCTATGTACTGTGTGTGGGCATATTATTACTTGTCCCCTTTTGTTGTGATCGGGGTCCTTCTCAGGACTAGATTACTTAGGTGCAGGGATCCTCAGGAGGTAGGGGTTACGCTGGCGGCCTGGACCTCTGTACCTTTAACAGTACCTCCAGGTTGAGGGACTAGTCAGGGCCCCAGCTTAGGGTCAGCTTAGGCCCCCTACCTCCAGTATACAGAGACAGCGTGACATTTTCACCGACCCACTTAGTTTTTCTCCAGCTACCATGGATCCAGTAGCCGGTCTAGCTCGGCAGTTGCAGAGTTTGTCCATGGAGCTGGCGGACGTTAGGTCCAAGGTTTTGCATCCTCAGGAGCAAGCCGGACCAGAACCTAAAGTAGCTCTCCCTGACAGGTTCACTGGGGGGCGGGACAAGTTTTTTGTTTTCCGGGAGGCATGCAAGTTGTACTTTCGGCTGCGGCCTCGGTCATCGGGGAGTGAAGAACAAAGGGTGGGAATTGTCATCTCGCTCCTACAAGGGGACCCACAATCTTGGGCGTTCTCTCTTCCCCCCGGGCTCCCCGGCTCTCCAGTCAGTGGATAGGTTTTTCGCTGCTCTGGGACTCGTATATGATGACCCAGATCGGATCTCCCTTGCTGAGTCTAAGTTACGTAGGATCCAGCAGGGAGACCGTCCGGCGGAGGAATTCTGTTCGGAGTTCCGTAGGTGGGCCACGGACACCCAGTGGAATGACCCGGCTCTTAGGAGCCAGTTTTGTCATGGTTTATCCGACAAATTACAGGATGTGTTGGCACAGTATGACTCTCCCGCGTCACTGGAAGCCGCTATGGCCCTTGCTATTCGCGTTGACAGACGGCTTCGGGAGAGGTGCGGGATAACTCTACCCCCTGTGATGACTCCACCTCCTACAAGGTCCACTCATATGGTGGTTCCCCTGGTCAGTCCAGAGGAGCCTATGCAATTAGGAGGGACATCATTTCGGGGGAGGGGACCGGTGGTGCGCCATAAGACAGGAAGGTGTTTCTTCTGCGGGAGAAAGGGACATTTTATTGGGGGGTGTCCATCCCGTCCCTTGCAGAGTGAAGAGTCGTCGGAAAACTGTTGATCCCAGGTTGTGTGGTGGACGGCAATCTGGGAGTAGGTATTTCGTCCCTAGGTTCGTCTCAGTTTCTCGTACCGGCGGAGGTGGTGGTGGGTACGAGAACTGAGAGGATATCTGTTCTTCTGGATAGTGGGGCCGGGGCTAATCTGGTTGATGCTCGGTTTTCCCGGGTTCAAGGTATGCGATTGAGTGAGTTGGCTAAACCCATCCCCATATTCTTGATCGATGCCAGGCCTCTCGGTCAGGGAAGTTTTTTGCAAGCTGTGCATGACGTAAAACTTCAAGTGGGGGCGATACATAAAGAACTGTTGTCTTGCTACGTGTTGGAGGGTCTTCCCACTCCTATAGTGTTGGGCCTTCCTTGGTTAGCTAAGCATAACCCGGTTATTAATTGGCAAACCAGAGAGATAAGCCAATGGAGTAAATTCTGTAATAAAAACTGCATGAACACGGTCATCGGTGCGGTTACTCCTTGGGTCTTACCTCCATTTCTGGCGGACTTTGAGGATGTATTCTCGGAGAAAGGGTGTCAGGAACTACCTCCTCATCGCGAGTATGACTGTTCTGTAAAACTGCTCCCTGAGGCCAAGTTACCTAAAGCTAGGTTGTATAACCTTTCTGGTCCTGAGAGGCAGGCCATGAAGGATTATATTTCAGAAAGTCTGGCTAAGGGGCATATTAGACCTTCATCTTCACCGGTGGCTGCGGGGTTCTTCTTTGTTAAGAAGAAAGATGGAGGCCTACGCCCTTGCCTGGATTTCCGTGAACTTAATCGGATTACGGTCCGAGATCCGTATCCGCTCCCACTTATTCCCGATCTCTTTAATCAGATCGTGGGCGCCAAATGGTTCTCTAAGTTGGATCTCAGGGGGGCGTACAATCTGATTAGGATGAAGGAGGGGGATGAGTGGAAGACGGCGTTTAACACTCCGGAGGGGCATTATGAGAACCTTGTCATGCCATTCGGTCTGACTAATGCCCCGGCGGTGTTCCAACACTTTGTTAATGACATTTTTCGCCGCCTGGTGGGACAGTTTGTTGTCATATATCTGGATGATATCTTAATTTACTCGCCGGATCTGGTGTCTCATCAGGAGCACGTTAGGCAGGTGTTACAGATCTTGCGGGATAATAAACTGTATGCCAAATGGGAAAAGTGTGTGTTCGCCGTACAGGAACTCCAGTTTTTAGGCTTCCTGGTTTCAGCGTCCGGTTTTCGTATGGACCCTGGGAAAGTGCGGGCAGTTCTTGAGTGGGATCGGCCAGAGAATCTTAAGGCACTACAACGTTTCCTGGGGTTTGCTAATTATTACCGGAAGTTCATTCGTAATTTCTCGTCCATGGTTAAGCCTCTCACAGACATGACTAAAAAGGGGACGGATTTTTCAAGGTGGTCTGACAAGGCTTGTCAAGCATTCTCCTCCTTGAAAAAATGTTTTGCCTCGGCACCCATACTCATTCAACCTGATGCGTCACAGCCATTCATTGTAGAGGTAGACGCTTCCGAGGTAGGGGTGGGAGCAGTATTGTCACAGGGTTCGTCCCCTGGTAAGTGGCATCCGTGCGCCTTTTTCTCTAAAAAATTGTCGTCCGCTGAGAGGAATTACGATGTCGGCAATAGGGAACTCTTGGCCATTAAGTTAGCTTTTGAGGAGTGGCGCCATTTTTTGGAGGGGGCAGTCCATCCGGTCACCGTCATCACCGATCACAAGAACCTGCTATATCTGGAGTCCGCGAAACGTCTGAATCCCAGACAAGCTAGGTGGTCATTGTTTTTTACCAGGTTTAATTTTGTCGTTACATATCGTCCTGGGTCAAAAAATGTAAAGGCGGATGCCTTATCTCGTAGTTTCCCTGGGGCCGGGAATACGGACGACCCGATTCCTATCCTTCAGGAGGGGGTGGTGGTTTCGGCAGTATGCTCTGAGCTGGAGGAGGAGGTATTGGAGGCTCAGGGGGACGCCCCTGTTGGACCTCCGGGGAGACTGTTTGTTCCAGATCAGTTGCGACAAAAGGTGATCGAGGCACACCATAACTCAGTTTTTGCAGGACACCCGGGCAGTAAAGCAACTGTGGATCTCCTCTCGCGTCGGTTTTGGTGGCCTAACTTACATAAGGAGGTGGTAACTTTTGTCGCGTCCTGTGGGGTTTGTGCGCGCTCTAAGACCTCACATACCCGTCCGTCTGGGGCCCTCTTACCTTTGAAGATCCCGGAGCGTCCTTGGACTCATCTGTCTATGGACTTTATTACGGACCTCCCTCCGTCTTCGGGTAAAACGGTCATACTCGTTGTAGTGGACAGGTTCAGCAAGATGGCACATTTTATCGCTCTTCCGGCTCTCCCTAATGCTAAAACTCTTGCACAGGTGTTCATTGGGGAGATTGTGAGGCTTCACGGGGTACCCTCCGAGGTGGTGTCTGATCGGGGGTCTCAGTTTGTGTCCAAGTTCTGGAAGGCGTTTTGTGCACGGCGGGGGATGCATTTGTCATTCTCATCGGCTTTTCATCCTCAGACCAATGGTCAGACGGAACGTATGAACCAGAGCTTGGAGACATATCTCCGGCGTTTTGTGTCAGAGAACCAGGAGGACTGGGCTTCTTTCTTACCTCTGGCAGAGTTTGCTCTTAATAATAGGCGGAGCGAGTCCACTGGTAAGTCCCCCTTTTTTGGGGCATATGGTTTTCACCCCCAGTTTTGTACTTTCAGTAGGGGGGGCTCTTCGGGGGTTCCTGAGGAGGAACGATTTTCCTCATCACTCGCTTCAGTATGGAGAGGGGTGCTGAAGAATCTGAATACTATGGGGAACCGATACAAACGTATGGCTGATAGGAGGAGAGGGTCTGGTCCGGACCTAAGTGTGAACGATCGGGTATGGTTGTCTACCAGGAATATTAAACTTAAGGTTCCCTCCTGGAAACTGGGTCCCAGGTTCATCGGGCCGTACAGAATCAGTTCTATTATTAATCCGGTGGCATTCCGTCTTGACCTCCCCCCTACGTTTAAAATTCACAACGTGTTCCACAGATCGTTGCTTAGGAGGTATGTGGCGCCGGTGGTACCGTCACCTTTACCTCCCCCTCCAGTGGTGGTCAATGGTAACTTGGAGTTCCAGGTATCGAGGGTCATCGATTCACGCTTTAATCGCCGGTCCCTTCAGTACCTGGTTCATTGGAAAGGGTATGGTCCTGAGGAGAGGATGTGGGTTCCTGCGTCGGATATTAACGCAGACCGATTAGTTCGGGCCTTCCACACGACTCACCCGGATAAACCTGGCCCTGAGGGTCCGGAGGCCCCTCGTAGAAGGGGGGGTACTGTCACGGGTGTGTCGCCACGAAGATCGTCACGAGTACACAGCCTGACTTCTCGCAGCTGACTTGTTGGTGCTTTGTGTTTTTCGGCAGTGAGGGAGTTAATTCTCTCTCTCTCTGTGCTAGACGAGGTCCAGCCTCGCCCAGCTGCAATCAATACTGCTGTAGTGAGACTCCTTCAAATGCCTGCTGGTCTGTTTGGGAAGTGTCGGTGAAAGCATTTCATTCAGTCTAACAGAGCGGATCGTGGAGTTTGGAGTTTCTGAGATAAGTGTATTTGGAGTGTTTTTTCCCTTCCTCGCTTTATCATTTCTCTCCTTTCCCGTTGGTGTTCCCTCTGTTGTAGTTGTGTAGTTGTTGTATGCAAGGTGGTTTTGGTTTTTCCCTTGTACTGTCTCGTTCGTCTATGTACTGTGTGTGGGCATAATATTACTTGTCCCCTTTTGTTGTGATCGGGGTCCTTCTCAGGACTAGATTACTTAGGTGCAGGGATCCTCAGGAGGTAGGGGTTACGCTGGCGGCCTGGACCTCTGTACCTTTAACAGTACCTCCAGGTTGAGGGACTAGTCAGGGCCCCAGCTTAGGGTCAGCTTAGGCCCCCTATCTCCAGTATACAGAGACAGCGTGACACCTTCTTGCTGCACTACCTGCAACATGACCCTCGAATTGTGAGAATTAGAAATAATCCTGACTACTGGGTTGCCACACTGTTAGATCCCCGGTACAAAAGTAAATTTGCAGAAATTATTCCTGCCATAGAAAGGGATGCACGCATGCAGGAGTATCAGCAGAGACTGTTGCAGAATCTTACATGTGCTTTTCCACAAAACACCAGTGGTGCACGTAGTGAATCTCACAGTTCCAACTTGCCAACCGTGGGACCGTCGAGTGTTCAGCACTCAAACCGTAACAGAACCACAGTATCTGCTGGTAACATCAATTTTGCGGAATCATTTCACCACTTTTTTAGCCCATCCTTTGCAAGGCCACAGGAGACAAGAAGTCTGACACATAGTCAACGCCTAGAGACGATGGTACAGGAGTATCTCCAAGTAAACATTGAAGCCATGACTGTGTCACTGGACCCTTGCTCTTTTTGGGCTTCCAATCTGGATAAATGGCCGGAGCTAGCCACTTACGCCTTGGAGATCTTGTCATGCCCCGCAGCCAGCGTTCTGTCTGAACGTGTGTTCAGTGCTGCTGGTGGTGTGCTGACAGATAAGCGCACGCGGCTCTCCACTGATAATGTAGACAGACTCACGTTCATAAAGATGAACAAATCATGGATCCGAAACGACTTTTCTACCCCTGTGTCATCCTGGGGAGAGTAAAAGCTTGATGATTGGTTAAAATCACCTCACCAACCGTTTTAAGCTTTCAAATTACTAATCATGCTTATCTGTATCTTGGCTGGAAAATAATTTGGGCTTTGTAGCAGTGTGCAGAACTGATTCTATTAGGCCATCTATAATAAGCTCCACCAGATTTAAAATTACTAATCATGTTTATCTGTATCTTGGCTGGAAAATAATTTGGGCTTTGTAGCAGTGTGCAGTACTGATTCTATTAGGCCATCTATACTAAGCTCCACCAGATTTAAAATTACTAATCATGTTTATCTGTACCTTGGCTGGAAAATAATTTGGGCTTTGTAGCAGTGTGCAGCACTGATTCTATTAGGCCATCTATACTAAGCTCCACCAGATTTAAAATTAATAATAATTTTTAGCTGCATCTAGCCCGGAAAATAATTTTGGGGCTCCGAGATGCGCAAGACACATAAGTGCCTTCTTGCTGCACTACCTGCAACATGACCCTCATATTGTCAGAATTCGAAGTAATCCTGACTACTGGGTTGCCACACTCTTAGATCCCCCAAACTTTTCGATCAACCTTTTCATTTTAATAAAGACAAAAAAAATGGTCATTTTTGAAATTATAAGCATTAGCAGGTTATTAGAAACTGAAATCAAATAGTTTTCAACTCAAAACTTTATTCTAGGTGATGTTACATTTTCACATAGGACCCCTTGTTCGAAAGGAGCTTCTGAACTCTCTCGTCCATTGAATTTGTCAGGTTTTGGATGGTTTCTGCTTCAATTGTTTTGCATGAGGACAGAATACCCTCCCAGAGCTGTTGCTTAGATGTGAACTGCCTCCCGCCATCATAGACACTCCTTTTGATGATGCTCCAGAGGTTCTGAATGGGGTAGAGGTCAGGGGAGCATGGGGGTCACACCATAAGTTTGTCCCCTTTTATGCCCATATCAGCCAGAGATGCACATGTTTTATGTGCAGCATGAGATGGTGCATTATCATGCATAAAAATGATCTTGCTGTGGAATACACGGTTCTTCTTCTTGAACCATTGCAGGAAGTGCTGTTTGAGAAACTCCCCATACATTATGGAGTTCATCTTTACCCCTTCAGGGATCCTAAAGGGGCCGACAATCTCTCTCCCCATGATTCCAGCCCAAAACATTACTCCACCTCCTCCTTGTTGGCGCTGTAGCCGTGTTTGCGTGGGGTGTCCATCAACCAGCCATCCTCCACTCCATCCATCTGGACCATCGAGCGTTGCACGGCACTCATCCGTGAACAAAACAGTTTTGAAATCAGTCTTCATGTAATGTTTGGCCCACTGGAGCCGTTTCTGCTTGTGTGAAGTGGATAGAGGAGGTCGACAGGATGGCGTATGCACAGCTGCAAACCTCTGAAGGACCCTGCATCTTGTTGTTCGGGGGACGTTGGAGGCACCAGCAGCTTCAAAAACTTGTCTGCTGCTATGACAAGGCTTTTTTGCCGCTGCTCTTTTAACCTGACGTAATTGCCTGTAGGAAAGAGTCCTCAATTTGCCCTTATCAGCACGCACACGTGTGTACTGTGAATCAGCTACATACTTCTTGATTGCCAAGACACTTCATCCTGATCATCGCACAATGTTGATTGTAGTCATGCCTTGACCTAAACACTCCACAATTTGTTGCTTCTCAGCAGCAGACACATCCTTTTTCTTTCCCATTTTGGCAGAAAATGTAGGCTGCTTAATAATGTGGGACAGCCTTCTTAAGTAGTCTTGCCTTTCATTGGACACACCTGCCAAACTAATTAGCACAGGTGTCTGCAATTGCTTACAGTGATATAAAGAGCCCTGACACACATCACCATCAATGAGTTTAACTGACAAACAAACAAATTCTTCCCTTATCACTCCTAAACACTTTTTGCATAATAATTTGGAACACAGTGTACATGTGCTTTTCCACAAAACACCAGTGGTTCACGTAGTGAATCTTATAGTTCTAACTTGCCAACCGTGGTCTGTATGGAGTTGTTCAATAAAGGGCCCAAAATTAAGATAACCTAGATGGGAGAGGTCTCTATGAATAGGAATTCCTAAGTATTTGATACCCTGTGAGGGCCAGGCAAAGGGAAAGTTGGACTGGATGGAATCCTGTATGGATTATTAACGTTCAGTGCATGCCCTCTCCTATTGATTTCCATTGCGCTCTCTGGAACGCACGGTCTGTGTGTAACAAACTAACTTACATCCATGATTTTTTCCTCTCTAATTCTCTTAACCTTCTGGCTATCACAGAAACCTGGATTCAGCAGCTAGACACCACCGCTGCTGCTGCTCTCTCGTTTGGTGGGCTGAAATTTTCACATACCGCCAGACATGGCAACAGACAGGGTGGAGGTGTTGGTCTGCTCCTTTCCTCACAATGTGCTTTCCAGGTCATCCCCCCGGTTCCCTCACTTATGTTTCCTTGCTTTGAAGTCCACACCATCAGACTCTTTAAACCCTTCTCCCTGCGAGTGGCAGTCGTGTATCGCCCTCCAGGCTCCGCCCGCCAGTTCTTGGATCACTTTGCCACCTGGCTTCCTCATTTTCTATCCTGTGACATCCCCACCCTCATCATGGGCGACTTTAACATCCCCATCGATGACCCCCTCTCCCAATCTGCCTCTCATCTACTTTCTCTAACTTCTTCATTCCGTCTCTCACAGTTTACGAATTCTCCTACCCATGAAGACGGGAACACTCTGGACCTGTTTTTTTCCAGTCTCTGCTTGCTGGATGACTTTACCAACTTCCCTCTCCCGCTCTCGGACCACAACCTTCTCTCCTTCTCTGTTAAGAATTGTCTCCTCACCCGGGACACCCCCACTTACCACACTTATAGGAATACACGTACCATTAATACCCAGCAGCTTATGGACAATCTCCACACATCTTTAGCCCCCATCTCCTCCTTCTCCTGTCCAGACTTGGCATTGTCACACTACAACAATACACTGAAGAGCGCCCTAGATGAAGCAGCTCCTTCTACTTGCAGAAAGATCCGACACAGACAACGGCAGCCCTGGCACACGATGCAAACACGCTTTCTTCAACGTTGCTCGAGGTGTGCTGAGCGTCAGTGGAGAAAATCTCTTTTAGCAGAGGACTTCATCCACTATAAATTCATGCTCAAAACCTATAACTCTGCCCTTCATCTGGCCAAACAATCCTACTTCACCACCCTCATCACTTCAATGTCCAACAACCCAAAACGACTTTTCGAAACCTTAAACTCCCTCCTGAAACCTAAAGCACAGGCCCCCACCACCAACCTCAGCAGTGAGGATCTGGCCACTTATTTCTTGGAAAAAATCAACCACATCCATCAGGACATCTCAGCCCAATCTCCTCAGTGCCTGGATCCCCTTCCCTACTGCACTTCAAGCTCACTAGCCATCTTTGAGCCTGTCACAGAAGAAGAGGTTACCCAGCTCCTCGCTTCTTCTCAGCCTACAACCTGCAACAGTGACCCCATTCCTTCACATCTCCTGCAGTCCCTCTCACCGGTGGTCACCACTCACCTGACTAAAATATTTAACCTCTCTCTTTCGTCAGGTATCTTTCCCTCCTCATTAAAAACATGCCATCATAACCCCTTTACTTAAAAAGCCATCCCTGGACCAGAACTGCACTGCTAACTATAGACCTGTCTCTAATCTTCCCTTCATCTCTAAACTCCTGGAACGCTTGGTCCACTCCCGTCTAATCCGCTATCTCTCAGATAACTCTCTCCTCGACCCTCTACAATCTGGTTTCGGCTCCTTACACTCCACTGAAACTGCCCTCACTAAAGTCTCTAACGATCTACTAACAGCCAAATCCAAAGGTCACTGCTCCCTGCTGATTCTCCTGGATCTCTCTGCAGCATTTGACACTGTGGATCACCAGCTCCTCCTCACTATGCTCCGCTCTATAGGCCTCAAGGAAACCGTTCTCTCCTGGTTCTCCTCCTACCTCTCTGACCGCTCCTTCACTGTATCTTTTGCCGGCTCCTCTTCCCCTCCTCATCCCCTTACTATCGGGGTTCCTCCGGGCTCAGTCCTAGGCCCTCTCCTCTTCTCTCTATACACTGCCCCTATTGGACAAACAATCAGCAGATTTGGGTTCCAGTATCATCTCTATGCTGACGACACCCAACTATACACTTCTTCCCCTGACATCACCCCTACCCTAATACAAAACACCAAGGATTGTTTATCTGCTGTGTCTAGCATCATGTCCTCCCTCTATCTCAAATTGAATCTCTCCAAAACTGAACTTCTTGTGTTTCCCCCCTCTAGTAACCTAACTCTACCTAATATCGAAATTACCTTGGAGGGGTCAACCATAACTCCCAAGCAGCACGCCCGCTGCCTTGGGGTCATATTCGACACTAACCTTTCCTTTACTCCCTATATCCGATCACTCACTCGCTCTTGTCACCTGCATCTTAAAAACATCTCCAGAATCCGACCTTTTCTCACTTTGGAAACTGCTAAAACTCTTACTGTCGCTCTTATTCACTCTTGTCTGGACTACTGCAACTCTCTTCTGATCGGTCTCCCTCTTACCAAAATTTCCCCTCTCCAATCTGTCCTGAATGCGGCAGCCAGGGTCGTATTTATGTCCAGCCGCTTCACCGATGCCTCCACCTTGTGCCAGTCATTACACTGGTTACCCATTCACTACAGGGTCCAATATAAACTCATTGCTCTCACCCACAAAGCTCTCTAAAGTTCTGCACCACCTTATATCTCCTCTCTCATCTCAGTCTATCGTCCTACACGTGCCCTCCGTTCCACAAATGACCTAAGGCTAACATCCCCCATAATCCGAACCTCACACCTCCGTCTCCAAGACTTCTCTCGTGCTGCACCAGTTCTCTGGAATGCTCTACCCCAGACGATCCGATTGATGCCTAGCCCCGATGTCTTCAAGCGCGCTTTAAAAACCCATCTCTTTAAACAAGCCTACCACCTCAACTACTCAGTAAACTAACTTTCCCCTGTTCCCTCCTAAATACTATTCAGAATCTGCACCCTACTGTTCATCTGTTTCTACACCCTCCATGCACTCGATAACTGCACTCGGTAATTGAGTATTGCACTTTAACATACAGGCTGATGACCGAATCATACAGCTTTATATGATAATCCCGACTTATTATAATTGCCAGACCTGAAATAACAAGCACTTTCCACCTATTGTGTCCCCCCATTTCCATGTAGATTGTAAGCTTGCGAGCAGGGACCTCACTCCTGATGTAACTGTTAAACTGTCTCACCTTGTATTGAATTTATTGTTTGTACATGTCCCCGCTTAATTGTAAAGTGCTGCGGAATATGTTGGCGCTATATAAATAAAAATTATTATTATTATTATTATTATGGATTTGGGGAGGGAGACATCGAGGGCCTCAGACTTCGCTGCATTGATTTTAAAATTTGACCATGTAACAAAGTGATCTATTTCAGCCTTAACAGCATGGATGGATATATCTGATTGAGTGATATATACTAGGACATCATCAGCAAATAGAGAGCACTTGTACTCGGTGCCTCCCACCTCAATCCACCTAATATTGGGGTTATGGCGAATTGATGAGAGCAGGTGCTCCGTCACTAGGATGTATAAGAGAGGGGACAGAGGACATCCCTGCCTTGTCCCATTGGTGATTGTGAAAGGTGATGAAAATGTTCTGATGCACCCCCTGGGCCTTGGGACACCCGGAGCCGGACCCTTTTTGGTGGATGCTGGTGGTTGTAGTCTCCGTGGCGGCGACCCGGTTCCGTGGCTCAGGGCGGTCAAACCAGTGGCGGAACTATTTATGTGGTTTTGATGTTTAAATGTCCGACTACGCCACCCGTGGATTGCGGTCAGAGTGAACCGCCGCTGCAGGGCAGACCGCTGAGGCTGGTGTTGTGGGTGCAGCAGAGCGTAGCATAACTCCCCACGGGAGGAGTATAGCCTCAGGGCAGTGTATGCGGAGGATGGGGGTGATGGTGCAGGGCAGCAGCAGTAACGACACGGAGTCAGTGATGCAGTCCAGGGCCTTTACTCACAGTTCTTATTATCCAGACCACGTCTGCAGGTAACGGCTGCCCACGTCGTACTGTGCTCACCAGGTGAGGGGCTCAGACATCTCCCAGATAACTTTGGAGCGCTTCACAGGACCCCCTTTGTGTGTCCTTTGTCTGGCCTTTCTTACCAACCCTTCTGTCCGGCTGCCTCGGGCCTCCTCTTGGTAAACTTGGCGCCAGTTTCCCTGACCCTATGTGGTGCCTTCCTAGCGGGTGTAGCGAGGGGCTGCGCCACATAAAATGTCAGAGCCTCCGGTTTCTAGCTGAGGGTCGTTTCCTGCCTCCACTAGTTTCGGGGACCGGTCTCCCACTTTGGCCTGACCCCTCCACGCAGGTGGATTCGGGCGTGCGGTGGCGACTCGCCCGTCCGCACCCCTGGGATCCCTTCGTTCCTCGTTCCTGGAGCCTTCTCCGCTCCTCTTCCTTCCTTCTCCCTCTTCCAGGCCTGGTCCTCTGTTACTAGGCCCGCCTCCGGAGCAGAGCTCATGCAGAGCCCCTGCTCCCTGTCACTTCTGCTCAGACTTCTCTGTACTGAACTAAGATGGTGCCCACCTTTTATACTCCCTTCTCAATGCACCCAGGAACTGCTTCCTCCCTGCTCCTGCACTACAGGGTTCCCCTTCCTCAGTGTTCCCTCCCCCCACTCCAGCCAGGGACAGGGACTGTCGTGCCCATCTCAGGGGCATATTGGTCGCCCTGCCCCACGGCAATGTGGTGTAATGCATGCAGGTGTCGGGTCCTGATCCACACTCCATCCTTACCTGAGAGTGAGATATCACACCTCTGGGTGAGGTGCAATACCTCTGTAGCAACCGAGCCCTCAGGGTGCTACAGTTCCATTTATCTTAAGCCTAGGTGACGTATTGCGATACAGGGCCATGATTTTGGCTATAAAAGGGTCCCCTAGACCCCTACCCCAAGCTTTTTAAGAAAATCATATATGGCGTGCCAGGAGACTCTATGGAATGCTTTCTCAGCATCCAACGAGAGTATCTAATTACAAATTTTTAACTGCATCTAGCCCAGGAAATACTTTGTGCCTAGTAGCAGTGTCTGCTAGTCAGCGGATTATCCCGGCTGTTAAGCAAGCTACACCACCTGTAGTTTGGACACTTAATTTTTTCAAAGGAAATGCTTCGGGACCACGGGATACTCAGTGAAGAGCATCAGGAGGCACCCCAAGGCATAGGGGCTGGGACTGGCAGTAGGATGCCTTGCGGTGGACAGCCGAGCTCGATCCTTATAAAAGCTTTTTAACTGCAGCAGCTTTAGTGGACGCTACTGGAGCTGGAACTACGCGACTGCTGGCATGAGACTTGCCCTCCAATAGATCCTTGTAAATGGATTTAAAGTGTATTCATTCAAATTAGAGAGACAATTTAAATTAAAAAGCTTAGAGCTGCCTCCACCACAGGGGGGCTCGCTCGACCCACCAGCGGACAGGCACCAGTATTGGGAGAGGGGGGCTGGCCGTCAGGGTTCACCGCGGCTCTGGCACAAACCCGGCGACACGGAGGTGGCACGGGCAGGAGCGGACTGGCCGTGTCGGCTTCTCACTTTTTGGATTTTAGAAGGGCATGACATGCCTATATCTGTGTCTCCCCCTCCTTTTACTCCTCCACCTCTTTTCTTTTCGCATGACTATATGTACTTGTCACTTTTCCATGTGTTAGTTGTGTCTTCTGAGCAGTTTGTCAGCTTTTGGACACCTTTGAAGGTGTTTTCTATGCGTTTCTATGTGTTTTTGTTTGCCTGCCATTGGTTTTAACGGTGTTCTAAGGTGTTCGACGAACAGTTCGGCGAACACACGGGTGTTCGACGAACCGAACCGAACTCGAACACTACGGGGGTGGCTCAACACTAGTCCCTACCCCAGTCCTTGGAACGCAAGCGCAGATACACAGCCACCTACAGGCCACAATACTAAACGGCCACATTTCTTGACTGCTTTCACTAGAATTTTTTTGCCTTTTAGGCTCGTGGAGGAGGAAGCTTTCTGCAACCTCATGGTGGCGGCTGTCCCTTGGTACAAGGTCCCCAGCCACCACTATTTCTCCCGGTGTGATGCCCCTGCCTTATACAAGCAAGGGTACCAGAACATTACCCGTACCCTCACCAATGCAGCTACTGGGAAGGACCACCTAACCACAGAAACGTGGACAAGGGCTTGTGGCCAGGGACGGTGCATCTAACTGACGGCACACTGGGTTAATATTGTGGAAGCCGGGACCCAGTTGGACCCTGTGACGGAACACGTCCTCCCAACACAGAGGATTGCGGGCCCTGGGTCAATCAAGCTTCAACAAATGTTCACAAGGTGGAAGGCAGTGGTGGTTGGTCTCCTAGACAACGAGCTAACTCCTTCATGATGAAAGAGACCATCATCTCTTTAGCTTGCTGCTTGTCACAATTAACTTGGAGATTCGTGGCAGCTCTGGTTATGCTGTAATTTAAATGTATTTTTTTCCTTTTGGTCCAGCAAGGGTTAATATTAGTCTATTGCTGGCAGCCTTTTGTTAACAGTCAGCTGATGTTGGTTGGTGTCACTCCCACCTCCCTTTAAATAGCCATATGAGCCATCAGCTGACTTCCAGTTATACTTCATTCTATGCTGACCTCTTTGAAGGAGTCAGTCTCTGGAGAAGCTGTGGTGTTCATTGCTATTGCAGCAGTGAAGTGTTCTGTTGGAGAGATAAGTGTATTTTATGTTGTTATCTTCCCATTGTTTCTCTTACCTTCCTTGTGTTGTCCTATTGCAGTGGTGAGACTAGTGCCTCGCTGGCCTGTACCCTAGCCAGGTTAAGTCCAGGACCAGCGAGGGCTTAGGCACGTGATCGCGCACTGGGGGATGGACCCGTCTAGGGACAATAGGGGAGCTTAGGGACAGACACAGGTTGGTGTCAGGAGGTGTCCCTTCCCTTGCTCCCTACCACTAGTGACCTCCTTTCCCCTCTATCTCCCATTGCATCCGTGTGTGGTGCCGTCCACCAGACATCCCCTTGTCATTCCATGACACTGGTACTTTTCTGTGGGAATGAGTTTGTCTCCAACCAGCCAGGAATATCCAGTGACTGGCATGCCATGGTTTGGTATTTCCACTCAGTACCAGAAGCAAACCCATCCACAATTTCCATATCTCAGGAATTTTATTTGGTAGACCAGCTTCCCAAACATTAGTTTCTCACAACGGAACTGAAGACACTGAGTGGCAGTTGGTGCAAGTTTCTCCAGCATGACCTGTTCGTTAGATATGAGAGGGAGAACAGAATTGGGATTTGCCAAGGTGCCAGATCGCATCTTAAGTCTTATAGCTTGCTGGAGCTAGTCCACAGTAAAAAAGCAGCCATAGAGTGTCCGGGAACCTTCACACAGACTTTTCTTAGCCAGGACTGCTTCTCGGTGAGAGCTGTATTTCACCATAGCCATATTCTTTAGGATGGTGAAAGGACTGACATAGAGAGAAACTATTTATTTCGGCTGTCCTCTAATGCAGCTTGTTCCATAAGCAATGGCAGCCTGTGCAACATCAGCTCACACTTCTCTGTGCTTCATCACACAAAGATCTTTACGCCTTGAATTTCATGACTACAGAGTTGGGCAATGGCCTGATCTGCAATGCGTTTTGAGAAATAACGTGCATAAGCAAAGCCACGGTTTAGGCCACTGAAGGTCATTAAGCGAAACTCATACAGCTTTCCCACAGACTGAAAGAGGGGTATCAATGCATCTTCAAATATCTCCTGAGGAATACTGCCAATAAAAATGTTAGAACCATGTGGAGGAGCTTCTCCAACCCAACTTGGAGAGGGGCCACCATATTTCCTTTCCATTTTATCCATTCTCTTGCACCAGTGATACATTACAGCTCCTCATCCACTCGATCAGTCCAGCTTTATTTTTTTCCTGTTCACAGAGTTGAGCCATATCTGATGTGCAGGATCTGTAGAATGTGATTACATTGAGGTTACATTGGAGAGTCTGGTTTTCATACTAAATCCTGCTGTGTTTTTCTAGTTTTTTTTTTTTTTTACATCTCTTCAAATGTGTATTGGAGTGCATGCTAATTTTTGGCAGCCCTTGAAATTGCTGCATATGCAATAACAGAATAGGAGATCCACTCCTTAATAATGGGAAGTACAATTCAAATAGATTCTATATTCTAGAATATTACCTGTCTTATCTGAAATTCGTTTACGGGTGTTACGCAAGGTGAGGGAAAGACTAAGTGCAACACGAAGGGAAGAGGGGAAGGAAGCCCAACCACTAAGGAAAGGGGGAGTGGAGACCCCTAGGCAGATCTAATATCACCTGCCTACCCTATCATGCCTATATAGGTTCCACACCTATCACCGAGCAGGAATCTAAGCCCCGAATGTCCCTAGAGCTTGGCCCTAGATAGGGAGGGGACAGGGTGAGCACTAGTCAAGCCCCAATTCAAACTAAAAACAACAAGGTAGACAAACAAAGGGGGTACACTTAGCTTGAGCAGACACCAGAGAGATAACATCAACTGTCCTCCAAGTGCACCAGAGAAGAAACTAGCCAATTGTTAGTGCTCCAAGCCAGCACAGAGGTCCATAGAACTATCACCAGCACCTCTCTGGAGAAACTGAGAGTTTTAATTACCAAGCAAGGGTGTGTCAATCAGCAGCAGAAGGTGGAGGTAGCTGCTGGGTCCTAATGGAAAAAAATATTTAACCATACTAAAGAGATGAGAGGATCAAGAAGGCATCTGCAATGCCAAGCGCAGTGACCTTCTGCAGCCGGCTCCAGGGCGACTGTCTGTCACACCTGACACACCCGTGACATCCAGCCATATTATTGCCTTATACTGCTTGCTGCTGGTGCTGCAGAAAAAAAATATAAATCTATTCTATTCCTTATTGATACCGCTGTTAGATGCATTTACAATTGGGACAGGTGCTGCTAGTTGGTATCATCAGCATCAGCTCGAGATGAGTGTTCATTCTGGTCGCTTAAATTTCTTCTACAGTCCATACCTTTTTTTATTTGGCCTTATATACAAGTCATGACCCTGCAAAAAATGTTTCTTAACATTTCTTCCAGGTAAATCCATTTTAGCTTTGTTTTTGTATGTTGTATTGTCAGTCCGTAAAAATGGCGCAATACTCTGACAACATTGTTCACAGATATGCTATTGGTCAGTGACCAAGTGTGGATAGGTTTGAACAACACACAAATGGCAGACTTTAAATGGAGTGTAATATCTGTCACGCTCCCAAAAAATTCAGGATTATTAGCACAGTAATATCTGGTCCCGTCCGATGACCCTGGTTTTAGGCAGTGGCGTTAGAGATATGGTATTGGTCAGCGACTAAGTGTGAATAGGTTGAACAACACACAACTGACAGACTTTGACTGGAGTGTAATATTTGGCACGCTTCAAAAAATGTGACGATTATTGCCGCAGTAATATCTGATCCCGTCTGATGACCAGGGTTTTAGCCAGTGGCGTTAGAGATATGGTATTGGTCAGCGACCAAGTGTGAATAGGTTCAACAACACACAGCTTCCATATTTTAAATGGAGTATAATATCTGGCACATTCCCTAAAAATTTCTGGATTAGTACCGCAGAAATATCTGATATGTCTGCCGACCACGGTTTTAGGCACTGGCCTTGTAGTACACTTAGTATTGGTCAGCGACTGGGTGTGAATAAGTTCAACAACACACAGCTGCCATGCTTTATATGGAGTATAATATCTGACATGTTCCCTAAAAATTTCTGGATTAGTACCGCAGAAATATCTGATACATCTGACGACCACGGTGTTAGGCACTGGCCTTGTAGTATGGTATTGGTCAGCGACCAAGTGTGAATAGTATGGAACAACACACAACTGTCAGACTTTAAATGGAGTATAATATTTGAGACGCTTCCAAAAATTTCAGGATTATTACCGCAGTAATACGGGATCATGTCTGATGACCGCGGTTTTAGGCAGTGACCTTATAATATTATATTGGTCAGCGACCAAGTGTGAATAGGTTGAACAGCACACAGCTGGCAGACTTTAAATGGAGTATAATATTTAGCACGCTCCACAAAATGTCTGTATTATTATGGCAGTAATATCGGATCACGTCTGAAGATGGACACGTTTCTCTGCTTCCATAATACAGCAATGTGAATAAAATCAACCAAATCTGGCTGTATGCTGCTAACAAACAAATGGAGCAGTTAAAATTGTGTATTATATTGCTTTTTAAGCAAATAATCAGGATTAAGAGCAAAAAGAATATTAGCCGTGATATATACAGCTATGGATATCTGTAACAGCAGCAGCAGACAGAACATGCAATGGACCCTATTCTGCTCTATACACTGGCCACAAACTCTGCCTGCCTAACTCCTGCTATCACCAGCATTAATATATGCAGCTGGGTTAGTCCTTAGGACTGTCAGTTCAGATGGATATGTATCTTGCTGTGTAATACCTATACCTAACCAATAAACCGTCAATTCTCTCACTCAACAGCACCTCTCCCTGTTTCCAGGGTAGACTGTGACAAGCATAGGGTCTTATATAGACCCGATGACGCTATGCAGCCAGCCAATTACTGTAATGCCACAACCAACATGGCTACAACATTAGTGAGTAGCAGGCAATCCCCGCATGTTTATTCGCTTTCTAAAGAGCGCCAAACATGCAGGGAGGGGACCCGAGCTCCTGCCCGAGCATCTCGCAAGTACTCGGCGAGCGCCAAGCATCTCGAACAGTGAGATGCTCAGGCGAGTACTGAGCAGTTGCGAGCACCCTTGCTCATCACTACTAACCACAGATCTTCTGCTTCATGTAATCCCAGACAGACTGGATAAGTTTGCGATCAGGGCTCTGTGGGGGCCGCCGCCGCCGTATCATTACTTCTTTATACTAAAGATCGTTCTTAATGACATTGGCTGTATATTTGTGGTCATTGTTCTACTGCAGAATCGATTTGGCCTCCCTGTTGGTGTTGCATGATAAGAATCTGCCTGTATTTCTCTGCAGTGGTGAATTACGGTAAACACACGACAGCTAAAATAAATTGGATGCTGTGTGGTAAGTCTAACCATGAAGCAGAGAAAGAGAACCAAGGCACTCCAGATTCAATTGAAAATAAGCATTTATTTTAAGGTCATAAGTGAGTAGGTCGGTGCGGAACAATGGGCCAACGTTTCGATCACATGACCACAGCTTACAATATGCTTCTAAAGGTGCTATTGACATGAAATTCTCACCAGATGTCGGTAACAACCCATCCAATCCACACAGACCAGGAAATCAAACCATAGATGTCCATAAATTATGTGTAATATGAGAAATTGAGGGAGGAATCTTAGCACCACAAAATACATGGACCATATCTGTTTTTGACTCCTTGCCGGATCAAAATAAACAATAACTGTAGCAAGACCTACAGTCCCCTTTTGTATTTTGCAGTGCTGAGGTTCATTCCTCAACAAATCTGGACCTCGAGTCCCTTCCTCAAGCACACAGTTTTTTAATAGGACAGTGTGCCGGTCTTTCTCCTTCTAATGATGAGAAATGACACAGGAAAAAATGTATTGAACCCATGAAGAAAAGGAGGCGCAAAAAGACATGGAAAGTCATGAAACCAGCTAAAATCTATCAGTAATCAGAAAGTAATTCTGCCACGTAGGGAATAACAATATCAGCTGGTTCAACTAATGACGTATAAAAAGGTGTCTCATTATAATCTGGTCAGATGAGACCAAAATGTAACTATTTTAATGCCATACACATCATGTTTGGAGTTTAAAAGGCATTGTATATCATGCATTTCACCCCAAAAACACCATACCAACAGTGAAGTTTGGAGGTGGGAACATCAATGTGTGGGGCTGTTTTTCAGCATACGGCACTGCCAAACTTCATATATTTGAAGGAAAGATAAATGGACAAATGTACCGAGACATTCTTGATAAAATTCTGCTGCTATCTACAGTGAAGTTTGGAGGTGGGAACATCAATGTGTGGGGCTGTTTTTCAGCATACGGCACTGCCAAACTTCATATATTTGAAGGAAAGATAAATGGACAAATGTACCGAGACATTCTTGATAAAATTCTGCTGCTATCTACCAGGATGATGAAGATGAAACTAGGGTGGACAATTCAGCAAGACAATGATCCCAAACACACAGCCAAGGAAACTCTCAATTGGTTTCAGAGAAAGAAAATAAAGCTGCTAGGATGACCGAGCCAATCACATGACCCGAATCCAATAGAAAATGTATGGAAGGAACTAAAGCTCAGAGTTCATAGAAGGAGCCCATGGTGCCTTCAGGACTTGAAGAGTGTTTGTGTGGAATAATGTGCCTAAATCACTCCTGAGCAATGCCTGAGACTAGTTTCTCCATACAGGAGGCGTCTTGAAGCTGTCATCACCAAGAAAGGCTTTTGTACAAAGTAATAAATACATTTCAGTAAGTGTTCACTACTTTTCACTGTGTCATTTCTCATTATTACACGTAACAAATTTTATAGACATCTATGGTGATTTATTTGCCTGCGTGGATTGGATGGGTTGTTACTGACATCTGGTGAGAATTTCATGTCAATAGCATCTTTTTTTATTTTTTTTAACACAGCGCACAGATACTGGCTGAGGAGACTTTTCCCTTCAGCCACGCCTGCTCCCGCTACTTCTCCTCTCAGCCGCGCCTGCTCCCATTGTTATCAGCAGGAGAGGCAGTCGGATGATTGGAGGAGTAGTCTCCCGCAATTCTTTGTGCATTTTTTTTTTGACTCATTGACTTGAATTGAGTCAGTCAAATACGCAGCAAACATCCGCAAATATTTTTATACCTGCATTTTTGCTGTGGATTTGACTGACTCAATTGTAGTCTATGGGTGAAAATGCTGCAGAAATGCACACAGAATTGACATGCCGCAGATTTAAACGCAATGACAATCCTGGCAGGAAAATTCCTGATCATGTGCACAGCATTTCAGGATTGCCATTGCATTAGCTGGCACAAGGATTACCTAGCATTTTTAGTGCATTTCCGCGCAGAAAAAATGCAGCAAAAACGCTTCAAAAAAGCACAGTGTGCACATAGCCTTAGAAATAGATTTACTTAGAAAATTGGTGACGTGTTCAATACTTATTTCACCCGCTGTACGCAGTTCCAAATTATTATGCAAATAATATTTTCTCAGATTTTCCCAAATTACCTATATGAATTGCAGTCATTGCAATTTTCTAGTCAAATAACTATTAGAGTACAACTGAAAGGTTTTTGTACAAACTGCCTATGATAACAGTATATTTTAAAAAAAATAAAAAACTCAAACTGCACTCAAAATGCATGTTCCAAATTATTATGCACAGCAGAGTTTTCAACCTTTTCATTTTAGTAAAGAACAAAAAAATGGTCATTTTTGAAATTATAAGCATTAGCAGGTTATTACAAACTGAAATCAAACAGTTTTCAACTCAAAACTTTATTCTAGGTGATGTTACATTAGCACACAGGACCGCTTGTTCGAAAGGAGCTTCTGAACTTGTTAAGGGAGGGCAATAACCCTTCACAGTTGACCAAGTGAGTGTCAAATTATTATGTTGATATGTTGATTGCAATCCACAGAAAACCAAACGGAAACAATGTTCTGTATTGGGAGGATTCAAAGAATCTCTGATCCCGTTTATTTTGCTTAGCATTTTATATTGTTTTGAGTATATCAAATAGCCAATCAACTCTACAGCCATACTACAATACTATAGGCTAACTGATGTTAGTACAATTATTACGGAAAACACATATATGGTCATATTATCATTGTTAGTTTGAAGCACTATGGAAATTTTACAAGGTCAAACTTGGCCTAAACAAGTTAGATAACAGAGTGTCCGACAAAATGTTTTCTTGAGAAATGGTTAGTGTGAGATAAGTTCTATGGGAAGAGAAAGAAAGAATGTATGTTATGCAAGGAGTGATAATAACATGATTTTAAAGCGAGCATACAAAATGGAGTTGCTCTAGCATGAGTATCAGTATGTCCTCTACATTCCCCCCTAAAAATTATGTTATTATCAACAATAGAGGTGCTATCCCTGTAGCGTCGGCGTCCCTGCCTCCTGCTCCCCTCACCTCTCCGCTCCGTGCCCGGCGTCTTCCTCCCGCTCTGCTGGCAGCGCGCGCTCCTCCCCGGTCACCGTGCTTAGGGCGCGTGCGCGCGCGCTCCCCATCTCTTAAAGGGGCCGTGCGCGCCGTCCTAAGGAGTCCCCGGCCAATGGCCGGAGGACCTCTCCATATATAAGGCACCTCCTCCAAAATGGAGGTGCCCGAGCAATGTTGTAGCATAGTTCATCACTCTGCTTCAGCCCTCAGGTCCCGTTTCCAGTTACCTGCCAGTTACCTGCCAGCTACCTGCCAGTTTCCTGTCTGATACCTGCCTGACTCGTGTCTATCTTCTGTTATTCCTGCGGTCCGACAGTCTGCCTACCAGCCCTGCCAGTCTGTCTATGGATCCGTCTGCCCGCTCACCTGGGAGCGCTCACCTGCTACCTGCCTGCTAGCCTACCTGGAGGCTCTGCCGTCACGTGCTGTGACCACCTGCCCGTCCAGTGTCTCTTGCCCGCTCACCTGGGAGCGCTCACCTGCTACCTGCCTGCTAGCCTACCTGGAGGCTCTGCCGTCACGTGCTGTGACCACCTGCCCATCCAGAGAATCTTGCCCGCTCACCTGGGAGCGTCCACCTGCCACCTGCCTGCTAGCCTACCTGGAGGCTCTGCCGTCACGTGCTGTGACCACCTACCCGTCCAGAGACTCTGACCCGCTCACCTGGGAGCGTCCACCTGTTACCTGCCTGTTAGCCTACCTGGAGGCTCTGCCGTCACTTGCTGTGACCACCCGCTTGTCCAGAGACTCTCACCCGCTCACCTGGGAGCGTCCACCTGCTACCTGCCTGCTTGCCTACCTGGAGGCTCAGCCGTCACTTGCTGTGACCACCCGCTTGTCCAGAGACTCTCGCCCGCTCACCTGGGAGCATCTGTAGCACCCTGAGGATTCGGCTGCTACAGGGGTATTACACCTCAAGCCAGAGGTGTGGTATTCCACTCCCGGGTAAGGATGGAGTGTGGAACTGAGCTCAGTAGGCTGCATGCACTACATACATCCCATTTCCGGGGGACAGAACTACGGTACTCCCACCAGTATATGAGCAGGTACGACAGCGTCTGTCCCTGGCTGGAGTGGGAGGGGGGGTGGAACATCCCAGTAGTGTAGGGGCAGATAGTGGGAGTAGTCTGGGTAAAGCTAGGAGCTCATTGGGTGCTAGTCACCTGGGCTCACACATAGAGGGAGTATATAAGGTGGGCACCATCTTAGGACAGGGTCTTTTTAGCCTGAGGAGCAGAGCAGAGGAGCTCAGCCAGGAGGGCTGACAGGGAGCTGTGGCTCCGGCTGGGCCCAGCTCCAGAGCTAAGCCTGCAGAGGGAGAGAGGAGAAAAGAAGGACCCAGAGAGAAAGACAAGAAGGGAACCCCAAGACCCCAGAATAAAGACAAAAGGGTGAAGGGTTGGCGGACAAGGGTACCGGATCCCAAGCTGGCAGAGACCAAAACAAACCTTAGCCAGGAACCGGAGGTCGTGGGCAGGATCTGCCACGACCCTCACCAAATCCACCAGAATGGCACACCGAGCATAGGGTCAGGGAAGCCAGGGAAGGTTCAACCAACAAGAGACCCGAGGGAGCCGGACACAGGTGGATCCCTGGTGGGAACGGCCAGAGAGAGAGAGAGAGAGTCAGAAGGGAGCTCAGGACCACGCTCCGGAATCGCCTGGGGGTTAGCCGAGTCCAGGACCTGGTGGACGCAGCACGGCTCGGGTGGTCACTCAAGGCCAGAGTGACCAAAAGAACACCAGTAAGTAAAAACCCTGAACTGCATCTCCTGACTCTGAGTCTTCTTTCTGCATCATCACAACCCCCATCATCCACACCTGCTGCCCTGAGGCCATACCCCTCCCGTTGGGGGTTATACCATCACTGCTGCACATATACCACTGGCCTCAGCGGACTGCTCTGCAGCGGCGGCGTCAAAGCCGCACTCAACGGGTGGCGTAGTCGACAATCAAGTTAACATCTACTGCCAATAGACTGCCACTTAGTTGGACACCCTGGGCACGGACCGGGTCACCGCCACAAGGACTACTACCCCCATCGAGATCCGGCTCCGGGTATCCCTTGCACATGGCCCAGGGGGCGCGTCAACTTTGGCGTAGTCGGCAGGATCACGTGCCCGCAACCACCGGGTACTGCGTGCCTGAAGAAAAGTTCACATTCACCTCAAAAAGAAGTCTCCCGCCAATTCCGGAGGGTCCCCGCCATCGGACGCCATCATGGGTCGTTTCCCGCCGGTTGCCCGCCATCTGCAGCTTTTTCCCGCCATCCACAGAGTTTCCCGCCACTGGGAGGCGATTCCTGCCATCTTGGACAGTTTCCCGCCCTGGCAGAGCGGACGCCATTATGGGCGTGCCAGAGGGTGGTAAGAGACGACCTCCCATCGTGGGCCAGGACCAAGAATGGCGCCAAAAACGAAGACCGCCCCCACCAGCAGAGACTGCAATGATTGAGATGTCCATCAGCGTGGGGGGTCTGCCCCTGGAACTGACAATCACCAAGTTGCCCGAGGACCGCCCTCAATGGGGGCGGAGACAGAACAAAAGAGAGAAGATGGGAGCAGCTTGGAGGAGTCTAGAGGAGCCGTACCCGGAGATGGAGGGAGAGGCAGGCAGCACCGACCCTGTGGTCAGGAGCCTGATGCAAGCTACCACCCGACAAGACCTGGTGGAGATCCTGGCACAGCTCCCCCGAGACCGGGAGCGTGCACAGACCGCGCTGGAGGGCCTCGCACGGAGGATGGCCCAGGTGCAGCGAGAAACGCTGACGGAATGGAGCAGGGAGATGGCCCAGCAGGCTGGAACCCGCCAGCGGAGCACACCACCTGCAACGAGGAGCACGCCTGCCCCTGAAGAGGATGCAGAAGGGACGGAGGCCGGAGACGACGCCGCAGAGGGAGCTGAAGAGACGGAGGCAAGTAAAGGGGACGTCACTACCCCAAGCCCAGCCACCGTAAGCCTACCCCCGCTCCCCGTCGCAGAGCCCGAAGTCCCACTGATCGTGCCCGTTGCCGCACCGCTACCGCTCCAGACTAGGCCCCAAGCAGGAGCCGCGACCACGCCCCCTGTGACGTTACGCGCCTCAACCCTGAGCGCGGCCAAGCAGGAGACGCCACCGGCCTGGTCGCAAGGCCGAGTGCCCCCGGGCGCCGCCGTCTTCACAGTGCCCTTTACCTTCAGGGTACCCCAAGCCTGGTCGCAAGGCCTAGTGATCCCGGGCGCCGCTGCCACCACCGCGCCCTCAACTTCCACTGTGCCGCACCTGGGTGAAGACTTGTTTGCCCAGCACACTTGCCCGGATGGGCAGCCCTTTGCGTGGCCACCGGAGTACCACCATCCCCGACTCCGGAAAGAAAGACCCCTGGATGAGCCCCTAATCCCGGCTCCGGCGCCCGTCAAGATGACCCCGCTCTCGTTAGAGGAGGCGCAGTTTGAGTGGGACCCCGCAGGAGGAGACCTCATCGGGTTCACTCAAGAGACCCGGGCGGCTGCAACGGAGCGTGCGGAGTGCTGCCGCCAGCAGTTGAAAGTCTTTGAGCGAGAACGGAGAGAGAGACGGGTCCGCGAGGAGCGGCTGCAAGTAAAGAGTGCAGAACAAAAGAGCCGGACCCGAAGGAACCCCCGTGCAGCCCACAGTCCCCGTGCCACCGGGACTGTAATCAAATTCCAACTGCAGCACGGTTGGGGCTTCATCAGAGATCATCACACCCCCGGCGACGTCTTCGTGACCAGAAGAGATGTCGAGTCCCACCTACCGGAGGGACACAGAGGTCGTGACCTTTACCTGGGTGATGAGGTCACCTTCACCCGGCACCAATGTGCCAAAGGACCCTATGCCCTTCATGTGCACCGACTGACAGAGAAAGAGCTGAGGTGTCAGGAGGAGCAAGAGGACCCGGACGGGTCTGAAGAATACAGGGAGGAAGCATCAGGAGGACGCCGCTACTAAAGTACGGTAAATGGAACTGTAAAATAGTTACCCGTTAGGGTACAGGAACTGTTACCATTATAGTCCCCGTTGGGACCAGTGAACTGTTCCAGTGTGTCCCATCTCCCCACAGGCTGAGGACTGTGAGCAGCCATCCCTTTTCCCCACTGGCCGAGGACTGAGAGCGGCCATATCCCCTTGTATATAGTTGCGCTTCCTAAAGTGCCAACTACCGGTTTTATAGGAAACTGTTTTTTCTACCAGAGACTGTGGCACTTACCTGGTCACAATTTGCACAAGTGGCCAGAGGTCAAAAATGTTTTATATGAAGAGTATTATGCTGCTGATATATATATAGTGTTTTATATGTTTATGATGTTTTTGCAAAAATTTTGTATGTTTTTGGATATTTTGCTCTTTTACAGCCCGAGGACGTGCTGTGATTTACCAGGGGGGAATGTAGCACCCTGAGGATTCGGCTGCTACAGGGGTATTACACCTCAAGCCAGAGGTGTGGTATTCCACTCCCGGGTAAGGATGGAGTGTGGAACTGAGCTCAGTAGGCTGCATGCACTACATACATCCCATTTCCGGGGGACAGAACTACGGTACTCCCACCAGTATATGTGCAGGTACGACAGCGTCTGTCCCTGGCTGGAGTGGGAGGGGGGGTGGAACATCCCAGTAGTGTAGGGGCAGATAGGGGGAGTAGTCTGGGTAAAGCTAGGAGCTCATTGGGTGCTAGTCACCTGGGCTCACACATAGAGGGAGTATATAAGGTGGGCACCATCTTAGGACAGGGTCTTTTTAGCTTGAGGAGCAGAGCAGAGGAGCTCAGCCAGGAGGGCTGACAGGGAGCTGTGGCTCCGGCTGGGCCCAGCTCCAGAGCTAAGCCTGCAGAGGGAGAGAGGAGAAAAGAAGGACCCAGAGAGAAAGACAAGAAGGGAACCCCAAGACCCCAGAATAAAGACAAAAGGGTGAAGGGTTGGCGGACAAGGGTACCGGATCCCAAGCTGGCAGAGGCCAAAACAAACCTTAGCCAGGAACCGGAGGTCGTGGGCAGGATCTGCCACGACCCTCACCAAATCCACCAGAATGGCACACCGAGCATAGGGTCAGGGAAGCCAGGGAAGGTTCAACCAACAAGAGACCCGAGGGAGCCGGACACAGGTGGATCCCTGGTGGGAACGGCCAGAGAGAGAGAGAGAGAGTCAGAAGGGAGCTCAGGACCACGCTCCGGAATCGCCTGGGGGTTAGCCGAGTCCAGGACCTGGTGGACGCAGCACGGCTCGGGTGGTCACTCAAGGCCAGAGTGACCAAAAGAACACCAGTAAGTAAAAACCCTGAACTGCATCTCCTGACTCTGAGTCTTCTTTCTGCATCATCACAACCCCCATCATCCACACCTGCTGCCCTGAGGCCATACCCCTCCCGTTGGGGGTTATACCATCACTGCTGCACATATACCACTGGCCTCAGCGGACTGCTCTGCAGCGGCGGCGTCAAAGCCGCACTCAACGGGTGGCGTAGTCGACAATCAAGTTAACATCTACTGCCAATAGACTGCCACTTAGTTGGACACCCTGGGCACGGACCGGGTCACCGCCACAAGGACTACTACCCCCATCGAGATCCGGCTCCGGGTATCCCTTGCACATGGCCCAGGGGGCGCATCACATCCACCTGCTACCTGCCTGCTGGCCTACCTGGAGGCTTAGCCATCACTTGCCGTGACCACCCGCCTGTCAAGAGACTGTCCCCGTCACTTGCCGTGATCTCCTGCCCTCTTACCCAGAGACTGTCCCCGTCACTTGCCGTGACCTCCTGCCCTCTTACCCAGAGACTGTCCCCGTCACTAGCAGCGACTGCCTGCCTGCCTTCCCTGGGTGTCACCCGTTTCCTTACAAGGACTGCCCCTTTGTATAGTTGCTCTGTGGTTCCACCTCCCAGACCCGTTACAATCCCAGGGTCATGCTTTGAGCCTGAGGGACATTGGTCTTCACTCAATTAGTGCCCTTGTTACCAATTGAGACTGTCGCGGCATGTCCATCCCCCCTTGTTAGTTGATATAATCATAAGCTCAGATCTGAGGTTGGTCGGGGCGGCAAACGGGTAAAGGTCATCATTCCCTTGTCATCCAGGTCCTCAATGCTGGTTACATGTCCGTGTATAGTAGCACTGGATGTTGGTTAACAGCGTCCTCCTTGCTCTCTGATGACTGGCAGGCTTTCCTCATGCAAAATGGGATACAATGAAATACTAGTTTTAGTAAAACATATATTAACCCCTTAACAACATTTGACGTACTAATACGCATCTGTGCCCTAGGACTTAAGAGCCAGACCCGTATTAGTACGTCATGGCGATCGTGCGCGCACACAGGCTGTGCGGGCGCGATCGCCGCCGGGTGTCAGCTGATTGTCACAGCTGACACCCGGTACTATGTGTAGGGAGCGGTCACGCACTGCTCCCAGCACATTAACCCCCGCGATGCTGCGATCAAAGTCGATCGCAGCATTGCGGAGGCAAGGGGAGTTGATCGCAGATACTCACCTCCTCTTCCGGCTTCCAGCGCTGTCTGCCGTGGCTTCCAGGATGTTGCCATGACGACCCGATGTCGTCATGACAACATCCGGGTCACCAGACAGCAGGAAGATTTTTTGGACATGCGCAGTGCATCTCCAAACAATCTTCTCCCTGTCCAGCGCTGACAGCCTGCATGACACAGGGATGGTGCTGCATTCCTGTGCCATGCAGGCGATCAGAGAAAAAAAAGTGAAAGTCCCATAGTGGGACAAAGTAATAAAGTATAAAAACTATCAGAAAGTGAAAAAAAAAAAAAAAAATTGCAAAAATATTAAAAAAAAAATAAAAAAAATAATCCACCAAAAATAAAAATATAATGTACCCATCAATAAATATTATTATAAAAAAAACAAAAAAAAACAATAAAATTACACATATTTGGTATCACCGCATCCGGAACAACCTGACCTATAAAACTGTCTCACTAGTTAACCCCTTCAGTGAACACGGTAAAAAAAAAAAAAAAAAAACGAAGCAAAAAACAATGCTTTATCACCATACCGCCAAACAAAAAATGGAATAACACGCGATTAAAAAGACAAATATAAATAAAAATGGTACAGTTGAAAATTTCATCTCGTCCCGCAAAAAACAAGCCACCATAAAGCTCCATCAACAGAAAAATAAAAAAGTTATAGCTCTCAGAATAAAGCTATGCTAAAAAAAAAATTGCTTTTATTATGTAAAAGTGCAAAACATAGAAATACGATATAAATGTGGTACCGCTGTAAACGTACTGACCCGAAGAATAAAGCTGCCTGATCAATTTTACCACACGCGGAACAGAATAAAAAATAAAAAATAAAAAAATCCTGAATTGTTGGTTTTTGTTTATTCTGGCTCCCAAAAATCGGAATAGAAAGCGATCAAAAAATGTCACGTGCATGAAAATGGCACCAATAACAACGTCAACTCATCCTGCAAAAAAAAGCCGTCAAATGACTGTCTGCCAAAATCTGGAAAAATTATAGCTCTCAAAATATGGCGATGCAAAAACTAGATTTTACAAAAAATGCGTCTTTTAGTGTGTGACAGCTGTCAGTCATAAAAACCCCATATGATTCTGGTATCGCTGTAGTCTCACCGACCCGAAGAATAAGGTCGTCTAATCACTTATACCGCAAGAGGAACGGCATAAAAAATAAACTCTCAGGTTAGGGTTGTTTTAGGGTTAGGGTTGTGCTAGGGTTAGGGTTGTGCTAGGGTTAGGGTTGTGCTACGGTTAGGGTTGTGTTAGGGTTAGGGCTGGGGTTGGGGTTAGGGTTGGGGTTAGGGTTGTGATGGGGTTGGGATTTTTTTCAAAAGTAAGAAAAAAAGATGACGATATGGCAACTAGTGTTGAGCGCAAGTGGTCGCTACTTGAGTTTGCATCGGGTGTTCTGGTATGCATTGAGTATCGTGGGTATTTGAGTGACATGCTCGAGTCTCCACCCCATATGCTTCACGGCCCAAAAAACTTTGCAGGGATTGCCTGCCTATACACCTTAATAAAATCCTTGAGGGGTATAGTTTCCAAAATGGGGTCACTTGTGGGGGAGCTCCACTGTTTAGGCACATCAGGGGCTCTCCAAACGCGACATGGTGTCCGCTAACAAATTGAATGGAAAATCGTCTCAAATTGTTAGCGGATGCCATGTTGCGTTTGGAGATCCCCTGCGTGCCTAAACTTTGGAGCTCTCCCACAAGTGACCCCATTTTGGAAACTAGACTCCCCAAGGCACCTATCTAGATGCATAGTGAGCACTTGGAACCCCCAGGTGCTTCACAAATTGATTCGTAAAAATGAAAAAGTGTTTTTTTTTTCACTTTTTCATTTTTACGAATCAATTTGTGAAGCACCTAGGGGTTCCAAGTGCTCACTATGCATCTAGATAGGTGCCTTGTGGGGTCTAGTTTCCAAAATGGGGTCACTTGTGGGGGAGCTCCAATGTTTGGGCACACAGGGACTCTCCAAATGCAACATGGTGTCCGCTAACAAATTGTCGGCTCAAATTGTTAGCGGACACCATGTTGCGTTTGGAGAGCCCCTGTGTGCCCAAACATTGGAGGTCCCCCACAAGTGACCCCATTTTGGAAACTAGACCCCCCAAGGCATCTATCTAGATGCATAGTGAGCACGTGGAACCCCCAGGGGCTTCACAAATTGATTCATAAAAATGAAAAAGTGATTTTTTTTTCACTTTTTCATTTTTACGAATCAATTTGTGAAGCACCTGGGGGTTCCAAGTGCTCACTATGCATCTAGATAGGTGCCTTGGGGGGTCTAGTTTCCAAAATGGGGTCACTTGTGGGGGAGCCTCAATGTTTGGGCACACAGGGGCTCTCCAAATGCAACATGGTGTCCGCTAACAATTTGAGCCGATTTTCCATTCAATTTGTTAGCGGACACCATGTTGCATTTGGAGAGTCCCTGTGTGCCCAAACATTGGAGCTCCCCCACAAGTGACCCCACTTAGAACCCCTAGGTGCTTCACAAATTGATTCGTAAAAATGAAAAAGTGAAAAAAAAAACACTTTTTCATTTTTACGAATCAATTTGTGAAGCACCTGGGGGTTCCAAGTGCTCACTATGCATCTAGATAGGTGCCTTAGGGGGTCTAGTTTCCAAAATGGGGTCACTTGTGGGGGAGCTCCAATGTTTGGGCACACAGGGGCTCTCCAAACGCAACATTGCGTCCGCTAATTATTCATGCAAATTTTACAATCAAAAAGTCAAATGGCGCACCTTCCCTTCCGAGCCCTGCCGTGCGCCCAAACAGTGCTTTTTCCCCACATATGGGGTATCCTCGTGCCCAGGGGAAATTGCACAACAAATTTTGGGGTCCATTTTTTCTTGTTACCCCTGTGAAAATAAAAAAAATTGGGTCTAAAGTAACATTTTTGTGAAAAAAGTTAAATGTTCATTTTTTTCTTCCACATTCCAAAAATTCCTGTGAAGCACCTGAAGGGTTAATAAACTTATTGAATGTGGTTTTGAGCACCTTGAGGGGTGCAGTTTTTAGAATGGTGTCAGTTTTGGGTATTTTCTGTCATAAAGACCTCTCAAAGTGACTTCAAATGTGATGTGGTCCCTAAAAAAATGGTTTTGTAAATTTTGTTGGAAAAATGAGAAATCGCTGGTCAACTTTTAACCCTTATAGCTCCCTAACAAAAAAAAAATTTTGGTTCCAAAATTGTGCTGATGTAAAGTAGACATGTGGGAAATGTTATCTATTAACTCTTTTGTGTGACATATCTCTCTGATTTAAGGGCATAAAAATTAAAATTTTGAAAATTGCAAAATTTTCAAAATTTTCGCCAAATTTCTGTTTTTTTCACAAATAAACGCAAGTGATATCGAAGAAATTTTACCACTATCATGAAGTACAATATGTCACGAAAAAACAATCTCAGAATCAGGGGGATCCGTTGAAGCATTCCAGAGTAATTACCTCATAAAGTGACAGTGGTCAGAATTGTAAAAATTGGCCTGCTCATTAACGTGCAAACCACCCTCGGGGGTTAAGGTGTTAACAAGCAAGCAACAATATGCAACAATCTTTGGTCAATTCGTTATGTTTGTTATACTCTTCCCTGAGTTGTTTTCTAATTGTCTTAATTCTTGTACCAAAATCTGATGGTGAGTAATGAACTTATTATTAAAGGGGTCAGTACTCTGTTGTAGGCTATTCCAGGTATTGACTAGTTTAACCATACATATTATCATAAAATATCTCAGCTGTTGGGATTGTCAGGAGAACTTGGTATGGTCCGTCATACAATGGTTCTAGTCCGTGTTTCCGAACATGCCTCTTCACATACACATAATCTCCAGGCCTGAGGGTATGGCAACCTTCTGCATCAGCTGGATCTGGAATAGAAGATGATACTAACGCATGGGTGTTAGATAAGGCTTTGGTAAACTGAATCACATATTGCACAACATAATCCGTTTCTTCTGATAATTGTTGTGGGGTAAATCTAGCTATGGCTGGTTGTGACCCAAATAGTATCTCATAGGGTAACAGTTTGTGTTTCCCTATGGGGGTGGTGCGTATGTGATATAGTGCAATGGTAAGGAGCTCAGGCCACTGGGCCGTAGTCTCCTGCATCATTTTGGTTAACTGCCTTTTCAGTGTGCCATTCAATCTCTCCTCCTTGCCACCTGACTGTGGATGGTAAGGAGTATGTAACGTCACTGTTGATCCGATCATGGTAAATATTTCTTGATATACGCATGCGGAAAAGGCTGGTACTTGATCACTTTTGATAACTTCTTGGACTTCATACCGGCAAACAACTTCTGAGACCAGCTTCTTGGGTTAGTCTTGGCAGTCATGTTTGGAACGGCGAATGCTTCTGGCCAACTGGAAAACATATCTTTACCACTAAGCAGTCCATGGGCCCAGGCCGCAACGGCTGGATACAGGAGTTGAGGCAAACAGTACAGTTGTTTCTTCTTCCATAGCCCATCTATCAACTTAGCACCCACCTCCTTCCACGACTGGCGTTCTTCTTTAGAGCGTAGAGCGTGTGGAGCGACAGCCAACTGTCTTGGTAGTTGCACCGCTTCCATCAATTGTCTGACGCTTTCAGCATTTTTCACAGGAGAACCTGCAGTCAGAGCTTTGAGCTCTGCTTCCTGTGCTGACATACTGGGAGGTAAGACTGCAGCCTCTACCAATGTATCTTCAGTTGTGACAGCATATCCAGTATGAAACCTGCCAGAGGTGTCAGCATATCTGGATCCATCCGTATATAACGTTCTGGGTCATCCAAGGGTATTTCCCCCACTAGAACAAGTGGACTTGACTCCGCAGTAATTTCTTCCGGACAATCATGCAGTGGAGCCTCTTTCCCCTCTCCTTTAGGTGCTGGTAGCAGGGTGGCCGGGTTGATGGTGGTGCACCGATGTAATCTCACATTTTCTGGCAACATCAACGAACACTGCAGCCGCAGGTGTCTCTGTGTAGACAGATGTTTAGGTTGCGGTGTGGCGTGAACCGCTCGTAGACAGCTGGGGGAGAGATGCGCTGGGTAATAACTGACTGGGTGCTGCTTTGTACAGTGTCTCTGTGTGAGTACTCCGGCTGCATGTCCTCCCGTCTCAGAGACATACAAATGGAAAGGTTGAACATAGTCCGGATTTCCAAGGGCAGGGGCTGTCATTTTCCTTGACTTTAGTTGCTCAAAGGCTTGTTGCAACAGTTCTTGGTGCTCCTTGTTGTTTACATCAGCCAGAGTGTCTTCTTTTAATGCATCATATAGGGGCTGCATCAGACGTGAGGCGTCTGGGATCCATTATGTACATAATCCGAGGAACCGTTGCAGCTCTATGGGATCTTTTGGGAATGGTAGTGCATAGATGGCCATCTTCCTTTCTTCTGTGAGATGTCTGGCACCCTGAGTAAGGCAATGGCCTAAGAAGACCACTTGACCAAGGCAAAACTGAAGCTTCGAGGCTGAGACTCGACAATTCAGTCCATTGAATTTGTCAGGTTTCGGATGGTTTCTGCTTCAATTGTTTTGCATGAGGACAGAATACCCTCCCAGAGCTGTTGCTTAGATGTGAACTGCCTCCCGCCATCATAGACACTCCTTTTGATGATGCTCCAGAGGTTCTTAATGGGGTTGAGGTCAGGGGAGCATGGGTGCCACACCATAAGTTTGTCCCCTTTTATGCCCATAGCAGCCAGAGATGCAGATGTGCTATGTGCAGCATGAGACGGTGCATTATCATGCATGAAAATGATCTTGCTGCGGAATACACTGTTCTTCTTCTTGAACCATGGAAGGAAGTGCTGTTTGAGAAACTCAACATACATTATGGAGTTCATCTTTACCCCTTCAGGGATCCTAAAAGGGCCGACAATCTCTCTCCCCATGATTCCAGCCCAAAACATTACTCCACCTCCTCCTTGTTAGCGCCGTAGCCATGTTTGCATGGGGTGTCCATCAACCAACCATCCTCCACTCCATCCATCTGGACCATCGAGATCATTTCATGCATGATAATGCCCCGTCTCATGCTGCACATAACACATCTGCATCTCTGGCTGCTATGGGCATAAAAAGGGACAAACTTATGGTGTGGCACCCATGCTCTCCTGACCTCAACCCCATTGAGAACCTCTGGAGCATCATCAAAAGGAGTGTCTATGATGGCGGGAGGCAGTTCACATCTAAGCAACAGCTCTGGGAGGGTATTCTGTCCTCATGCAAAACAATTAAAGCAGAAACCATCCAAAACCTGACAAATTCAATGGACGAGAGAGTTCAGAAGCTGCTTTCGAACAAGCGGTCCTATGTGCAAATGTAACATCACCTAGAATAAAGTTTTGAGTTGAAAACTGTTTGATTTCAGTTTGTAATAACCTGCTAATGCTTATAATTTCAAAAATGACCAATTTTTTGTTCTTTATTAAAATGAAAAAGGTTGAAAACTCTGCTGTGTATAATAATTTGGAACATGCATTTTGAGTGCAGTTTGAGTTTTTTATTTTTTTAAAAATATACTGTTATCATAGGCAGTTTGTACAAAAACCTTTCAATTGTACTCGAATAGTTATTTGACTGGAAAATTACAATAACTGCAATTCATATAGGTAATTTGGGAAAATCTGAGAAAATATTATTTGCATAATAATTTGGAACACAGTGTATATATCCATAAGAAGAATTCATTCACCAGGTCATTTAGAGCAACATGAACAGTAAAAACAAAAAATATATTTTTTCTATACTTGTGTCACACAAAAAAAATGTCTACTGTACACGTCTATATTACACAGGAATTTATCCGTTCTCCAAAACATCACTGAGAAGTAAGGTGTCCGGGTGAGAATGGAACCCTGTCCGTACGTGCGCTGCACGCTCCTCTCTGTACGCGCGCTCCTCTCCGTAAACGCACCGCACGCTCCTCTTCGTAAATGCGCCGCACGCTCCTCTCCGTACGTGCGCCGCACTCTCCTCTCCGTACGTGCGCCGCACTCTCCTCTCCGTACGTGCGCCGCACTCTCCTCTCCGTACGTGCGCCGTACACTCCTCTCCGTACGTGCACCGTACACTCCCCTCCGTACGTGCGCCGTACAATCCTCTCCGTACGTGCGCCGTACACTCCTCTCCGTACGTGCGTCGTACTCTCCTCTCCGTAAGTGCGCCGTACTCTCCTCTCCGTACGTGCGCCGTACTCTCCTCTCCGTACGTGCGCCGCACTCTCCTCTCCGTACGTGCGCCGTACACTCCTCTCCGTACGTGCGCCGTACACTCCCCTCCGTACGTGCGCCGTACACTCCCCTCCGTACGTGCGCCGTACTCTCCTCTCCGTACGTGCGCCGTACTCTCCTCTCCGTACGTGCGCCGTACACTCTTCTCCGTACGTGCGCCGTACACTCTTCTCCGTACGTGCGCCGTACATTCCTCTCCGTACGTGTGCTGTACACTCCTCTCCGTACATGCGCCGTACACTCCTCTCCGTACACGCGTCGTACACTCCTCTCCGTACATGCGCTGTACTCTCCTCTCCGCGCTCATGTGGTCCGTCCCATACACACGTGATGTACATGCGCGACTCCGCTCCATTCACCTCATACACTGAGGCCCCTGATCATGTGACCCCTGACTCCTCCCCTCCTGTGACCTCATCACAGGTCCTGTGGGCACAGAACAGCCATATATGTGGTGGCGGCTCTGCAGGTGGAGGTATGTGGAGATTCCCCATTACTGGGTGCAGGGGGCATTAACACCTTCATTACTGAAGCAAAGTAGGTGTATTTTTGTTGCTCCTTTTGTAAATGTGCAGCTCTGCTTTGTACTCACGCTTGACTCCGCATACGATGCGCACACGTGGCTCCACTCCGTACACCTTGTGCACACGCGGCCCCGCTCCTGACACGTTGCACAGGCGGATTCGCACACAACGTGCCCACGTGGCTCCGCTCCATACACTTCGCGCACACGCGGCTCCGCACATGATGCGCATACTCGGCTCTGCACACATGTCTCCGCTTCCTACACCTTGTACACACGCGGCTCCGCTCCTCACACAACGCGCATATGTGGCTCCGCACATGACGTGCACGCATGGCTCCGCTCCGCACACGTCGCACACACGCGGCTCCGCTCCATACACGTCACCCACACGCGGCTCCGCACACGTCACCCACTGGCGGCTCCGCTCCGCACACGTCGCGCACACACGCGGCTTCTGATTATTATAATAATTTTAATGCCTTTTCCCCCTTAGTTGATGCATTTTTGGTAAAAATTTGAAGCAGCGTTTTTATTGGCATCAAAAAGATTAGATTCTGTGCTTAAAAATGCAGCTGTGGTTTTCCAAGCTCCACATAGAAGCCTATAGAAAAAAAGGCCCAAAGCTGCACAGTTCAGCAGTGTTTTCGCGCTGCGTTCCCATGATGACATTTTGGTGAGTTTTTGAAGTTGCAGATTTTCTGCACCATTTCTGTACTCGTTAGATCAGGGTTCCCCAACTCCAGTCCTCAAGGCCCACCAACAGGCCATGTTTTCAGGATTTCCTTAGTATTGTCCTGGTGATAATTCCATCACCTGCACAGGCAATAATCCCATCATCTGTGTAATACTAAGGAAATCCTGAAAACATGACCTGTTGGTGGTCCTTGAAGACTAGAGTTGGGGAACACTGGGTTAGATAATTCAGGTTATTTGTGTTTTTTTTTATTGCATTTTTTGTCTATTTCTGGTATACTATGTTTTAAATAAAGCTGCAATGTTTTTGATACTTTCTGGTATATAACTTTGACAAAACTTTATTGATACAGATGTGTCAGTGATGTTGAAAGATATGCCGCTGGCAATGTATTTTGCCATTAGGGACATGCCAGGGAGACTGGTTTCAACTGAGGTACCAAACTAAGTGTATTGCCCAGTGCCAGTGTTAGCAGCAGGATGTTGCTCAATGAAGCAGTTTGTATTGACAACATACAACTCTGATTTAGTGTGGCTCCTTCATGGGAACCCCATTACTGCGCAGAAGAAAGGCCTGGCAGTCTACTTCCATATTATATTTATAAAACTTGACGGAGAGTACAACTAATGTAATTCGATATAGTGCTGGGCCAGAAAAGATGAAGGAAAGATGGAAAAGAATTCAAGGACCACCTCTACAAGAACGACTTGGTGATACGGGAAGAAACTGAGATTGGAAATGATAGAGAACCGAACATCTTGAAAGATGAAGCCGTTGCTGCGAAAAAGTTTCTGTCAAAAAAAACAAAGTGCCTGGATGTGACAATATTCCAATAGAGCTAATAAAGTCTTGTGAAGCAGCAGTTGATGTCATCATGTGCTTTTGTCAATAGATATGGACAACTGATAAATGGCCCAAGGACTGGACAAGATCCATGTTTATTCCTATTCTGAATAAGGGAGATGCTACCGACTGTGGAAATAATCGGACTAATGCATTCATACCTCATGCCAGCGAAATACTACTGAAGATCCTACAAAGACTGCTACAGCCTTGCTTTGACAAAGAGCTGCCAGAGGAACAAGCAGGATTCAGAAAAGGCGAAGCAACAAGAGATGCTAACATTAGATGGATAATGCAAAAGGCCAACGAATATAACAAGATCAGTTTTTGCTTCATCGACTACAGCAAAGCTTTCGACTGTGTGGATCACCAGAAACTTTGGAATACCAGGAGTGCTGAACCATCTGATCAGTCTCAATAGGAATCTTTATATTGACCAAGAAGCAACAGTCCGAATGGAACATGGCTTCGGACAAGGATGCATCCTGTCACTATTTCTCTTCAATTTATATGCAGAAGCTCTTTTTAGGAAGGCTGGACTTGACTAAAATGAAGAAATAACCAAAATTGCTGGACAAATTATCAATAATCTTAAATACGCAGATGAAACAACATTGATAGCAACAAGAGTAGATAGAACGGAGTGTCAAGATGGAAAGCTCGAGCATGGCACTGCTACTCAATACAAAGAAGACAAAGATATTGACTACTGCCTGGTACGACCGGGACACATTTGAGATTGACAGTGATGAACTGGAAGTTGTAAACAACTTTAATCTACTCGGACCAATGATCACTCAAGATGCAGCGACGACACCGCGAGTCAGTAGGAGAATAGCTATGGGCAAATAAACAATAAAGTCACTGTAGAGAAAATACACAGCATCAAAAACAACTCATCATGGGCACACCGCATTAGACACACAGCTGGTTTAGTTTTAATGAAATCTCATCCACATCGCTTGGACACTTATGCCGTGTTCACACAGTGCTGTTTTTTTTTATTTATTTTTTTTTAAATCTGCTGTGTTTAACTGTCAGAGCAAAGTGGATGTGATTTCATGATGATTCCGGCCCCTGTGTGTCTAAAGATGCTGCTGAACTGTAGAGCTTTGGTGCTTTTTGTCCATAGTTTAAAGTATATTATATAGGGAGCTTGAAAAAAACTCATCTAAAAAAGTGCAGTTGCTTTTTTAAGCTCAGATTCAAAGCTATAAAAGCACATTAAATACGGTGCTTCAAATCTGCACCAAAAACGCATAAACAAAAAGGAGCAAAGATGCAATAACCAGAGAAGATTGTCATTACATAATTTAGTGAGGACATCTGCAGAAAACGTGCATTACACAGAAAAAACAGTATTTGACGTGGCCCCGGGGCACTCTTTGGGAGAAATCATGGTGGCTGGCCCAGGGCGGTCAGTGCACAAAGGGATATCACTTATTAGCGAAAAGTTCAGAGAGTTCGTGACGCCACCTGTGGTGTCTGGTGAAGATCACCAGTGCTGCAACAGTCTTCTGAGGCAGAGGTCAGGGCAGCTAAAGCTGGTACGGCTCCCCACAGGCGGAGCGGGCCTCAGGGCAGTATAAAGTAGATGAATGGTGCGCTGGGCGTTGTAGTGCGGGGGAGGAGGAATGGCGCCGCTGAAGAAACAGTCAGAGGCAGTTCAATGCAGTCGTCCAAGATTTTACTTACAGTTCTTGGGCAATTCACAAGTGCACTTTACAAGTGAAGGCCTCCCACGTCGCACTGCGTTCACCGGGCAGGGGTTAAATCCCTCTTCAAGCAGCTTAGGAATGCCTTGCGGAACCCCACTTTCTCGTGTTCCTACTTTGACCGTCTTTACACTTGGTCCTTCTCTCCTCTGCCCTACGCTGCCCATTCTCAATCCCGCTCGGGTATGCTGAAGTCCTTCCTGTACGTCGGATCCGGGACCAACCTGACCCCCTGGAGATTAGAATGAAGCAACCGATCCCTCCTAACACCTGGCAGGAGCGGGGCATACGGGTGCCATCCTGCACGCGCTGTACCCCCTGGGATCCTTTCCTTAGAACGGAGCCTACTCCCTGCTCCCCTCCGGGGCCTCTATCCTGGGCCCTAATTTGTGGAGCAGAGCTCCTGATGAGCCTCTGCTCCCGGACTGTTCCTCTGAACAGCCCTCACTAAACACTCCCCTCACTCCACACTACTGTAAAGTTGTCTACCTTTTATATATCTACTATATAAGTGCTTCCTGTATCTGCTTCCTCCACCCACACCCACTATTGGTTCCCCCTACCTTTGGGTTCCCCCCCACTCCAGCCAGGGACAGGGCTCAGCAGCTGCGCTCTGCATGTTGCCCCTCCAGCCGGCCTGGAGCAGTGTAGTGATGGATGCAGGTGTTTGGGGTTCCGTGCAGCACTCCCTCCTTACCTGAGAGAAGGGAGACACCACACCTATGGGTGAGGTGCAGTACCTCTGTGGCGACTGAACCCTCAGGGGCGCCACATATTTATGCAACATATGAACACAAACTTAGAGACACACAAAAGCAAGACCTCATATAGTGAAGCTTCCGTTAAAACAAAAACTTTTGGCTGCTACAACTAGGAATGAATGAACAAAAAATAAATCCATAGGTCCCAGATACAGTGAACAGTCACGGATTTGGGTCTAGGCCATGTTCCCCGCTGTCTGCTAAGTGTTCCACACTTCTCTGCACCCTCTGACAACTCCTCCTGCCAGGGTAGAAAGAAATGGTTAATGGGTGTTGCTTGTGGGTGTGGTAAAAAAAAATTGCATAGTTTGCCTCTCTTTATGCTTTATAAAAGTTTAGTATGGCTTAGGTAATACCCTGCACTACTGTAGTGCAGTGCACTATACCTGCCGGTCAGTGTTCATACTAACAGCCAGTCTATCAGACACGGCCTTTGGTGCCTCAAAGACTTTCCGACTATTATACATTTCAGACCCAGAGGCCATTGTTAGGACTGCAGCAGAACCTTGCAATCATGTGGTGGCAGCGGGTGATCTGACACTGTCAACTTTAGACGCAGTGGTTACTGACACACATACACACATAGGGAGAGATGTTACCGCACACCCCCTAAGTTTCGATAGGGGCGAGATGGGTTTCATGAATTCTTTGGAATCCTGGGGGAACAGTTACTCAGGGCGACCATATGCTGCAGCTTCTCTCAGGCACACAGGGGTATTGACCTTCAGGCACAGACAGGTGCTCAAGGAGTTTGGAGGCAAATGGGAGCAGCGATATGGGGCGATAGCTGGACAAGGTGGTTGGGTCGAGGGATGTCTTTTTGAGGATGGGCGTGATTGTGGCATGTTTGAAGGCAGCGGAGAAGGTACCAAAAGATAGAGATAGGTTAAAAAGATGGGTTAGGAATGGGATGAGTGTGGGGGTGAGGATGGGGTAGAGTGCACATATGGTGAGGTGTGATTTGGAGAGGAGACAAGTAAGGTCTCTTTCCGTGATGTTGGAAAGGGAGGTTATGGGGGTAGGGCAATGGTGTGGAAAACAAAGGGGTTGTGGTGGTCGGACAGTAAAGACTTGCCGTGTTTGGTCAAACTTGTATTTGAAGTGTGTGGCAAACTCCGCAGCAGAGATGACGGAGGTCAGAGGGGGCAGTGGAAGGTGGAGGAGAGAGTTAAAAGTGTTGAATATCTGTTTGGGGTTGTAGGATAGGGAAGATATGAGGGATGTGAAGTAGGCCTGTTTAACAGAGGTGAGTGCTGATTTGAATTGCTTGTTTGAATGCAGTGAAGTCCTCTTGAGAATGTGTTTTCTTCCAACACCGCTCGGCAACCCTGGACGCTTGTCGAAGCTGTTTAGTGAGGTTGTTGTGCCAGGGTTGCCTGTTGACTCGTCGCGCTCTGCCATTCATAAGAGGGGCGACCGAGTCAGTAGCTGATGCAAGAGTGGCATTGTAGAAAGCAGTGGCGCTGTCTGTGTCATGAAGTAAAGATATGGATGTCAGTGGTACATCAGAGTCAGAGAGTGAGTGGGTGTCTAGATGTGCAAGGTTTCTGCGGGGGTGTGCCAGTTGCTGGACATGGGTGACATGTGTGTCCGTCTGTGTGGGTGGCTGAGGAGGATCACTGAGTAAGTCCAAAGGATGAAGTAAGTGACGCACCCCCGGGGCAATGGGGTACTCGGCAGCCGGGCCTATGGATGCTGGGGGGGGAGTATGTCACAGTGGCTGGCCCGGTCCGTGGCCCAGGGCGGTCAACCAAAAAGGGGATTGTAACTTGGATAAAAATAAATAAATAGTTTGTGACGCCACCTGTGGTACCTGGTAAGGATTACCAGTGCTGCTGCAGACCTCCAGGGGGGGGGTGATGGGATGGCAGCTGAGGTGTTTCTGCTCCCCACAGGTGGAGCGGGCCCCCGGGGCAGTGTGGAGTTTGGTGGGTGGTGATGCTGGGACTTGTAGTGCAGGCGTGATGGCGCAGCAGGAATTATTGACAGAGACAGGGGATTCGCTTCAATACCTTTACTGGTGTGGATGTCAGGTACAGTCCAGGGCACTCAGTAGGATGGGTGCACTTCAGGACTTCTCCCCAGTGAGCGGGTATAAGGCCTCCTGGTCCGTGTCTGCCTCTCTGTATGCTCCTGGCCAGCCTGCAACTGGGCCTAGCTTATGTATCGTGCTGTTCCTTCACCTGTCGCTCGGTAGTAGGACCTTCTGCTGGCGATCACTATCCCTGGTAATGCTGGGGCCTTCGTGGTTCCTGGTCCTGTGATGGGTCTAGCTTTAGGTCTGCCAGGGACTTGTAGTCCTCCTGGAATGCCGGTGGTCCCTACTTTGTATAAAGGACCCTGTAGGCGCGGACCCGGTGTCCGGCTTGTATCTTCGGGGTGAGCCTATGATGCTCCTCTGCCCCCTTAACTTCTCTCTCCTCTCCTCCTTGCCGTCGGCCACACTCTGGGCCCTCAAAACTTAGCAGCAGACGTCAGTGGGAATGTTGAAATCGCCCATAAATGTAAGGTAATGCACTTGGGCAGAGGAAATAAAATGTATAATTATATGCTTAATTGTAAAACACTGGGCAAAACTGTAACTGAAAAAGACCTAGGTGTATTGGTGGACGACAAGCTCATGTTTGGTGGCCAGTGTCAGGAAGCTGCTGCAAAGGCAAATAAAATAATGGGATGCATTAAAAGAGGCATAGATGCTCATGAGGAGAACATAATTTTACCTCTATACAAGTCACTAGTGCGACCACACTTAGAATACTGTGTACAGTTCTGGTCTCTGGTGTATAAGAAAGACATAGCTGAACTAGAGCGGGTGCAGAGAAGAGCGACCAAGGTTATTAGAGGACTGGGGGGTCCGCAATACCAAGACAGGTTATTACACTTGGGGTTATTTAGTTTGGCAAAACGAAGGCTTAGGGGTGATCTTATTACTATGTGCAAGTATATAAGGGGACAGTACAAAGACCTGTCTACTGATCTTTTTACTCTGAGGCCTGAGACAGGGACATGGGGGCATCTTCTACGTGTGGAGGAAAGAAGGTTTAATCATAATCACAGACGGGGATTCTTTACTGTAAGAGCAGTGAGACTATGGAACTCTGTCGCATGATGTTGTAATGAGTGATTCACTGTTAAAATTTAAGAAGAGCATGGATGCCTTTCTTGAAAAGTATAATATTACAGGTTATATATACTAGATTTCTTGATAGGGCGTTGATCCAGGGAACTAGTCTGATTGCCGTATGTGGAGTCAGGAAGGAATTTTTTCCCCAATGTGGAGCTTAGTGTTTGCCACATGGTTTTTTTTTTGCTTTCCTCTGGATCAACATGTTAGACTATGGGTTGAACTAGATGGACTTAGTAACATAGTTTTTAAGGTTGAAGGAAGACTGTTACCGCATCAAAGGAAGTATACACTGAGCACAATTTTGGATCAATCCCATCATTAACTGACAACCTCTTTGGGTACGAAAGATGGTGAATCGTACTAACTTTAGGCACCACACCCAAAAGTGAGACAATCAAATCAGTAACAGGGGGAGATCTAAAAAGCACCAGCCATATGCACTAATTCCACTTCCGGTCTAGGAGCAGGAATCCTAATCCTTCAGGGAAACCCATAGAATTGATTCCTGTTATCACTCTGTCTGGGAACCTAATTAGAAAGGGGGCCATCGCGAGATGATTCACTGGCGTCTCCCCCTTGACTAGCACTGGCAGATCCTTTTCCTTCTTGAAATATTTCACGAATGCCTAAATTGCAACTGGAGCCATATTTGCACTGCCCATCGTTAAACTGCCAGCACGTTCCTGTTTTTTTTTTTTTTACATCCCTATGTTCCCTGGCTAGATTTGCCCAGAGCCTGGAAAACAGTGTAGATAATTCTTCAAAGCAGAGAATGAAGTTTATTCAGAGGTACGCGGCAGAACAGTTCAGAATGCAGGCAGGGAAATGCACTGGACACTCGCAGGTGTCTAGATAAGCAAAACAGCATTGGGATATCTGACCATGGTCTGGCGATGGTGTGGCCTTGGCGGTGGACGGCCTGTAGACTGGCGATGGAATGGCCCCGAACAACAGTATCGGAGCCTTTTTATGCATACCTTAAACAAAGGAACTACATATTGCGGCAAAAGGCGTATACATGATAACATCATACTGCAGGGAGGACGTGCATTTTAGAACAACAATCTGTTAATGCAACATGACTATTTCTGAGTATTTTTTACCAAACTCCATTAAATCCATAAATGCCCATGTCCTTACTTAAGTAATGACAGATTCTTGACTTATTGACATACTTGTATTGTCCTAATTTCCATACCACAATTACAAGGACATTATTTACTACCCTATAACACCACTTATTTCCTCTCACATTGACCTGCAGCTGCTGCTATTAACCTTTGTGTATACTAACTATACCTGCTAATGGCAGTGACATCATGGCATTATGGCTGCATTGTGGGGAGAGCGCAGAGCATGCATCTCATGAGCTGCAGAACTTATCAGCTCAAACTTCTGAACAAGACGGCTGCTAGGTTTAACATGGCTGTCCAGAATATTAGGACTTCTAGTGCCACAACAATGTAATGTGAGTGCTTGATGTGAGAATACTGAATAGGGGTTTTCTTGCACACCCTTGATCTTTAGTATACTGCCTCAGTGTGATTTCTCTGGAAAAGCTTTGGTTGTTATAGCAGTAATATGGGATCTACTTGTCGCTACCGTGAGTGGTACGGGACCTGGATATGTCTTGAGACCCTTTTTCAGAGCTGAATGTGGCTCTCGACCGTCTCTCAGATCTGAAATATGGCTCTCAAGATTGGGGACCTTTGCTCTAGAACAGGGGTCTCAAACTCGGCTGGGTGTAAGGGCCATACATGGAAGAAATTTGAATTTGGGGGGGCCGCATTCTTTGCAGGACAAAAGTGACATTTTTGCCGTGTTTATTTTTTTATAGCTTGGGTTGTTATGGATGTGGCGATAACAAACGTGAATTTCTTTTTTTGCTTACTTTAGTTTACATATAAAACAGCATTTTTAGTGCCAAAATATTTTTTCAAGCTTTTATTTTGATTTTTTAAAAATGTTTACAATTTTGTTTCCCTCAATTGGCCACATACAGTAATATTGCCTTACAATTAACACCATATAGTAATTCTGGCAAACGTCTTGTAGTAATGTGCTCCATCCTGGTCCTCATCTTCTAGTTATGTCCCCATCCTTGTCCTCATCTTGAAGTAATGCCACATCCTGGTCCCCATCTTGTAGTACTGTTCCCCATCCTGGTCCCCATCTTATAGTAATGTCTCCCATCCTGGTCCCCATATTGAAGTAATCCCACATCCTGGTCCTGATCTTGTAGTAAAGTTCCCATCCTGGTCCCCATACTGTAGTTATGTAGTTAGGTCCCCATCCAGGTCCTCATATTGTAGTTAGGTCCCTATATTGTAGTTAGGTCCCCATCCAGGTTCCCATATTGTGGATATGTCCGCTATTGTGCTGTTCTTCACATACACATATAAGAGAGTAAAAAAAGATTCTTCTTACCTGTTCTCTGTTCCCTCAGCATCCTTTCTACGTATGCAGGTACCAGACCCCTTGATGATCCGGCCCGGTCCAGGAGCCGCCGAGGTATTGCTGCCCAGAGACCGGCTCTCAACAATACCAATGCCAGCCGCGGCCAATCAGAGGCTAGCAGCTGACATCTGTGCAAAGGCAGTGACTTCATATACTCCTGCGCCGGAACGCCGATATCAGCTGCTGGTCTCCGATTGGCCGGCGGCTGCTATTGGTATCTGTATGACAATACATTTCAATTGAATGTGCGTCCAAGGACACACATTCAACTGAAATAAAGCGCTGCTGTTGGCGGCTCCTGGATCGGGCCGGGATCATCACGGAGGGTCTATGGTGCCTGCGGCCACTTAAAGCAACCTTAGGGGCCGCATGCGGCCCGTGGGCCGTGTGTTTGAGACCCCTGCTCTAGATGAACATGTGATCCCAGCAGCAAATCCGTGACTGAAGCATTGATCAATATTAATTATCATGAAGGAGCTATTCCACTCATGTTCCAGTCCATATGAGAAAATAGAATACAACATATAAATGCTATATCTCACATCAGATATGGATGAACTCTTTATGCATCAGATGTCCAAGTTATCAAAAAAATATGACGTAGTGATCATGGAAGATTTCAGCTATGCAGACATTTGTTAGAAGAGAGAATGGGGGAGGTCTGCTACCTTGGATTTAATCCTCATAAACAGGGAGGATATGATTGAGGAGGTAAGGGTGGGTGGGATTCTAGGAGGCAGCAATCATGCCATCATAGAATTTTGGATAACTAGAGAAGGAAGACCTATGAAGAGTCAGACTTAAAATCTGGCTTTCTGAAGTCCAACCTTAAAGGGACTCAGAAAGAGGATAGGAGAGATCCAATGGCTAGGTATCCTTAAGGACAGAAATGTCCAGGAAGGATGGGAAATTTTGAAAAATTAGATTCTCAAAGCACAATTGTTAGCAATACCTAAAAGAGGGGAGAATAGGAAGCTTTTAAGAAAACCAGATTGGATGAACCCAGAACTTAAACACATGCTAAAAAGAAAGAAATGTTTATCAAATGGAAAGACGGAGGCATATCTAAAGAAGAAGAATATAATGCAGTCTGTAGAAACTGCAGGGCACGCATCAGATTGGCTAAAGCTGATAATGAATTAAGGCTTGCAAGAGATGTCAAAAGCAATAAAAGGATTTTTGAAGTATGTCAAAAAGAAAAGGCAAAGATGCTATAGAATTTTTACAGAATGAAATGGTAAAGTGCTAAAAAATGATGCTGAGAAGACCAAACTTTTGAATTCCTATTTTGCATCTGTTTTCTCTCAGAAAGTAAATGTAACATCAACTGATCTTCACTATGCTATCGAAGGAATAAAATAATCCACATTATCTATAAACAGACAGATGGTGAGGTAATACTTAGCGAACATAAATTAATTCAAGTCTCCAACACAGTAGATATAGTATATCTTGACTTCAGCAAAGCATTTGACAAAGTATCTCACACCATCCTTATTGAAAAAATGACGAAATATGGAATTGAAAAGGCAACTGATAGGTGGATTCATAACTGGCTTTGTGATCGAACCCAAAGAGTGGATATAAATGGCTACACATCCAGTTGGAAGAATGTCTCAAGTGTGGTTCCACAAGGCTCTGTCCTTGGCCCTGTGTTGTTCAACATCTTTATCAATGATTTAGATGAAGGAATTGAGGGTAAAGTGTTTAAATTTGCTGATGACACAAAGCTAGGAGGGATAGCTAATACTATAGAAGAGAAAGCGAGGATTTAAAAAGATCTAAACAAACTGGAGCAGTGGGCAGCAACTAACAGAATTGGTTTTTAACCTGGAGAAATGCAAAGTTCTACATCTGGGCAAGAAAAATGAAAAAAGCATATACAAAATGTCAGGAATAGAGCTAAGCAACAGTACATGTGAAAAAGACTTGGGTATACTAATGAATCACAGACTGAACATGAGTCAACAGTGTGATGCAGCAGCAAAAAGGCAAATACAATTCTTTGTTTTATTAACAGAATCATACTGTTTAGATCACGTGAAGTAATTATCCCTCTCTACTCCTCTTTGGTTAGAACTCCTCTGGAATACTGTGTCCAGTTCTGGGCACCACATTTTAAAAAAGACATATAAAAACTGGAGCAAGCTCAGGGAAGAGTGACCAGAATGGAGACCGGTCTGCAAACAGTGTCCTATGCGGAACGGCTAGAGGATTTAGGAATGTTTAGCTTGCAAAAGAGAAGACTGAGAGGAGACTTAATAGTGGTCTACAAATATCTCTAGGGCTCTCACACTGTAGAGGGATCAGCTTTATTCTCATTTGCACAAAAAAAGACTAGGAGCAATGGCATGAAACTGAATTCGAGAAGCTACAAATTAGATATTAGAAAAAACTTTTTGACAGTGAGGGTGATTGAGAGGTGGTGAGTTCTCCTTCAATGGAAGTCTTGAAACAGAGGCTGGGCAGACATCTATCTGAGATGATTTAGTGAATCCTGCATTGAGCAGGGGGTTGGACCGGATGACCCTGGAGGTCCCTTCCAACTCTACCTTTTTATATTTCTATGTCTATGTTTCTATCTAGGCTGGGCAGGCAGGGTATTTCCAAAAGCCCAGTGGCAGATGTGACATGCTGAAGTAGTGCTGTTGCTTTAAAAGCATTCAGCAACTATTCAAAGTAACACAAGCACAGGAGACAGGAAGGGTTGTGCTCCAGAAGCCTCCAGCAACTAGAGGGGTTAACACAGTCACAGGAGAAGGGGCGTGTTTTAGCAGAGCCCTAGGGGGATTGTGGGGAAGTTTACGGTTTGGCTGGAGCAGAAGAGAAAGGTGGTGTGTGTGTTCTGTATCTCACAGAAGCGCCCCTGCAAGTGAAAAGAATTCAAATCAGGAGTGAAGCTAAGCAGAGGTCAGGTAGAGTTCCTGAACTTGCAGTGCAGAGTATTGCCGGCAGGAAGATAATGACTGGAAGAAATGGTATCACAGGGATCATCTCCCTTAGCACCTCCCCCTCCTCCATCTCACTGTGCCGTAAAGAATGCTGTGTTCATTAATGTGCCTTTGCAGTAGAACTATTCTGTCCTGTACTACTGGGAAGACTGTGACCTGCTGTGCTGCTAAGGAAACTGTACTGCTTGTCACTGGAGCCTGTTGCTCATAAGACTTAACTTGCACTGGCTGTGTCGCTTCTTATTAAATGCTACTGTTCTACCGCTTATGAAGACTCTTGTCAAGTGTGTCTGGTCAGCAAGTGAAACAACCTACGTGTCTGTGCCTGAGGGTCAATACACCTGTGTGCCTGAGAGAAGCTGCAGCACATGGTCTATGGTCGCCCTGAGAAACAGTTCCCCCAGGATTCCAAAGAATTCATGTAACCTGTCTCGCCCCTATCTGAACCTAACAGCATGCATGTAACACAGAATGGTGCCAAAGGCTGCCTAACGTGGCCATTCTAGGTGTCTATAAGGCGGTGGCATGTCTCTCAGGTCAGCTGATCACGCTACTGATGTCTCTCCTGTGCCACAGAGGATGTGGTCAATGGCAAGGTAAGCACTCCAAAGGAGCTGAAGAAACAGGGTTTTTATTGGCAAAGGGATACAGTCATGGCTGAAATGGTTGTCAGCCTTGAAATTTGCAGAAAATGAAGTATTTTTACCTGAAAATTACTGCAATTACACGTTTTATTATACACATATTTATTTATTTTGTGTGTAGTGGAACAACACTAAAAAAAACTGAAAAAGGCAAACTGGACATAATTTAACACACAACCCCAATAATGGGCCTGACAAAATTGTTCACACTTTTCCAAAATTGTGGGTAAACAACTTTGTTTCAAGCATGTGATGTTTGTTCAAACTCACCTGTGGCAAATGATAGGTGTGGACCGTATCAAAATCACACCTCAAACCAGATAAAATGGGGAAAAATTGACTCAATCTTTGCATTGTGTGTCTGTGGGTGCCACACTAAGCATGGAGAACAGAGATAGGAGTAGAGAGCTGTCTGAGGACTTGAGAACCAAAATTGTTAAACAATATCAACAATCTAAAGGTTACAAGTCCATTTCCAGAGATCTTGATGTTCCCTTTTCCATGGTGCACAATATAATCAAGAAGTTTACAACCCATGACACTGTAGCTAATCTCTCTGGACATGGACGGCACAGAAAAATTGATGAAAGGTTGCAACGCAGAATAGTCCAGATGGTGGATAAGCAGCCCTAAACAAGTTCCAAAGAAATTCAAACTGTCCTGCAGGCTCAATGTACATCAGTGTCAGCGCAAACTATCCATCATCATTTGAATGAAATGCTATGGCAGAAAACCCAGGAGGAACCCACTGCTTATACTAAGACATAAAAAAGCTAGACTGCAGTTTGCCAAAATATATGTGAGTAAGCCAAAATCCTTCTGGGAAAGCGTCTTGTGGAGAGATGAGATTAAGATTCAACTTTTTGTTAAAGTACATCCTTGTACTGTTTACCAAAAATGGAATGAATCCTACAAAGAAAATAACACAGTACCTACAGTAAAATATGATGGAGGTTCAAAGATGTTTTTTGGCTGTTTTTGCTGCCTTGGGTGCCTTGACTGAGTGCAAGTATGATTCATCGCACACTCGGGTAGTGAAGATTAGTGTTGAGCCACCCCCGTAGTGTTCGAGTTCGGTTCGGTTCGTCGAACACCCGTGTGTTCGCCGAACTGTTCGTCGAACTGTTCGACGAACACCTTCGAACACCGTTAAAACCAATGGCAGGCAAACAAAAACACATAGAAACACATAGAAAACACCTTCAAAGGTGTCCAAAAGCTGACAAACTGCTCAGAAGACATAACTAACACATGGAAAAGTGACAAGTACATATAGTCATGCGAAAATAAAAGAGGTGGAGGAGTAAAAGGAGGGGGAGACACAGATATAGGCATGTCATGCCCTTCTAAAATCCAAAAAGTGAGAAGCCGACACGGCCAGTCCGCTCCTGCCCGTGCCACCTCCGTGTCGCCGGGTTTGTGCCAGAGCCGCGGTGAACCCTGATGGCCAGCCCCCCTCTCCCAATACTGGTGCCTGTCCGCTGGTGGGTCGAGCGAGCCCCCCTGTGGTGGAGGCAGCTCTAAGCTTTTTAATTTAAATTGTCTCTCTAATTTGAATGAATACACTTTAAATCCATTTACAAGGATCTATTGGAGGGCAAGTCTCATGCCAGCAGCCACGTAATTCCAGCTCCAGTAGCGTCCACTAAAGCTGCTGCAGTTAAAAAGCTTTTATAAGGATCGAGCTCGGCTGTCCACCGCAAGGCATCCTACTGCCAGTCCCAGCCCCTATGCCTTGGGGTGCCTCCTGATGCTCTTCACTGAGTATCCCGTGGTCCCGAAGCATTTCCTTTGAAAAAATGAAGTGTCCAAACTACAGGTGGTGTAGCTTGCTTAACAGCCGGGATAATCCGCTGACTAGCAGACCCTGCTACTAGGCACAAAGTATTTCCTGGGCTAGATGCAGTTAAAAATTTGTAATTAGATACTCTCGTTGGATGCGGAGAAAGCATTCCATAGAGTCTCCTGGCACGCCATATATGATTCTCTTAAAAAGCTTGGGGTAGGGGTCTAGGGGACCCTTTTATAGCCAAAATCACGGCCCTGTATCGCAATACGTCACCTAGGCTGAAGATAAATGGAACTGTAGCACCCTGAGGGCTCAGTTGCTACAGAGGTATTGCACCTCACCCAGAGGTGTGATATCTCACTCTCGGGTAAGGATGTAGTGTGGATCAGGACCCGACACCTGCATGCATTACACCACATTGCCGTGGGGCAGGGCGACCAATATGCCCCTGAGATGGGCACGACAGTCCCTGTCCCTGGCTGGAGTGGGGGGAGGGAACACTGAGGAAGGGGAACCCTGTAGTGCAGGAGCAGGGAGGAAGCAGTTCCTGGGTGCATTGAAAAAGGAGTATAAAAGGTGGGCACCATCTTAGTTCAGTGCAGAGAAGTCTGAGCAGAAGTGGCAGGGAGCAGGGGCTCTGCATGAGCTCTGCTCCGGAGGCGGGCCTAGTAACAGAGGCCCAGGCCTGGAAGAGGGAGAAGGAAGGAAGAGGAGCGGAGAAGGCTCCAGGAACGAGGAACGAAGGGATCTCAGGGGTGCGGACGGGCGAGTCGCCACCGCTCGCCAGAATCCACCTGCGTGGAGGGGTCAGGCCAAAGGGGGAGACCGGTCCCCGAAACTAGTGGAGGCAGGAAACGACCCTCAGCTAGAAACAGGAGGCTGTGACATTTTACGTGGCGCAGCCCCTCGCTACACCCGCTAGGAAGGCACCACATAGGGTCAGGGAAACTGGCGCCAAGTTTACCAAGAGGAGGCCCGAGGCAGCCGGACAGAAGGGTTGGTAAGAAAGGCCAGACAAAGGACACACAAAGGGGGTCCTGTGAAGCGCTCCAAAGTTATCTGGGAGTTGTCTGAGCCCCTCACCTGGTGAGCACAGTACGACGTGGGCAGCCGTTACCTGCAGACGTGGTCTGGATAATAAGAACTGTGAGTAAAGGCCCTGGACTGCATCACTGACTCCGTGTCATTACTGCTGCTGCCCTGCACCATCACCCCCATCCTCCGCATACACTGCCCTGAGGCTATACTCCTCCCGTGGGGAGTTATGCTACGCTCTGCTGCACCCACAACACCAGCCTCAGCGGTCTGCCCTGGAGTGGCGGTTCACTCTGACCGCAATCCACGGGTGGCGTAGTCGGACATTTAAACATCAAAACCACATAAATAGTTCCGCCACTGGTTTGACCGCCCTGAGCCACGGAACCGGGTTGCCGCCACGGAGACTACAACCACCAGCATCCACCAAAAAGGGTCCGGCTCCGGGTGTCCCAAGGCCCAGGGGGCGCGTCAGAACATTTTCATCACCTTTCACAATCACCAATGGGACAAGGCAGGGATGTTCTCTGTTTCCCTCTCTTATACATCCTAGTGACGGAGCACCTGCTCTCATCAATTCGCCATAACCCCAATATTAGGTGGATTGAGGTGGGAGGCACCGAGTACAAGTGCTCTCTATTTGCTGATGATGTCCTAGTATATATCACTCAATCACATATATCCATCCATGCTGTTATGGCTGAAATAGCTCACTTTGTTACATGGTCAAATTTTAAAATCAATGCAGCGAAGTCTGAGGCCCTCGATGTCTCCCTCCCCAAATCCATATAGGATTCCATCCAGTCCAACTTTCCCTTTGCCTGGCCCTCACAGGGTATCAAATACTTAGGAATTCCTATTCATAGAGACCTCTCCCATCTATGTTATCTTAATTTTGGGCCCTTTATTGAACAACTCCATACAGACCACGGTTGGCAAGTTAGAACTGTAAGATTCACTACGTGAACCACTGGTGTTTTGTGGAAAAGCACATGTACACTGTGTTCCAAATTATTATGCAAAAAGTGTTTAGGAGTGATAAGGGAAGAATTTGTTTGTTTGTCAGTTAAACTCATTGATGGTGATGTGTGTCAGGGCTCTTTATATCACTGTAAGCAATTGCAGACACCAGTGCTAATTAGTTTGTCAGGTGTGTCCAATGAAAGGCAAGACTACTTAAGAAGGCTCTCTCACATTATTCAGCAGCCTACATTTTCTGCCAAAATGGGAAAGAAAAAGGATGTGTCGGCTGCTGAGAAGCAACAAATTGTGGAGTGTTTAGGTCAAGGCATGACTACAATCAACATTGTGCGATGATCAGGATGAAGTGTCTTGGCAATCAAGAAGTATGTAGCTGATTCACAGTACACACGTGTGCGTGCTGATAAGGGCAAATTGAGGACTCTTTCCTACAGGCAATTACGTCAGGTTGAAACAGCAGCGGCAAAAAAGCCTTGTCATAGCAGCAGACAAGTTTTTAAAGCTGCTTGTGCCTCCAACGTCCCCCGAACAACAAGATGCAGGGTCCTTCAGAGGTTTGCAGCTGTGCATACGCCATCCTGTCGACCTCCTCTATCCACTTCACACAAGCAGAAACGGCTCCAGTGGGCCAAACATTACATGAAGACTGATTTCAAAACTGTTTTGTTCACGGATGAGTGCCGTGCAGCGCTCGATGGTCCAGATGGATGGAGTGGAGGATGGCTGGTTGATGGACACCCCACGAAAACACGGCTACAGCGCCAACAAGGAGGAGGTGGAGTAATGTTTTGGGCTGGAATCATGGGGAGAGAGATTGTCGGCCCCTTTAGGATCCCTGAAGGCGCTAAAGATGAACTCCATAATGTATGTGGATTTTCTCAAACAGCACTTCCTGCCATGGTTCAAGAAGAAGAACCGTGTATTTCACAGCAAGATCATTTTTCTGCATGATAATGCACCATCTCATGCTGCACATAAAACATCTGCATCTCTGGCTGATATGGGCATAAAAGGGGACAAACTTATGGTGTGACCCCCATGCTCCCCTGACCTCTACCCCATTCAGAACCTTTGGAGCATCATTAAAAGGAGTGTCTATGATGGCGGGAGGCAGTTCACATCTAAGCAACAGCTCTGGGAGGGTATTCTGTCCTCATGCAAAACAATTGAAGCAGAAACCATCCAAAACCTGACAAATTCAATGGACGAGAGAGTTCAGAAGCTCCTTTCAAACAAGGGGTCCTATGTGCAAATGTAACATCACCTAGAATAAAGTTTTGAGTTGAAAACTGTTTGATTTCAGTTTCTAATAACCTGCTAATGCTTATAATTTCAAAAATGACCATTTTTTTGGTCTTTATTAAAATGAAAAGGTTGATCGAAGAGTTTGGGGGATCTAAGAGTGTGGCAACCCAGTAGTCATGATTACTTCGAATTCTGACAATATGAGGGTCATGCTGCAGGTAGTGCACCAAGAAGGCACTTATGTGTCTTGCGCATCTCGGAGCCCCAAAATTATTTTCCGGGCTAGATGCAGCTAAAAATTATTTTTAATTTTAAATCTGGTGAAGCTTTAGTATAGATGGCCTAATAGGATCAGTGCTGCACACTGCTACAAAGCCCAAATTATTTTCCAGTCAAGATACAGATAAACATGATTAGTAATTTGAAAGCTTAAAACGGTTGGTAGGGTGATTTTAACCAATCATCAAGCTTTTACTCTCCCCAGGATGACACAGGGGTAGAAAAGTCGTTTCGGATCCATGATTTGTTCATCTTTATGAACGTGAGTCTGTCTACATTATCAGTGGAGAGCCGCGTGCGCTTATCTGTCAGCACACCACCAGCAGCGCTGAACACACGTTCAGACAGAACGCTGGCTGCGGGGCATGACAAGATCTCCAAGGCGTAAGTGGCTAGCTCCGGCCATTTATCCAGATTGGAAGCCCAAAAAGAGCAAGGGTCCAGTGACACAGTCGTGGCTTCAATGTTTACTTGGAGATACTCCTGTACCATCGTCTCTAGGCGTTGACTATGTGTCAGACTTCTTGTCTCCTGTGGCCTTGCAAAGGATGGGCTAAAAAAGTGGTGAAATGATTCCGCAAAATTGATGTTACCAGCAGATACTGTGGTTCTGTTACGGTTTGAGTGCTGAACACTTGACGGTCCCACGGTTGGCAAGTTGGAACTGTGAGATTCACTACGTGCACCACTGGTATTTTGTGGAAAAGCACATGTAAGATTCTGCAACAGTCTCTGCTGATACTCCTGCATGCGTGCATCCCTTTCTATGGCAGGAATAATTTCTGCAAATTTACTTTTGTACCGGGGATCTAACAGTGTGGCAACCCAGTAGTTAGGATTATTTCTAATTCTCACAATTCGAGGGTCATGTTGCAGGTAGTGCAGCAAGAAGGCACTCATGTGTGTTGCGCATCCAGGAGCACCAAGTCCCTGTTGTGTTGGTGGCGAGGTAACAATCATGCTTCCTTCCTCTGTCCTCTCCCCCCAACCTCGCACAACAGAAATGTGATCAAGGTCTCCCTCATCTGATGAGTCTTCCATCAGTTCGTCCTCCACTTCTTCCTGGGCTCCTGCACCTTCCTCACTAGTTTGGCTGCTACCATGCGCCCTGGTAAAACCATCTCCCCCACCCTCACATGCCTGCCGCCTTGGTGCTGCCGACCGTCTGGACCTTGCAGATGTTAGCCCTTCCGCATACAACTCCTCCTCCTCTACTTCCTCCACCTCCTCTTGTGCCACCACCTGACTCCGAATTCTGTTTAACATGTGCTCCAGCATGTAAATCACCGGAATAGTCATGCTGATAATGGCATCGTCAGCACTAAACATCTTCGTCGCCATTTCAAAACTGTGCAGAAGGGTGCATAGGTCCCTGATCTGAGACCACTCCTCCAGCGTGATTTGCCCCACCTCTGAATCTCGTTGGCCCAGGCTATACGTCAGAACGTATTGCACCAGGGCTTGTCGGTGCTGCCACAGTCGCTGCAACATGTGCAGAGTTGAATTCCACCGGGTAGGCACATCGCATTTTAGCCGGTGAAGTGGCAGGCCCAACGACTTCTGTAGAGATGTAAGTCGCTGAGCTGCGGGATGCGAACGGCGGAAGTGAGCACACAGCGACCGTGCCCTCTGCAGAAGGCCATCTAGTCTGGGATAGTGGGCTAAAAATTGCTGGACAACCAGGTTCAACACGTGAGCCATACAAGGCACGTGTGTGACATTGCCCCGGCGAAGGGCCGCACCCAGGTTTGCAGCATTGTCGCACACGGCCTTCCCTGGTTTCAGGTCCAGTGGAGACAACCATTCATGAAATTGGTTCTCCAGAGCTGACCACAACTCCTCAGCTGTGTGACTCACATTTCCCAGACATTTCAATGTAAAAACCGCCTGATGACGTTGAGCCCTACTGCCAGCATAGTAAGGAGGTGTGCAGGATCCCTTCTGCGCAGTTAGAAAGCTTGTGGCATGACCAGACAGGCTTTGGGTGCAGGTGGAAGACCGAGAGGAGGTTGAGGAGGCAGAAGCAGTGGAGGAACTTTGACATAAAGAGGATTGACGCACAACTCGTGGGGACGGCAAGACTTGGACAGCAGCCCCTTGTCCTGCTGTCACCATAGTTACCCAGTGCCCAGTCAGCGACATGTAACGCCCCTGTCCATGCCTACTCGTCCAAGTGTCTGTGGTGAAATGCACCCTGTCACACACAGAGTTTCTCAAAGAAGCGGTGATGTTGTGTGCGACATGCTGGTGGAGCGCAGGCACACCTTTCTTTGAGAAGTAGTGCCGACTGGGCATCTGGTACTGGGGCACTGCGACGGACATAAGGTCTCGAAAATCCTGTGTGTCCACCAGGCGGAAAGGCAGCATTTCTGTAGCCAAGAGCTTGCAGATGGTGAAATTCAACCTCTTAGCTTTCTCATGGCTAGGAGGAAATGGTCTTTTACTTGTCCACATCTGAGGGACCGAGGGCTGGCTAATGTGCTTAGACGGGGTTGATAAGGGTGTCCCCGGCAAACTGCCGGTCTGTGAGGAAGATGCAGGCGGACATGTTAGGTTGCCTTGATCCAAAGGTGGTGCCATCGATGTCGGACAGCGCTCAACACCAGCTGCTGTTACCACCTCCAAAGAAAATGATGACCTGCCAATCACGCTGGCTGTTGCGGGTAAAGAGGTGGCAGGTCTGTGCCCCAAAACAGGTGTGACTGCTGTCCCCCCAGTCACAGAGGATGAAGAGGCCGCGGATGCACAAGATATGGCAGACGGTGGTTGGCCCGGCCGGCTAGGCCGCATTGTAGCACACTGAGCTTCCCACTGCAACTTATGCTTCATGTCCATGTGCCGGTTCATGCATGAAGTACTCAAACTATGTATTTTTTGGCCTCTACTTAGCTTTTGCTGACAAATGTTACAGATAACACGAGTTGGGTCATCTTTATCGATCTGAAAAAATGCCCAGGCTATGCAAGGCTTAGCACCCATGCGACCTGAAGAGCCACCACGACTTGTGGTGGGAGGCAGAGTTGTGTTTGAGGATGCAGTTGTTGACGTGCTTCCAGTACTACGTCTCTGTCCAGGAAGGCGCAACCTGACCTCGTCGTCACTAGCATCTTCCTCCACCTCCTCTGCTGACCTCATCTCTTGGCTGACTGTGGGTTGACAGTAAGTGGGATCTCCAACCTCATCATCATCACCCTGTGTGTTATCACACCCGTCGTCCTCAGAGCCAACCTGTTCCTGCCCTGACAAAAAACTAAAGTTGTCGCTCCAATCAGGTATTTGAGTCTTATCATAGTCTTCCTCATTGTCTCCACCAACAGGAGTTACAGTTTGGGAATGAGGGTCTACATTATGGTCAGAACCTTCTGCGTCTGGTCCTGGATCCGACTCATAAAGATTCTGGGCATCAGTGCAGATCATTTCCTCGTCTGGATTCACAGAAGCGCTGGAGTCGACCTCTGATTCCCAGGCTATAGTATGAGTAAACAGCTCTGCAGACTCAACCATCTGTTCTACCTCATACTCAGACGGGCAGCTGGAGATTTGGGAGCTGTGAGGAAGCAAGTGCGATTTGGGTGACACCTTTGAGGACTGGAGTATTTGTGATGTTGAAGTTGATGTGGAGGAGAGCCCACTTAAAGGAGCACTTGATATCCGTTGAAGCACCTGCTGTTTTTGTGCCTCATCTGGAATTTGTAGCGATTGGCGTGGCCGTAAGAAAGGGATCTTATCACATTGTCCGCTAAAAGAAGTAGACATTTTAGTTTGGCTGGAAGATGGTCTTTCTTCTGCAGATGTTACTGTTGCTTTAACACCTACCCCACGGACACAACCTTTTTTCCCCTTCCCAACACGACTATTCCCCCTTTCCACCAGCAGCAGGCCTTTTTCCACTCATTTTGGTGGTTAACTAATTCACAACTCTGGAGTTGTTTGCACAAAAAAACAATGGATGTTAACCGAGCAGAGCTGAGTGGCCAAACTGTGGTATTAGGCCAAAACTATTGGCTGGGTTAGATGCAGAAAAAAATATATTCAGTTTGCAACCTGATGGAGGTCAGTATAGATGGACTAATACAACAAGTCCCACACACAGCTAGAAGCCCAAATATTTTTTCAGAGGTACTGTAGATGCAGATAAAAATTATTTTTAATTTGCAACCTGATGGAGGTCAGTATAGATGGACTAATAGAGAAAGTCCCACACACTGCTAGAAGCCCAAATATTTTTTCAGAGCTAGATGCAGAAAAAAATTATATTCAGTTTGCAACCTGATGGAGGTCAGTATAGATGGACTAACAGAATGATGCTATGCCCAAAAGATTTTACTTCACTAGGTGCAGTAAAAAAATTGGTATTCTATACACAGGTGGTATATCTTGCAGCACAGATAGGCTACTCCACTGACTAACACACTCTGCAATAGGCCAAAAAGGATTAGCTTTGCTAGATTCAGCCAAATGCTGTGAAAAAAACTTGCACAGCACTGGCACAGACCTGCCTGGCAAAAACTGATAGGAACTGATGTAACCTAGTCCTGAAAAGGACTCCAATTACAATTAGTCTTTACTCCCACAATCTATCTATTTAAGAGCACAGACCTGCCTGATAAAAGTCGTAGGAAATGCTGTAACCTAGTCCTTAAAAGGACTGCAATCACAACTATTCCCTACTCCCAAGCTATCTGTAGATTTGTGCGAAAATTGGCTTGAAATTAACAAGGTATAGCGCACACAGCAACAGCGGTGCCGTCTAACACGCAGCTGCAGCAGTGAGAAAATGGTGGCGACGGGGAAAATGGCTTGGTCTTATAGGGCAAGGACATGTGACATACACTGCCAATGACACATGCCCTTGCTTGTGTGAAAAAAAGCAGTTCGCTCCGTGTCTGCTCTGCTGATAGGCTGACAGATTGCACCTCCCCACTGCAAATGCGGGAAAGAGAAAAAAAAAATGGAGATCTTCATTGTTCCTGCAGAGATCCATCCCCTGCCCCTCCCCCCACCCCGCTGTACACTCAAACTGCGTATTAACATTAATTTTCATCATTACTGAGAAAAAATCCAGTTATGATTTTGGTGCACGAACAGTTATCGAACATAACCTCGAACAGCCGAATTTTTCTCAAATTGTTCGTGTTCGCCGAACGGCTCGAACACCGCCCAAAACAGCTCGAATTTGAGATTGGCGAACAGTTCGAGTAGAACAACGCTCATCTCTAGTGAAGATGCAAAATTCATTTATTCACACAAGAGATAAAGAAATAGAAATTTCAAACCAGGCGACAGTACAGACGTTTTGGCCTATTAGTTTGGCCTTAATCATTGCGGTCTCTACTGCAAAAAAGAACAAAATGTTTCATGTACATGGACCGTAAGAAACACATTGAAAATAAACTTAATAAATTCTAGAGTTTGACAGCAGGGTATGATGAAGGGGGGGGGGAATGTGTAGGGAGGGACAGGTGGGGGGAGGGGCAGAGAAGGACACATGAAGGAGTCTATACAATATATACAGCGTACGTACATATTTACAAAATATTTACAGAAATACCATAGAATGCCAGGTAGAGAACACACAAGTTCCTTACTTGTGAGTTGATTTGTAGGCAAATCAGACTTAAGTGGAAGGCAAAGGGGAAGATCAACTGGGGTAGGGGACTGAAATGTAAAGGGAATATGATGAGAGTCAACAGAAGGTGCATAAAGCTAGGGAGAAGTTATTTGCAGATGAATACCTTATATTGGTCCCATATGTATGGAGGGATATTCTGTCCTGAAAAGACAGGGTAAAGTAAGATAAAATAAGAGAGGAGCAACTTGGAGGACAGTGTTCTAGCTGGTCTGTGTAATAGTTGTGTACAGTTCATTGGGCATCAGCAACTGTCCACGGCTATTACACAGACCAGCTAGCACACTGTCCTCCAAGTTGATCCAGATTGCCAGATGTATATATAGGAAAGGGGAATAGCCAATACTGAACAGCTGAGATCGTCCAAGCAGGAAAGCTTCAGAGACTCTAAGCTGAACAGTATAACCCCTGCACTTCTAACAGAAACCTGCACCGTTCAATATGAATAAGTGCTTCTAATCAGTGCAGGAGTATGTAAAATCAGACGCTGCTTTCTTCTGGCCCCTCTCTGACATGGTAAACCCATGACAGTACCTGGATTTAAGTGTTCATTTGTGATACCTACTACGCCTCTTCATTACTGAGGTTCCTGTATGGTCCACAGTCTGATAATTGCTGATAGCAACTCCTAGTATCTCCTTACCATTGTTAAGGACCAGTGCCGTAATGGCCACGGGTCAGGGGTCCGGTGGGTGATGGTCAGGGCCCACTGACGCCAGCAAAGGCTTCAGCTGCATGCATGTGACGCACCCCCTGGGCCATATTCTTTAGGGGAATACCCGGAGCCGGATCAGATGGGGGTTGTAGTCTCCGAGTGGCTGTGACCCGGTCCGTGCCCAGGGTGTCAAGCTCAGAGTATGTGGCAGTCCTACAGATGTTACAAAGTTCTTTATGTCGACTACGCCACCCGTTGGATTGCGGTCACTACGGCCGCCGCTGCAGCAGGGTCCGCTGAGGCTGATGGTGTTGGTGCAGCTTTAGATAGTATAACCCCCAACGGGAGGGGTATGGCCTCAGGGGGTCAGGTGCAGAGGATGGGGGTTGTGGTGGTGCAGCGTAGATGATAATTAAAGACAGAGTCGGGTTGTGCAGTTCAGGGTGTTTACTTACTGCAGATATTCCGGTCACTCCGGCCTTGAGTGATCACCCGAGCCGTGCTGCGTCCACCAGGTCCTGGATTCAGCCAACCCCCAAGCAAGTCCGGAGCGTGTCCCTGAGCCCTCCTTCTTGTCCTTTCTTCTGGCCGTCCCCACCAGGGATCCACCTAGGTCCAGCTCCCTCGGGCCTTCTGTTGGGAGACCCTTGGCCTTGGGTTCCCTGACCCTACACGTGGTTTGCCTTCAGGGTGGATGTGGTGGGTGGCCGTGGCAGATCCTGCCCACGGCCTCCGGTCTCTGGCTGAGGTATGCTTTAGCCCCCACCAGTTTGGGATCCGGTACCCTTTTGCCAACTCTTCACCCTGTGTTTGTATGTGGGTTCTCAGAGTTCCTTCTGTTTCCCCCTCTGGGTCTTTCTTGCTCCACTCTCACTCTCTCTGGGGCTTGGAGCTGCTCTTCTGCTCTCTTCCTCTGGCTTCTCTGCAAAAGGCTGACTTCTCTCAGACTGACTGACCTCTCACAGACTGACCCTGATCTTAGATGGTGCCCACCTTAAATACTCCCTCTATGTGTGAGCTCAGGTGACCAGCACCCAATGAGCTCCTATCTTTACCCAGGCTGCTCCCCCTATCTGCCCCTACACTACTGGGATGTACCACCCCCCTCCCACTCCAGCCAGGAACAGACTCGGTCGTACCTGCACATTTCTAAGTGGGAGTACCGTTGGTCTGCTCCTCGGAAATGGGATGTGTGTAGTGCATGCAGCTTTCTGAGCTCAGTTCCACACTCCATCCTTACCCAGGAGTGGAATATCACACCTCAGGTTTGAGGTGCAATACCCCTGTAGCAGCCGAATCCTCAGGGTGCTACACATGTCCTTGAATGCACATACAGCTGAAGGGTATTGCGACACCAGGGTTTCGTGCACCGCAATACATGCTGAAGGCCAATCAGAGGCCAGCAGGTGATATCAGCATGTGACAGGACGCATGACAGTGACGTTACAAGCTCCCGTTGCACGCCGTGTCCTGCTGGCTTCACAAGAGGACTCATTGGCCATAGTAGTATGGATGTGTATGGGGTGCATTATACTACTATGGATGTCTATAGATTACTGTGGATGTGTATTGGGTGCATTATGCTACTGTGGATATCTATGGGGTGCATGATACTACTATGGATGTCTATGGGGTGCATTATACAGATATGGATGTCTATGGGGTGCATTGTATATGGATGTCTATGGGGCGCATTATACTACTAAGGAACATTATACTACTCTGGATGTCTGTGGGGTGCATAATACTAGTATGGATGTCTGTGGAGTACATTATACTACTCTGGATGTCTATGGGGTGCATTATACTACTCTGTATATGGGGTGCATTATACTACTCTAGGTGTCTAAAGGGTTGCATTGTTTATGGATGTCTATGGGGCGCATTATACTAGTATGGATGTCTTTGGGGGTGCATTATACTACTGTGGATGTCTATGGGGTGCATTGTATTTGAATCTCTATGGGGCGCATTATACTATGGATGACTATGGGGGTGCATTATACTAGTATGGATGACAATGGGGTGCATTGTATATGGATATCTATGGGGTGCATTATACTAGTATGGATGACAATGGGGTGCATTATACTACTGTGGATGTATATGGGGTGCATTATACTACTGTGGATGTCTATGGGGTGCATTATACTACTGTGGATGTCTATGGGGTGCATTATACTACTCTCGATGTCTATGGGGTGCATTATACTACTCTCGATGTCTATGGGGGTGCATTATACTACTCTCGATGTCTATGGGGGTGCATTATACTATGGATGACAATGGGGTGCATTATACTACTGTGGATGTCTATGGGGTGCATTATACTACTGTGGATGTCTATGGGGGTGCATTATACTACTCTCGATGTCTATGGGGGTGCATTATACTATGGATGACAATGGGGTGCATTATACTAGTATGGATGTCTATGGGGTGCATTATACTACTGTGGATGTCTATGGGGGTGCATTATACTACTCTCGATGTCTATGGGGGTGCATTATACTATGGATGACAATGGGGTGCATTATACTAGTATGGATGTCTATGGGGTGCATTATACTACTGTGGATGTCTATGGGGGTGCATTATACTACTGTGGATGTCTATGGGGGTGCATTATACTATGGATGACAATGGCGTGCATTATACTAGTATGGATGTCTATGGGGTGCATTATACTACTGTGGATGCCAATGGGGTGGATTATACTAGTTTGGATGTCTATGGGGTGCATTACATTACTGTGGATGTGTATGGTGTGCAATACACTACTGTGGATGTCTATGGGGGTGCATTATACTAGTACATGTCTATGGGGTGCATTATACTACTGTGGATGTGTATGTGGTGCATTATACCACTATGGATGACTATGGGGTGCATTATACTACTGTGGATGTCTATGGGGTGCATTATACTACTGGGGAATATATACCAGAATGGGGCCCAGGATAAGGGACATATACCAGGATGGGCGATATATATACCAAAATGGGGCCAGGATGAGGGACAAATATACCAGGATGGAGAACGCACATGTCAAAATTATTCAGAATGTGGGGTGGTGGGGCGGCGGTCCAAATCTTGCACCGGGACCCATCAGACTCTAGTTACGCCACTGTTAATGGCATACTGAGAACTGAAGGTTCATGCCATACAATTATATGTGTGGCTGACATGACATTACAATTGATCACTGTACTATGCTATATGATGTATTCCTGTACTGATGGTGGTTATGGTGCTGTATTTCTGTGCTGATGGTGGTTCTGGTGATGTATTCCTGTTCTGTTATTGGTTCTAATCCTGTAGGCATGAAACAATCCATAACTTGTCAAATAGCGTGATACATGGCTATGTTGATTAAGTATTTTTCATCTAACGACATAAGGATTAATGCGTCTGTATTTATGAGCATTAATTATAAAATTCATTGCTGTATAGTGCCAGTGTGCAATATACTCACTGTGAGCATTTGGCTCTGCTTGCCAATACCAGCGGTGATCACGTGACCACTCGTGTGATTTTCATACTTAAGTTCTTGTGTCAACTAGCTGCTCTTCCTGCTTCGCTCAACAAAGCAGGGGCTGTAGTGTTTCACTGAATATTGACAACAGTAGGAAGACTAGCTTGTTGGCACATAAATGTTAGTTATATAAATATATGAGTGGTCAAATGACAATGACTCAAACTGCTTAATCTGTGTATAGGAGGGGGCGGCAAACTGAATTTTTGTCCTGAGTGCAGGAAAACCTAGATTTTCTTCTGATATCTCAAGGTTTTCTCTCAGATTTTGCATAATTTTACTTTTTTTTTTTTCATTCAGGTCCCTATCAGATCCTCTCAGTCTCAGTGGAGATTTTCTATATATGATAATTCTCCTGATTAACCCATCAAGGATGAAAAGGAATAGGGACAAAATTGTGGAGAGGATATCACACCTCATAGGGGAATAGGGGCATATGATGAGAACATTGTTCTTCCTCTGTATAAAGCGCTGGTAAGGCCGCACTTAGAATATTGTGCACAGTTCTGGGCTCCGGTGCTCAGGAAAGACATATTGGAGCTAGAGAGGGTACAAAGGAGGGCGACTAAGGTAATAAAGGGAATGGAGGGACTAGAATACCCAGAGAGGTTGTCAAAATTAGGCCTATTTACGTTGGAAAAGAGAAGGCTTAGGGGAGACCTCATAAACATGTATAAATACATCAGGGGACAGTACAGAGATCTCTCCCATGACCTGTTTATACCAAGGATGGTGACAAAGACGAGGGGGCACACTATGCGTCTGGAGGAAAGGAGGTTCCTGCACCAGCATAGAAGGGGATTCTTTACGGTCAGAGCCGTGAGACTCTGGAACTCTCTGGGAGAGGAAGTGGTGATGTCCAACTCACTTAATGAGTTCAAGAGAGGCCTGGATGCCTTTCTTGAGAACAATAAAATTACATCTTATGCTTAGTGATAGTTAATTAATCCAGGGATTTAATCTAACTGCCAGATTGGTGTCGGGAAGTGAATTTTTCGTCAATGATGTAAATTGGCCTATACCACATGGTATAGGAATAGCGGAATAGCTGCAGTGCACAAGAAATAGGCTGAACTGGATGGACGCTTGTCTTTTTTTCGGCCTTATAAACTATGTAACTATGTAACTCACCCTAGAGATCCTCTTCCAGCTTACTGGAGAGGTGAGAGATTCTGATGACGTCACATTACATCATTCTTATCATTGTATGTGTCAGGTTCCATAAGGTATCGGGATGTCACTGTCTATTTCTCCATGGAGGAGTGGGAGTATCTAGGAGAACACAAAGATCTGTACAAGGACATCGTGATGGAGGTTCCCCAGCCCCTCACATCACCAGGTAATAGACAGGACTAAATACCCACGGCCTATAATTATCTGTATGTTAGGAATTAATTCAGTCCCTTTATGTGTTTCCTCCAGTTCTTTCCAGTAAGAGGACAACACCAGAGAGATGTCCCCGTCCTCTTCTTCCACAGGACTGTAATCAAGAAAATCCCAATGTTCCTCAGGATCATCCGGTATATGGAGAGAAGGTGGTATGAAATCTCCTCTATGACGTGTAGATGGTTGTGAAGATCTTGTGTTCAGCCTTGCTTTATCCACCATTAATGGTGGAGATGTCGGGATTAGAGGTGATCATGGATGTTTCTTCTCTTCGGTCTGTCAGTGACTTTTACAATATATGTTTCAGGGTAAAGATCTGACTCGTATTAATACAACAGAGACATATTTGAGGGGTGATGAGCGGTGTAAAGAGGATATTCCTACAGATAACCGCACAGGTGAGTAATAACCATCAACGTGCAGAGAAGTCACAGATTCCTTTGAGACACTGGATGCTACAATTATGTGTTGATTTTCTTTAGTGTGTGTGTGACACAGATTTTGAAAACTTTTTTTTTTTTATGTATTTGTATTGGTAAAATGTAATCTTCTTACAACATGGAAAAATAAAATCCATGTCTAATAACCACAAATGTGGTTTCTGCACCCAATGACAGACCACAGGAGACTCTTTAATTTCATTTTGATTTTTGGAAAATAAGTTACCAATGCTTCCCTCCACCTTATTAAAACTTAGCATTTATTTTCATATATCAAAATTAAATAGCATTAGATTGTCGCATACAGAAAACAAAAACAATTAAAAGTAATGGCAATGGGCCAAGATTAATATCTGGCAGCAGCAAAGATGCATTGGTTATTCAGCTGTATGCAGAGCTCGTTCACAGTAAAAAAAAATATAAATAAAAAAAAAAACTCCTATCCAAAGACGACTGGCAACTTCTGTTGTTGGCTTCTCCGCTTCCTTTATTTGGCAGCCACACAGCGGTATGCCTTGTAGATGAGGGCCAGAAAGAGAATGTGGTTCAGTGGATGGCAAGCGCTGCATCAAGTGGCCTCTCCTCCTCTTTCTCCACCTCCAACATCACCCACAGTACAGTCGTCAGATTTGGCACCCCAATTACCCTTGTTTCCCCCCACGTCACAACTCTCCAACTGCCCAACTGACTGTAGGGAACCACAAGATGGGCGAGTCTGCAGAGCTGTTCACACATTCTATGCAATGGACATCAGAGGTCTGCTCCAAAGATTCACAGACTCAAGAGGAGGAAAGCATCAGCACCGATGCCCAAAATTTTTTAGGTTGGATCCGAGGCAGGATGAAGTAGGGTCGAAGCAGAATCCTGACCCTCGTCACCAAACATTAACCACCAAGTTGATCCTGATGAGACTCAGATACCTGAAACACACACAGACTGTAGTGTGCTGTCAGGGCAGGAAGAGGAGGAGGGTGACTTTCCGGGTGAGGAATGGGAGAACAGAGAGGAGGATGATGAGGTTGTAGATCCTACTTGGTGTGAACCCAGAGGCACCCAGTTGAGTAGCTCATCTGAGCAGGTGGAGGAGGAGGAAGACGAGGAGGTTACGTTGCGCCTTATGGCACAGACACGGAGTGATGCAACCACGACAAGCACTGCATCCTTAGCCCCAACTGTGGCTGTGGCCAGCAGCGTTCACAGGTCTGCAGCTCGCAGGGGTGGCAAGGGTTGCCTAGCCTGGGCCTTTTTTGACACTGCAAAGGATGAGCCAACTCACGTTATCTGCACCTTTGCAAAAAAAAGACTCTGTAGAGGGAAAAATTGCAATAATATGACTACTACATGCATGAACCGTCACATGCACGGAAAGGTTGGTGAGAGGTAGAAAGAAACCTGAACTTATGACAATGCTACAGAGAAGTGAACTATTGAAAGTGCACAACCTGGTGAGGTGATCAAACATAATAATCCACTAGTCCCTTCTTTGACATCTACTAATGTCAACTTTCTCCTACTCAATTTAATTTTACCACAATGTTCCAAAATGCTTCTTTAGAATTGCTTTAAAAAAAGCTAGTATTGTAATAAATAGTATCATTCCTTGTTACTGAAGAAAAATAAAATCCTTTTTCTTCTTGGCAGATGGCTGTAGCAGAAGCTCAGAGGAACATCTGATATTTTCAAATTTTAAAGCAGATGCTTGTGGTGTCACACCAGATTCATATGAAGAGCAGATCATTATCCCGGATCCACCTCCAAGTCTTCACATCAAAAATCTTTCAACTGATCCTTTTCAACAAGTCATGTCTTCTGGTTCATCACAGACTGTAGAGCATAGTAAAAATAGAACGGATATTCAACATCAAAGGACTCACACAGAAGAGAAACCATTTTCTTGCTCTGAATGTCAGAAATATTTTACAAGCAAATTAAATTTTGTTAGACACCAGAGAAGTCACACAAGGGAGAAACCATTTTCCTGTTCAGAATGTGGTAAATATTTTATAAACAAATCACATCTTGTTATACATCAGAGAATTCACACAGGGGAGAAACCATTTCCATGTTTTGAATGTGAGAAATGTTTTACTCATAAAGGAGATCTTGTTAAACATCAGAGAATTCACACAGGGGAGAAGCCATTTTCATGTCCAGAATGTGGGAAATGTTTTTATGGTAGGTCAGATCTTTGCTCACATCAGAGAATTCACATGGGGGAAAAACCATTTCCATGTTCAGAATGTGGGAAAAGTTTTACTAAGAAATCTCACCTGATTGCACATCAGAGAAGTCACACAGGGGTGAAACCGTTTTCATGTTCAGAGTGTGGGAAATGTTTTACAAAGAAATCAAACCTTGATAGACATCAGCGAATTCACACAGGGGAGAAACCATTTTCATGTCCAGAATGTGGGAAATGCTTTCTAAACAAATCACATCTGGTTATGCATAAGAGAATTCACACAGAGAACAATCCATTTCAATGTTCCGAATGTGGGAAATGTTTTACACAGAAAGTAAATCTTGTTAATCATCAGAGAATTCACACTGGGGAGAAGCCATTTTCATGTTCTGAATGTGAGAAATGTTTTACTCTGAAAGGAGATCTTGTTAAACATCAGAGAATTCACACAGGGGAGAAACCATATTTATGTTCAGAATGTGGGAAATCTTTTTCAGATAGATCACATCTTTCCTCACATAAGAAAATTCACACAGGGGAGAAACCATTTTCATGTTCAGAATGTGGGAAATGTTTTAGAAAGAAAGGAACTCTTGTGATGCATCAGAGAATTCACACAGGGGAGAAACCATTTTCATGTTCTGAATGTGAGAAATGTTTTACTCACAAAGGAGATCTTGTTAAACATCAGAGAACTCACACAGGGGAGAAACCATATTTATGTCCAGAATGTGGGAAATGTTTTTATGATAGATCAGAACGTTACTCACATAAGCGTATTCACGCAGGTGAGAAACCCTTTTTATGTCCAGAATGTGGGAAATGTTTTACAAAAAAATCACACTTGGTTAGACATGAGAGAATTCACACAGGGGAGAAACCATTTTCATGTCCAGAATGTGGGAAATGTTTTAATGATAGTTCAAAGCTTAGCTCACATAACAGAAGTCATACAGTGTAAAAGAAAACTAAAAAACTTTTCACGTTCAGAATGTAGTAAACATTTTACAAATAAAGCAAGTCTTTGTTGCCCATCAGAGAACTTGTATCGGGAGGAAGCCATTTTCATGTGCAGAACTTTTTACTGTTTTTTAAACCGAGAAATCACACATGGAAGCAGCTATTTTCTTTTTATTGCCAAATTCGCTAAGAAAGTCAAAGTAAAGTTATGCGAAAGCTAAAGTAATTTAGAGCATTGAGTGATGATCAGGAAATGTATGCAATTACCAATAAACATCTGTTATCGAAAGGCAAATAAAATCCAATTTACACATCTTTATATTCTCCTACATATTCAACAATTATGTCTCGGTATTTGGGCCTTCTTCGATAAAGATAGTATTTTGCATCTATAATTTTTCTTATACCTATACTTATATTCCATTAGAACATCCCTTTTATATTGATTATATGTTGAATTATATTGGATTACTCAGATAAGTCATGATCCCTTCACTCGATCTCTTTGCCATTAATGATAATATATACAATGAGTATGGAAAGTATTCAGACCCCTTTAAATTTTTCACTCTTTGTTTCATTGCAGCCATTTGGTAAATTCTAAAAAGTTCATTTTTTTTCTCATTAAAGTACACTCTGCACCCCAACTTGACTGAAAAAAAAAGCAGAAATGTAGAAATTTTTGCAAATTTATTAAAAAAGAAAAACTGAAATATCACATGGTTATAAGTATTGGGATTGTATTGGGCAGGTGATGAGCAGTGCCTGGTTTTCTCCACACATACAGCTTAGAATTATCACCAAAAAGTTCAATGTTCGTCTCATCAGACCAGAGAATCTTATTTCTCATAGTCTGGGAGTGCTTCATGTGTTTTTGAGCAAACTCTATGCGGCATTTCATATGTCTTGCACTGAGGAGAGGCTTCCGTCGGGCCACTCTGCCATAAAAGTCCGACTGGTGGAGGGCTGCAGTGATAGTTGACTTTGTGGAACTTTCTCCCATCTCCCAACTGCATCTCTGGAGCTCAGCCACAGTGATCTTGGGGTTCTTCTTTACCTCTCTCACCAAGGTTCTTATCCCACGATTGCTCAGTTTGGCTGGACGGCCAGGTCTAGGATGACTTCTGGTGGTCCCAAACTTCTTCCATTTAAGTATTATGGAGGCCACTGTGCTCTTAGGAACCTTAAGTAATGCAGAAATTATTTTATAACCCTGGCCAGATCTGTGCCTTGCCACAATTCTGTCTCTGAGCTCCTTGAGCAGTTCCTTTGAGCTCATGATTCTCATTTGGTCTGACATGCGCTGTGAGCTGTGAGGTCTTATATAGACAGGTGTGTGCCTTTCCAAATTAAGTCCTATCAGTTTAATTAAACACAGCTGGACTCCAATGAAGGAGTAGAACCATCTCAAGGAGGATCACAAGGAAATGGACAGTATTTGACTTAAATATGAGTGTCTGAGCAAAGGGTCTGAATACTTATGACCATGTGATATTTCAGTTTTTCTTTTTTAATAAATTTGCAAAAATTTCTATATTTCTGTTTTTTTCAGTCAAGATGGGGTGCAGAGTGTACTTTAATGAGAAAAAAATGAACTTTTTAGAATTTACCAAATGGCTGTAATGAAGCAAAGAGTGAAAAATGTAAAGGGGTCTGAATACTTTCCGTACCCACTGTATATATAATGTGTGTGTGTTTCTTACCTTATATTTCCTGATCTATTATTATCTCTCACTTATCTGCTACTTCTGCCCATGCACCAATGTTGTATCATGCGTTCTAGAGCTATTCAATGTTCCATATATATATATTTTGTATGGAAATACTCCCCTATAAATTCCTCATTTTTCATTGTCCTCTAATGTGTTCCTCTTTAAACATATATCTTTCTTCCCATCAATGTTCGATTTGTAATCTGTGCGCATGCGCTATGGATTAATTGCATGTTCTATATATTATGTCAGGGTTTATCTTTTCACACATGCGCAGTCTACTTACGAATCATTAGTGGTGCCAAGCTCTTCTGCGCATGCACCGTTTGCTCTTACGAATAACTTTGTCGTTCTCGTATTTTACTTTCCACGCATGCGCTATAGATCAACGGAATGTTCCTATATTTTGTGTGATTACTTTTATGCATGCGCTGCTTCCCTACAAATTATGAGCGGCCCGTAGATTTTCTGCGTGTGTCCCTCATTCCGATAGATGATTACTTGACACATGTGCAATGAATACTCTAGAAACTTCAACACTTCTTGTTGAAGCATGCGCAATGAGTATTTAAAGCAGATTGTCAATATAGTGTATTCGCGCCTGCACGTTGGCGATTTTAAATCAACTTTATTTATTTTCTGTCTTTATGCATGCGCAATTACACATTTCCGGGCGCTGATATAACCATTAATATACTCAATTACTTATTCTTACACCTGAGGAGGAAGCCACATCTTTGTGTGGCGAAACGCGTGTGATTTTCTCTCATGCTATTTTTGCCTCATTCACAGGTTCCTTGTTATACTTATTTTGCCCTATTTGATTTATTATTCCCATGGTTATCTGTGCTTAGTAGAAGTCCTTGTGTCCTGACATGCATATCACTTCAGTGTTTATTAATCATAATTGAGTAAGGTTTGTTTGCTATGTTTTGTTATTTTGTCATTACAAATTGTTTATATTCCTTTGGTTGTCATTCTATGTCAGTATAAACTAAACTTTTATTTTGTGTATAAGATTTTCTTTTCTGGATATCATGTGAACTGTAATGTATCAGGCATATGAGGATAGGTGGTGATCTAACTATAGACACACCTAATCTGCGTATAAATGGCCTATTGGCTTTTTAAATATACTTACATTTTTTTTTGTATTCTAATGCCATTCATAATAAAGGCTTTTATTTGGTGATCCGTATGCACTTGCAAACTTCCTTTTATATGTTATTATAAATGTTTTAATAACAACTAAACTCTTGCCTCACATAAGAGATCTCACACGGGGAAAATAACATGTTCATGTACATGTGTATAAAATGTTTGTTTATATGCAGCAATCGGCAAAGTCTTAGGCAAGTATGGAAATAATTCTGCACATTAAGAAGTTTCCAACAATAGAAGTGTTAGTAGTTTGTTTTATCAATTAACAAAATGCAGAGTGAGTGAACAAAACCGAAATCTAAATCACATCAATATTTGGTGACCCCCTTTGTCTTCAAAACAGCATCAAAAGATCAATTATTCTAGGTACACTTGCATACAATTTTTGAGGAAATTAGGCAAGGAAGTTTTTCCAAACATCTTGGAGAACTAATCACAGATCTACTGTGGATGTCACTTGTGCAAATTCTTTTGTCTCTTCATGTGATCCCACACAGACTGGCTGATGTTGAGTCAGGGCTCTGTGGGGGCCGTATCATCACTTCCAGGACGCCTTGTTCTTTACGCTCAAGATCATTCCTAATGACTTTGGCTGTATGATTGTTGTCATTGTCCTACTGCAGAATAGATTTGGCCTTCCTGTTGGTGTTGGATGATAAATATCTGCCTGTATTTCTCTGCAGTGGTGAATTATGGTAGGCTCACGAAAGCAAAAATAATTAGGTTCCTCTGTGGTAAATATAACCTTGAAGAGGAGAGAGAGAATTAAGGCACTCCAAATTCAAAGGAAATTAACATTTATTCCAATGTCATCAGTGTCAGATAAGACCAAAATTTTACTTTTTGGATGCCATAATACACACCATGTTTGGAGGCCAAATGACCCTACAGATCACCAAAACACACCAAACCAACAGTGAAGTTTGGAAGTGGGAACGCCATGGTGTGGGGCTGTTTTTCAGCATATGGCACTTGCATACTTCAGCGCTATCTGGAGCCATGGCAACTTGATGGATGAACACACTGTAGGAACATCAATTTTATGCAAGTCTAGATGGGTCCACCAGGTTCTTCTCCGATGTTATCTTGATTACATCAAGCCATCAGGTTGCAGGTCTTCCTCTTCATCTTCCTTCTATTTTCCAACCATGATGTCCTTCTCCAATGATTGTTCTCTTTGTATGATGTGTCCTTGCTTCGAACCACATGTCTGGCTTGATATGTTCCAAAATTGATTTGTTTGTTCTTCCTGCAATCCATGGCATTGATAACATCCTCCTTCAGCACCGCATTTCGAAGGTGTTGATTCTTCTTCTGTCTTGTTTATTTATCGTTCACGTTTCGCATCCATATGTTACTACAGAAAAGACCAGACTATGTACAAGATGTGTCTTTGTTGCCAGTGAAATGTTCCTCGATTTCAAGACCTTGTCCAGTGACTTCATTGTTGATTTGCTCATAGCTATTCTCCTATAGACTTCCAGGATCTTGAGTGATCATTGATCAGAGTAGGTTACAGTATTACACCGTAATTTATGCATACGCCAAAACAGCACTGAAAAATAATACAATTTCTCTCAAGTAAAACAAGACTTCATACAGCCACATCGGTGAGAAGATGCAAACTTAGGCCTAATTCAGATGTCCGTTTTTACGGATAGCACTCATTCCTGTGATAGTCTATGGGTCCATTCACATGACAGAGTGTTCCTCGGAAAATCGTGGAGACATTTCCGACTTTGATTCGAGGTTTGGAAATGCCAGTATATAGGTGAGTGAAAAAATCCAAATGCGGTCCAGTTTTCACAAACTGTCACAAAGCAGAAGGTGGACAAACTTCTTTTTTTCTCTAAATATGAGAAAAAATGATGACACTCGGACCAAACTCCGATCAAAATAATGGGTCTGTTTTTGTCGTATGTGAGAAAACGGATTCCTATATAAGGCCTTATTGCTTCTGAAAGGTGGAGACGGAAAAGCACAAAAAAATTAGCCAGTCATTAAAGGGGATTTCTGCTTCAATCTTCTACAAACCATCAGCTTCGTCATATAAAAATATTATCAGCATTACTCACCTTCCATTGCTCCAGGTTTGGCTCTCCACCACTGCTCCGGTCTTTGTTTACAGGCTGCAATGGTTACATCATATCTGCAGAGCATGTGACCACTGCAGACAATCACTGTGCTCAAAGTTGAATGCTGATGCCGGTTTAGTCTACACTCATTGAGCTCAGGGATTGGCTGCAGCAGTTTTAAGAGCAGCAGCCACGACATTACCACTGCAGCATGTAAACAAAAAACAAAGCAGCGGCAGAGAGACAGAATTTGAGCAGCCAAAGGTGAGAAATGCTGATGCTATTTTTAACCCCTTTCTGACATAATATGTAATAATACGTCTCTGTTCCCTGGGCCTGATGGACTAGGTACGTATTATTACGTCTCAGCGATCGCACCCGCACAGAGACTGTGAGGGAGCGATCGCTGTCGGGTGTCAGCTGATTCTGACAGCTGACATCCAGCACTTTAACCCCTGTGGCAAGACGACTTGCTTGGCTCTCCTGGAGGCTGACTCAGGACACACGTTCCCAGGTTTCCTTTCTGCTGGTTTATTATCAGCCATAAACTCATGCAGGTTTCACAGGAAAAACAAACATGACCCCTCTGGGTTAAACGGAAAAACAAACAAAACAAAGTATAACTCAGTCCATAGATGAGCGGGTTCCACCCGCTCTCGGTAGCATAAACTCCACTGCTAAAGTCCATGTGAAAAGCTCTGCAGCTTCCACAATACTGTCTGGAGACTTCCCTCTCCAGACCACACTCCAGAGAGAAAAAAAAAGGGACTGAGCTTTTACTCATTGCTCAGCCACACCCTGAGGGGAGGTAGGGGGAATGGCATCCCGCCCTCTTTGCCATTCCCATAAAACCGCACACCCTTTAACAGAGTAAGCCTACCAGCATATAACACGCTGGCAGAAAAATAAAGTAGGTCTTAGTTCACACAGGAGAGCATCCTGAGTGACACATACCTCCCCTCACATATAAAACCAGTGACACTGTCACATATTCCCCCCCTCTGCCCAAAGCCGGGGGTTTGGGCACCTTCTGACACCAGGCAGGGAATCCTAGAGAGGGCATCTGCATTCCCATGTAACTTCCCGGGCCTATGCTCCACGTGAAAGTTAAACTCTTGAAGTCCTAGGAACCATCTAGTTACCCTGGCATTTTTACCCCTCTTCTCCCTCAACCATCTCAACGGGGCATGGTCTGATACTAATCTAAACTTCCGGCCTAGTAGGTAATATTTCAGTGTATCCACGGCTCATTTTATGGCTAAACACTGTTTCTCTACTATGGCGTAGTTCTTCTCGCAGGAGGGCAGCTTTCGGCTTAGATAGAGAATGGGATGTTCTTCCCCATTTATCTCTTGGGAGAGTACAGCCCCTAGACCAACCTCTGAAGCGTCCGTCTGGACCACAAATTCTTTCTTGAAGTCTGGCGCGACCAGGACCGGCTGCTAGCACAATGTTAGCTTCAACAGTTGAAACGCGGTCTCCGTTTCTTCCCTCCATTTCACCATGGTTGATTTGGTGCCTTTTAGAAGATCCGTTAGTGGCGCGGCAATCATGGCGAAATTCGGGATAAACCGCCGGTAGTATCCTACCATTCCTAGGAATGCTCTCACCTGCTTCTTCGAGAGTGGTTGCGGCCAGGTTTGAATTGACTCCACTTTCTTGATTTGCGGCTCTCCCAACAACATAGCCCAGGTACTTGGCCTCCTTCTTCCCGATGGCACACTTTCTTGGATTTATGGTAAATCCTGCCTTCCTTAGCGCATCCAGAACGGCCTGTAGTTTAGGTAGGTGACAAGCCCAGTCTGGGCTAAAGACCACAATGTCGTCGACGTAGGCTGCGGCATACTTCTTATGTGGGGCTAGGATCCGATCCATAGCCCTGTGGAAAGTGGCTGGGGCCCCCTGTAGTCCGAACGGCATCCGCGTGTATTGAAAACACCCATCAGGTGTTGAGAAAGCCGTCTTCTCCTTAGCCATCTGGGACATGGGGATCTGCCAGTAGCCCTTCATCAGGTCGAGAGTGGTGATGTACCTCGCCGGTCCAAGCCTCTCGATGAGTTTGTCGACGCAGGGAATCGGGTACGCGTCACACTTAGATACCTCATTCAGCCGGCGGTAGTCATTACAAAACCTCCACTCTCCATTGGGTTTCGGCACAAGGACGATTGGGCTCGACCACCCACTCTTTGACTCCTCTATTACTCCGAGGTCTAACATCCTCTTCACCTCGGCCGAGATCACCTCCCGTCGTGCTTCCGGAATCCGATACGGCTTCAGATTCACTCGTACGTGCGGCTCTGTCAGCACATCATGCTCTACCACTTGAGTATGCCCCGGCAACTCTGAGAACAGCTCCTGATACCGCTGTAGTAATTCTTGACACTGTTGCTTCTGGGCCGATGATAGAGTCTCTGCAATAGTGACCTCCTCCACCTTGCCTTCTGGTGCGGCTCCCAGGCAAGGAGTTTCCACAGGTTCACAGTCCCGCCACGGCTTGAGCAAATTTACATGATATATTTGATGCGGCTTTCTTCGGCCAGGCTGGTGGACTTTATAATTAACCTCGCTGACTTTCTCCACCACCTCGTATGGACTTGGCCACTTGGCGAGGAACTTGCTCTCGATGGTAGGGATCAGCACCAAAACACGGTCCCCGGGCTGGAACTGTCTTAGTCTCGCCGACCGGTTATAGACCCTCGCCTGGGCTTCCTGCGCCTGGAGGAGATGTTCCTTCACGATGGGCATCACCTTTGACATTCTCTCCTGTAACTGGGCGACATGTTCGATGATACTCTGGTGTGGTGTGACTTCAGCCTCCCAAGTTTCCTTGGCGATGTCTAGGAGACCTCTTGGATGCCGCCCATATAGGAGCTCAAATGGAGAGAAGCCATTGGAGGCTTGAGGAACTTCTCTGACCGAGAAAAGCAGAAATGGGAGCAGGTAGTCCCAGTCTCGCCCATCCTTTTCAACGACCTTCTTGAGCATCGCCTTTAAGGTCTTGTTGAAGCGTTCCACTAGGCCGTCGGTCTGTGGATGATAAACCGAGGTCCAAAGCTGAGTTATCTGAAGGACTCTGCAAAGCTCCTTCATCACCTTGCTCATGAAGGGGGTTCCTTGGTCTGTCAGAATCTCTTTTGGTAGACCTGTCCGAGCAAAAATATGGACCAGCTCTCGGGCTATACTTTTACTGGACATGTTCCTTAGGGGAACTGCTTCCGGATACCGAGTCGCGTAGTCCATGATGACCAGGATATATTTGTGGCCCCGAGCTGATTTAAATAAGGGGCCCATGAGGTCCATGGCAATCCTCTCAAAGGGAACCTCTATCACAGGTAGTGGGACTAAGGGGCTACGGAAGTGGGAGGGTTGACAGTCCACGCTACAGGCTGGATAGGCATAATAGGAGACCCGTCTGCCTAGGCTGCAGTCCATGGGCTCAGGGGATATTTGACACCTGGCGGCTACATGTCCAGGGTTGTGACACCGCCAGCAAACTATATCTTTACCAACTGTTCTAAAGGTACCTTCAATAGGAGTGGGACGTCCCCCAGTGGTGGCTCTAGACCCCTTCCTTGGTGAACCCGCCCCCTTTTGGGTATCCCAGTAGGGAGAAGTGACTGCATCCGGTTTCCCAAGAGATCTCTCGACTACCTGGTACCTCTCTACCAGGCTGATGAAGTCATCTGCGTTCTGGGGATCACCCTGGGCAACCCAGGTCTGTACTGGCTTGGGAAGGGAATGCATGAACCTGTCAATCACCACCCGCTCAACCATCTGGGCCAGAGTGGTGGACTCCGGTTGTAGCCACTTCTGAATAAGATGCAGGAGGTCAAACATCTGCGAGCGAGGGGGTTTGTTGCTAGCATACGCCCAGTGATGAACTCGCTGGGCTCTTACCGCCATATTTACTCCTAGACGTGCTAAGATCTCTGTCTTTAGTTTGGCATATTCCTTAGCATCTTGCAGCGCCAAGTCAAAATACGCCTTCTGGGGCTCACCCGATAAATATGGCGCCAGAACCTCTGCCCACTGTGCTGGAGGAAGTCTCTCACGATCAGCCACCCTCTCAAAAACAGTCAGAAATGCTTCTACATCATCCCCTGGAAACATCTTCTACATGGCCCGCCTTACCGCCTTCCTGACGTGAGAATCATCAGTCGGCCCTGGGGGTGGGGCGGCTGCCCTGCTCGGGATGGCGTCCGCCAAAAGCTGTATCTGCTGTTGCGCCTCCTGCTGGTGCTGCTGCTGTGACTTTTGCTGCAACTGGATCTGCTGAAGCAACAGTTTGGTCGTCTCCTGGTGCTGCTGCTGCATGCTCTGCTGGGCCTAGACCAGGTGCTTAACGAGCTCCTCCATGCTGCTGGACTTCCCTGGCTGGCTGGCGGCCTTCACCCAGGACATCCACCGGTCTTTGTAGCAGGTACACGTGTTCCTGGAATCCTGCACGCACTCTCACACCAACTGTGGCAAGACGACTCACTCGGCTCTCCTGGAGGCTGACTCAGGACACACGTTCCCAGGTTTCCTTTCTGCTGGTTTATTATCAGCCATAAACTCATGCAGGTTTCACAGGAAAAACAAACATGACCCCTCTGGGTTAAACGGAAAAACAAACAAAACAAAGTATAACTCAGTCCATAGATGAGCGGGTTCCGCCCCCGCTCTCGGTAGCATAAACTCCACTGCTAAAATCCATGTGAAAAGCTCTGCAGCTTCCACAATACTGTCTGGAGACTTACCTCTCCAGACCACACTCCAGAGAGAAAAAAAAAGGGACTGAGCTTTTACTCATTGCTCAGCCACACCCTGAGGGGAGGTAGGGGGAATGGCGTCCCGCCCTCTTTGCCATTCCCATAAAACCGCACACCCTTTAACAGAGTAAGCCTACCAGCATATAACAAGCTGGCAGAAAAATAAAGTAGTTCTTAGTTCACACAGGAGAGCATCCTGAGTGACACATACCTCCCATCACATATAAAACCAGTGACACTGTCACACCCCCTAAATGCTGCGATCATAGCATTTAGCCAGCAAGCAGAGGGACAAAAGCCTCTCTGCTCTTGAATCGGAGACCTTGCGACATCATCGCGGGGTCCCGATCGTTGCCATAGTGACCCGATGTCATCATGACGACATCCAGGTCACCAGGCCCTAGCAAGATAGTTCGATCATGCAATGCGCATGATCAAACTATCTTGTGTCTGCAGACCTGACAGGTTATAAGGTATAGCTGACGCGCCCCTGGGCCTTCTGTGTCGTGCGGCATCGCGTGCACGGGGGCTTACCCGGAGCCGGATCAGATGGGGGTAGTAGTCTCGTGGCAGTGACCCGGTCCGTGCCCAGGGAGTCAAACTAAGTGGCGAGTCTATTAGCAGTAGATGTTGGATGACTACGCCACCCGTTGAATGCAGCTTTGGAGCTGCCGCTGCAGGGCAGACCGCTGAGGCCGGTGGAAGGATGGTGCAGCGGGGATGGTATAACCCCCAACGGGAGGGGTATGGCCTCAGGGCAGCCGAAGTGGATGATGGGGGTAGCAGGAACCACTCAGAGACGATGCGTGTAGTTCAGGGTCTTTACTGGTGACAAAGATAGACCCTCCCGGAGTACTTGCTAGCGATCGGGGCCTGGTCAGTCCTTGAGCAGATGGGATCTCCCCTGGCCAGGCGGAGTTGTAGGCCTTCCCAGCTAACTGTACTCTTCTGGCTACCTTGCTAGAGGCGGGTAAAAGTAGCCCACGTCCCTGAGTGTACCGTGTGGTGCTCACCCGTATGGCCGGTGACTCGGGGCCTTCTAATGGCTTCCGCTCCACGATGGCGGTGCTGGTCCCACGCGTGTGACCGTGCCTTCGGGTTTCTGGGCCAGAGGACCTGCAATCCCCTGCCGGTCGGTTTCTGCTGCTGGGTAAGGATTAGTCCCCACAGCCTCGGACTCCGGGTCCGGTGATAACTTCTCAGTCAGGGCGAGCTCTGCAGCTGCCAGCCCCTGACTCCTTGTAGCACTGCTCCCACAGAGCTCCTGTTGTTTCTTCCTATGCTGCTTCTCTTCTCTACTCTTGTTCTCTCTCTCTCTCCTAACCCTGCCTCAGCCCCAGGTTTATATAGGGGAAGTTCTTCCCCTCCCAGGACTGGGCAGGAGGTGTGGCATGCATAAGATCCCTGACCAAGAGACCTCCCACCTGCTCTCAGACATAATATTGCTATTATTGTGGAGACCAGACCCCTGGGGTGCCACATTCCCCCCTAGTGAAATTTAGTACTCCGGGACTAAACATACTTTTGTAAACATAACAAGGTGCAAACAATAACATTCTAATAGAGACAACACATAAGGTGGTCACGGCGTGTCCGCAACCAGGTGTAACTTTTGAGGAAAACAAGGGTGTCCATTTCACCAACACAGGGAGACGTAACCAGGTAGGGGTCTGTCCTGCCCCGAGTCCTTAACAGTCTTTCAGTCCGTCCTGGGTTACGCTCCAACTATATACACAAAGGATTCCCGGTAAATCCACCAAAGACTCCTATAAATAACACCGGAGAGTTCCACCTGTTGCCGTCGCATCAGTGCCCGGATCTCTTTCTGGAGCACTCGCTGCTGGCCGGAGCTGGCGTTCTTGGCAACCTGCTGTAAAATGAAAATCACCTCTTGCCATATGTCCGGGTTGATTGCAGCGGCGGCAGATGGGTTGTCCGTCCTCGTTGTATCGGTCGCTGGGTCTTCCTCTGGCCGGTGGGGTCCTCCTTGGTCGACGCCACGGGATGTCCTCCGGTCCGGATGCCAGCTGGATCTTCCCTGGAGTGGAAACCTGTAAAGACTGCACAGTTCGGGTTAGCGCAGCAACGCTTTTAGCTAGCTCTTGGACCTGATGGTGCAGGTCTGGAGCCGGGTCATTGTTCAAAGCCTGCGCATCAGCTCCCACAGGCCCTGCCGACAAGGGCGCCGCCTCCTGGTGGTAAGTGATAGCAGGGCGCTTGTGGGTCACAACGCCACCCGGTGCCGGTTCTCGGAGCACCCGGATGGCTCTGTCCTTGAACTGTGCAAAGCCCAGATGGGGATCCTGTAAGGCCATTGCCCGCAACTGGGTTCGGTGGGTATTACAATACAGTCCCTCTATAAACTGTTCGGTCAACAGCCTGTCCTCGTTTCCCACTCCATCAGGGTCGGTCTGCTTAATGGCACTCAGGGCCTCTTGTAGGTTTAGTGCATAGTCCCTTATACTCTCATGTGCTCGCTGCTTGCACCCATAGAATCTAAGCTTGATCTCGGCTGAGGTGCGGGTATCAAAGGTGTCCCTCAGCCGGGTTAGTATCCCTGCGACAGTCCTCCTCCCAGGTGGCCAGGACTTTACCTCCCTTTGGGCTGCCCCGGTTAGTTGGGCCACCAGGATGCTCACTTTTTGCTCCTCTGTGAGGGGGTACACCTGGAAGAGGCTATCCAGCTTTTCTTTAAAGTCATTCAGGGTATGTGACTCCCCTGAGTACTGGGGTAGCCAGGCTGCTCCCGGGATATAGGGCATGGTGAAAGGCATGACTGCAGCAGCGGTGGCGCTGGCGGGGGTTGAGGCAGTGAAGCTCTCCTCCGTATCCGACATCTTTCTCCCCCCTAGTGGACCGTGGCCTACCTTGCGATGATCCTCTTCCGTAGGCCGCGGCTCCGCAGTGGATCGTCAGGGTCGAGGACCTTCCGTCGCGCTCCTGTGACGTCGGCGTCTGCTGGGCTCCTTCCAGGACCTTACGCAACGTCCGGACGTGAGGCGGGGCTTCAGTTCTCGCGCGCTTTCAGAGTCCACGCCCCTCTTCTTCCCGCGCGGCGTCTTCAAGATGGCGTCCAACGGCGGGAAAACTCCACGGATGGCGGGAAGAAGGCAGAAGATGGCGCCGGATGGCGGGAAAACTTCGCGAATGGCGGGAAGAAGGTAGAAGATGGCGCCGGATGGCGGGAAACCTCCACGGATGGCGGGAATCTTCACCACTGGTAAGTTTGAACAGTCTTTTTCAGGCACGCAGTACCGGGTGGTTGCGGGCACGAGATCCTGCCGACTACGCCAAAAGTTGACGCGCCCCTGGGCCTTCTGTGTCGTGCGGCATCGCGTGCACGGGGGCTTACCCGGAGCCGGATCAGATGGGGGTAGTAGTCTCGTGGCGGTGACCCGGTCCGTGCCCAGGGAGTCAAACTAAGTGGCGAGTCTATTAGCAGTAGATGTTGGATGACTACGCCACCCGTTGAATGCAGCTTTGGAGCTGCCGCTGCAGGGCAGACCGCTGAGGCCGGTGGAAGGATGGTGCAGCGGGGATGGTATAACCCCCAACGGGAGGGGTATGGCCTCAGGGCAGCCGAAGTGGATGATGGGGGTAGCAGGAACCACTCAGAGACGATGCGTGTAGTTCAGGGTCTTTACTGGTGACAAAGATAGACCCTCCCGGAGTACTTGCTAGCGATCGGGGCCTGGTCAGTCCTTGAGCAGATGGGATCTCCCCTGGCCAGGCGGAGTTGTAGGCCTTCCCAGCTAACTGTACTCTTCTGGCTACCTTGCTAGAGGCGGGTAAAAGTAGCCCACGTCCCTGAGTGTACCGTGTGGTGCTCACCCGTATGGCCGGTGACTCGGGGCCTTCTAATGGCTTCCGCTCCACGATGGCGGTGCTGGTCCCACGCGTGTGACCATGCCTTCGGGTTTCTGGGCCAGAGGACCTGCAATCCCCTGCCGGTCGGTTTCTGCTGCTGGGTAAGGATTAGTCCCCACAGCCTCGGACTCCGGGTCCGGTGATAACTTCTCAGTCAGGGCGAGCTCTGCAGCTGCCAGCCCCTGACTCCTTGTAGCACTGCTCCCACAGAGCTCCTCTTGTTTCTTCCTATGCTGCTTCTCTTCTCTACTCTTGTTCTCTCTCTCTCTCCTAACCCTGCCTCAGCCCCAGGTTTATATAGGGGAAGTTCTTCCCCTCCCAGGACTGGGCAGGAGGTGTGGCATGCATAAGATCCCTGACTAAGAGACCTCCCACCTGCTCTCAGACATAATATTGCTATTATTGTGGAGACCAGACCCCTGGGGTGCCACATAGCAGTGATCCTGCACTACTATACCTTACAACTACGATCAGATTGCAGAAAGTGAAAGTCCCATTTTTTGTGAAAAATATTTAAAAAAATAAATAAAATAAAAAAAAATATCTCTATCTATCTATATATAACCAAAAATTATGGAAGCGGCACTCCAATTCAGTGAAAACAGTTGATTTTAATGGCCCATATGGTGACGTTTCGGTCCAAGGTGGAGACCTTTCTCAAGCTTGAGAAAGGTCCCCACCGTGGACCTAAACGTCGCCATATGGGCCATTAAAATCAACTGTTTTCACTGAATTGGATTGCTGCTTCCATAATTTTTGGATGTATTGTGGACTGGTATGTGCCTGGGGCGCTTTGCATCAAATCCTTTTGCTGGTGCTGTTCATTATCTTCTTTTATACATTATATGTATATAATGTACCCATAAATAAAGATTATTAGGAAAAAAAAAAAAAAAACAATAAAAGTACACATATTTGGTATCGTCATGGCCGGAACGACGTGACCTATAAAACTGTCCCACTAGTTAACCCCTTTCGTGAACATGGTAAAAAAAATAAAAAACGAAGCAAAAAGCGATGCTTTATCATCATACCACCGAACATAAAGTGGAATAAAATGTGATGAAAAAGATGAATGTAAATAAAAATGGTACTGCTGAAAAGACATCTTGTACCACAAAAAACAAGATGCCATACAGCTCCATCAGCCAAAAAATAAAAAAGATATAGCTCTCAAAATAAAGCAATGCAAAAAAAATTTTTTTTTCTATAAAATAGTTTTTATTGTGTAAAAGCGCCAAAACATAAAAACAAAATATAAATGTGGCACCGCTGTAAACATACTGATCCGAAGAATAAAGTTGTGTTATCAATGTTACCACATGCGGAACAGAATAAAAAAAAATAAAAAAAACAATTCTTGAATTGTTGGCTTTTGTTTATTCTGCCTCCCAAAAATAGGAGTACTGTAGAAAGCGATCAAAAAATGTCATATGCACGAAATGGTACCAATAAAAAAGTCTACTTTTCCCGCAAAAAAGAAGCCCTTACATGACTCTGTCGGCCAAAATATGGAAAAATTATAGCTCTCAAAATATGGTGATGCAAAGATGCAAAAACTAGTCTTTGCAAAAAAAAACAAAAGTTTTTTAGTGTTTGACAGCCGCCAGACATAAAAACCCAATATAAATCTGGTATCGTTGTAATTGCAACAACCCGAAGAATGAAGTCGTTTAATCACTTACACCGCACGAGTAACGGCGTAAAAAATAAATAAAAACAATTCTTTACCTGCTGCTGATTTATCATTCGGCCTCCCTAAGATTGCAGTAAGGCTCCGCTTACATATATCCTGCTCTCTGCACTGAGCGCTTACACCGGGGTTTCCGTGTAAATCTCAGAAATACGTGATTCAGACGGAAACCCCAGTGGAAGACTCCCTGTAATGAGGCAGATGGAGGCACCATGGACGCTGTCTGACCTGCGATCCCACAGTGTCCGTCTTTTTATTAGGCGTGCATAAAAGTGCCGTCGGCCACAGTTTTGTGAAAAAAAGGAGACTGCTAAACAGAGGCCAGATGGAGTCCAGAGAAAGGCCGGTTTCATACGTCCTGATATTTCTGGTACCGGAAAAATCAGTACCAGAGATATTTGTGTCTATGTGCACCTGTGTGGTATACATGTGGCAACTGTATACCGCATCAGGAGCACACGTACTGGCGCCTGGGATGTCCTCTGCTGTAACCCATCTGACCGCTCACACTGAGGAGCTGGTGAGCTGCACTCACTGAGCGGTGTTCTGTCACTCAGTAAGCTCAGCATTCTCCCCGGCTCCTCTGCGTGAGCGGTCAGGTAGATTACAGCGGGGGACATCTTCGGACAGGTGAGTATAAGGATTTTTTTTATTTTATTCTTATTTTTACACCAGGACACAGCAGGAGCAGAATACTACACTCATCATTGTCCCTTGCTTGCGCTGATCACAGCACAAGCAAGGGACAATGATGAGGGTAGTATTCAGGACCCAGCGCTTGGAAACAGCACTAACTGTACGCTGATTCCCAGGTGGTGGTACGTGTCACACTGATGACACACTGATGTCATCCGCGTGTCATCAGTGTGAGACGTTTTGAGGCCCAAGTAGCACAAAAAAAACCAGACATGTAAATGCGTTTTGCCCACGGACACACGGTCCGGGGAAACACAATGACATATGCACAGACTCATTCATTTGAATGGGTCTGCGTGTGTATGTGTCTCCGGGACGTGTGGAAACTGTCACCACATGTACTGGACACACTGATGTGTGAAAGAGGCCTAAGTCTGCTGCCTCATTATAGTGAATGGATCCCTTGGGGTTTAATTTGAATTATGTCACTAAGAGATTTAAATGGAAACCCCGATATCAGTGCTCAGCGTAGAGGGGTATCATTTCCAAAATGGGGTCATTTGAGGGGGGATTTTGCTTTTCTAGCACTTAGGAGCTGTGTATATGGAGTCTGCATACTATTCTAGGAAAATCTGCGCTCCACGAAGCAAATAGCGTTCCGACCCTGTGTGTGACACATTTTTACCCATTTCCCAGTGTGAAAATGTAAAATCTGGGGCTAAAACAAAACTTTGGTGGTAAAAATGTTGTTATTCTTTCTTCACTGCCCAATGGTGTAAAATTCTGTGAGGCACATGTGGTGTCAACATTTTCATTGCACCCCTAGATGAATTTTTGAAAGGTGTAGTTTGTAAAATGGGGTCTCTTATGGGGGGTTCTGCTGTTCTTACACCTTAGGGGCTCTGCCAATGTGACATGGCACAGTCAAACCAGCCCAGCAAAATATGAACTCCAACATGGCACTTCTTCCCTTCTGAGTTTTGCACTGTGCCTCAAAAGTAGTTTTCGACCACATATTGGGTACCCTTGTGAAAATATTTTTTTTTTGGCTAAAATAAAAATTTTGCGGAAATGTGATTTTTTTTATTTTCACAAATCAACGTTATAATTTTCTGTGAAGCACCAGGGATTTCAAGGTGCTCACCATATATCTAAATAAATTCATTGGAGGGTCTAGTTTCCAAAAAGAGGTCACTTGTGGGGGGTTTCCACTGTTTAGGCACATCAGGGGCTCTGCAAACGCGACATGATGCCCGCACACCATTCTATCAAAATCTGCATTCCAAAACGTTACTCCTTCCCTTCTGAGCCCTGACATGCACCCAAACAGTAGTTTTCTCCCACATATGGTGTATCAGCATACTCAGGAGAAATTACACAAGTTTTGGGGTCAAATTTCTCCTTTTACCCTTGTGAAAATAAAATTCTCCAGTTTTCTCAGGATGCACCCATCATAGATCTGATCTAAAAGATAATTTTTGTGGCAAAAAAAGTGATTTTTTTATTTTCACGGCTCTAAGCTATAAACTTTTGTAAAAGATTTGGGGGTTCAAAGTGCTCACCACACATCTAGATAAGTTCCTTAAACGGTCTACTTTCCAAAATGGGGCCATTTTTTTTCCTGTTACCCTTGCGAAAATAAAAAAAAGTTGGGTCTAAAGTAACATTTTTGTGAAAAAAAGTTAAATGTTCATTGTTTTCTTCCACATTCCAAAAATTCCTGTGAAACACCTGAAGGGTTAATAAACTTCTTGAATGTGGTTTTGAGTATCTTGAGGGGTGAATTTTTTAGAATGGTGTCACTTTTGGGTATTTTCTGTCATAAAGGCCCCTCAAAGTCACTTCAAAAATGATGTGGTCCCTAAAAAATGGTTTTGTAAATTTTGTTGGAAAAATTAGAAATCCCTGGTCAAGTTTTAACCCTTATAACATCCTAAGAAAAAAAAATTTGGTTCCAAAAATGTGCTGATCTAAAGTAGACATGTGGGAAATGTTATTTATTAACTATTTTGTGTGACATATCTTTCTAATTTAAGGGCATGAAAATTCAAAGTTTGAAAATTGCTAAATTTTTGCCAAATTTCCAATTTTTTCAGAAAAAAATGCAAGTCGTATTGAAGAAATTTTACCACAATCATGAAGTACAATATGTCACAAAAAAACATTCTCAGAATCAGTTGGATCCATTGAAGCGTTTCAGAGTTATTACTTCATAAAGTGACAGTGGTCAGAATTGTAAAAATTGGCCTGGTCATTAACGTGCAAACCACCCTCGGGGGTAAAGGGGTTAACATGGGCATTCTGATGGTGAACTGAAGATTGAAAACGAAAAACCCCTTCAAGGAGTGGAGACAACTCCTTTTAAGACTCCTCTCTGTTCTTAGTCCAGGGCACATTTTGACAAAATTCCAATAAGCTTTGTCTGGTGGCACTTCCCTTCCATATCCCTACACACGTCGTGTGCACGTGACTCCTCTCCGTACACGCGTCGTACACTCCTCTCCGTACGTGCGCCGTGCACTCCTCTCCGTACGTGCGCCGCGCACTCCTCTCCGTACGTGCGCCGCGCACTCCTCTCCGTACATGCGCCGCACACTCCTCTCCGTACATGCGCCGTACTCTCCTCTCCGTACGTGCGCCGTACACTCCTCTCCGTACATGCGCCGTACACTCCTCCCCGTACATGCGCCGTACATGCGCCGTACACTCCTCTCCGTACATGCGCCGTACACTCCTCTCCGTACGTGCGCTGCGCACTCCTCTCCGCGCTCATGTAGCTCCGTCCCATACACAAGTGATGTACATGCGCAACTCCGCTCCATTCACCTCATACACTGAGGCCCCTGATCATGTGACCCCTGACTCCTCCCCTCCTGTGACCTCATCACAGGTCCTGTGCGCACAGAACAGCCATATATGTGGTGGCGGCTCTGCAGGTGGAGGTATGTGGAGATCCCCCATTACTATTAACCCCCTCAGTGCTGAGACAAAGTAGGTTTATTTGTGTTGCTCCATTTGTACATGTGTAGCTCTGCTCCGCACTCACGCCTCACTCCGTACACACTGCACATACACAGCTCTCTGTACATACACCGTACGCACGCGGCTCCGCTCCGTATACACTATACATGTGCGGCTATTCATCATACATACACAGCTCTCTTTATGCACACCGTACATGTGTATCTCCTCTTAGTACATACACCTTGCTCCGTTCCATACACGTCATGGATATGCAGCTCTGCTCTGCACATACACCATGCACCCACAGCTCCGCTCCGTACACCTCGTATGCACACAGCTCTGCTCCGTACGCCTCGCACGCACGCGGCTCCGCACGCCTCGTACAAAGCTCGGCTCAGCTCCGCACGTATACGCCCAGCTCGGTTCCACTCCGCACACCTCGTGCACGCGCGGCTCGGCTCGGCACACCTCGTACACACGTGGCTCCGCTCCCCACACCTCGTACACACGTGGCTCCGCTCCGCACACCTCGTACACACGTGGCTCCGCTCCGCACACCTCGTACACGCGCGGCTCGGCACACCTCGTACACGCGCGGCTCGGCTCGGCACACCTCGTACACACGTGGCTCCGCTCCCCACACCTCGTACACACGCGGCTCCGCTCCGTACACCTCGTACACGCGCGGCTCGGCTCGGCACACCTCGTACACACGTGGCTCCGCTCCCCACACCTCGTACACATGCGGCTCCGCTCCGTACGCCTCGTACACGCGCGGCTCCGCTCCGTACGCCTCGTACACGCGCGGCTCCGCTCCGTACGCCTCGTACACGCGCGGCTCCGCTCCGTACGCCTCGTACACGCGCGGCTCCGCTCCGTACGCCTCGTACACGCGCGGCTCCGCTCCGTACGCCTCGTACACGTGCGGCTCCGCTCCGTACGCCTCGTACACGCGCGGCTCCGCTCCGTACGCCTCGTACACGCGCGGCTCGGCTCCGTACACCTCGTACACACGCGGCTCCGCTCCGTACACCTCGTACACACACTGCTCTGCTCCGTACACCCCGCACATGCGGCTCCGCTCCGCACGCCTCGCACACCATCTGATCATGTGACCCGGTTACTGATCAGTACAGGAGGATTTTCTCTCCTGAATGTTCAGTGTCGTCTTCTACATCACAGGCAGATTGTACTGGAATAAATCCATCTCTATATATCGGGGCATTTCTATGTTCCCAGATTCTGGGGGATTCTACAAAATTACTACAAAATAATGGGAAATAATTACAATAATGACATTTTTATTGCACTTTAGAAAAATAAACGTCACAAATCAGCAATTAACAGACAGACATATTTGTGTCCCTGTGACCGGCACAACACAGCGATCAGATTATTTAGTGATGGTTAGATTTAAAATAGAAAAGCACAAGTTTTTATTTACATTAAACCCATAATAAACATAATAAAAATGTAATTCTGAGGCCATATTCACACGTAGCATAAATGCTGTGTTTTTTTTCTAACTCTCTGCTTATTGTGCTTTTTGTTGTGTTTTTTAATGCCTTTTCCCTCCTAATTTCGTCCACTTTTGCCATTTTTAATGATACTGAAAAGCTCTGATTCTGCTCTTAAAAATGTAATAGCGTGTTTTTTTATTTGCATTTTTTTCTGGCATAATCTTCTAAGGGAGCCTGAAATAAGCGCAGTTGCTTTTTTGAAGTGCAAAATCAAAGCTTTTCTGTAGTATAAAAAAACACAATGAAAACGCTGCTTCACATCTGCACTCAAAATACATCAAATAAGGGGGAAAATTCATAAAAACAATGCTGCAAAGATACAATAACCAGAGAAGATTGTCATTGCGTAGTTTGATGCAGACACCTGCAGAAAACGCTCAGTACACAAAAGAAAACAGTATTTATGCAACGTGTGAACACAGCCTTATAGACAGAAAAAAGCGAGACCTTGTATAGTGAAGCTTTCGTAAAAATGAAAAGTTGTGGCTGCTACAGCTAGGAATGAATTAAAGGGGTTGTCCAGTACTTTATATTATCCCCCCCGGGGCCCCTAAGGACTTTTGTAATTATCTTACGTTGCAGATAATGCCTGTAAGCGGCGCTATCACTGGCCGCTCAAAGGCATCATGTGACCCCCGACTGCAGTCGGCTCTGACATCCGCTGATGTCACGACAAGTGCTGGCAGCAGCCGGGGGTCTTTGTCTTCCGCGGTCCATGTGGATGACAGGCTGTGGGCGGGGTTACCCCCAGCATCAAACCCGGCATCCACCGCGCTCTCTGCCTCTCCCCATTCATTGGGAAAGCACGCGGTGGATGCTGGGTGTGATGTGGGGGGGTCACGTGATGCCTGCGAGCGGCCACCGATAGCGCCGCTCACAGGCATTATCAGCAACGTAAGGTAATTACGAAAAGTCTTTGGGGCCCCGGGGGAATACATGGGAGGGAGGGTAATATAAAGTACTATACAACTTCTTTAATAAAAAATAAATCCATAGGTCCCAACTAGAGATGAGCGAACATGTTTGAAAAACATTCGCCAATTTAAATTCGGCACGAACGTTGAACATTCTGATTCGTGATCGGACACGTGAGCGTTTTTACTTAAAATATGTAAAATTCTGTTAGTCTGGCAAATGATTGCTTTTCCACTACAGTGTTTTCAGCACTTTGGCTAGGATAGTGGTGCTGTATGATGAGCGGGGGGGTGGACGTGTTTGATTAAGGGAGTGGGTGGGGAGAGGTCAGAGGAGCGGCGTGCTGGTAATCTAATTTTTTTTCTTCCTAGTTTAATGTGTGAAAATTGCGGCTATCCAATCAGGGCGCAGGAACCATCCACAATGTCCAGATACAAGGGCTTGTGCCGTTGGCTGCTGAAATCACATGTCCCTCTCTATATAAAGAGCAGACATGTTGTTTTAGTGCCATTTTGTCAGTATAACAACTCAGAGAGGATGTTCCTGATGCTGCTCCTGGATACTGAAAGATTTTAGCTAGTTAGCTAATCGGTTGCTTCTAAGTCAGATAGTTTAGATAGCTAGTGTCCTGTGTGGCTGAGAAATCGACCTTCCAGCAGATTTTTTTTTTTTTGTGCTATTAGTGAGGTCCAGACAATGACAGCAGGGCACATTTCAGTATAGAACTCTGTTGTGCACTGCTTCTATTGTGCTCCATGCATGTGTACACCTTTTGAAAATCATTTTTTTTCTGTTACTAATGTGATACAGCACGTCACATCTCAGCTTGTAATTTTGTGGCAGTGAAATTCAGCCGTATGCAGAGCTCGTTCATAGTAAAAAAAAAATCGAATTTCTTGTATTACTAAGATGATACTGCAGTTTTCAGTTTGAAATTGTTTGGAGCATATATTCTATTTAATACAGGCCTCATCCACAGTAAAAAAATAATAATTTCTTCTGTTAGTAACGTGATACAGCAGGCCACATTTCAGCTTGAAATGTTTTGGTGCTGATATTGTTCTCCATACAGGGGTACATATGATGAAATTTAAATTGGTTTTCTTACGACCGTGCTACCTAAAGCAGACTACATTTCATCTTTTAATTTTTTGGTGCTGATATTGTTCTCCATATAGGGGTTCACATGTCAAAATCTATTTTTTTTCTGTTACTACCATGCTACAGAGACTAGGCCACATTTCAGCTTTTAATTATTTTGTGCTAGTATTGTGCTACAGCCAGGAGTCCACATTTAAGAATCTAAATTGGTTGCGCTAATAGCATGGTCTTGAAACCATGACACATTTCAGCATTGGACAGGGCATGGAGCAGCATTTCTAACTTAAACTTTGATCAGTAACTGGTGAATGAGTGACAGGTGTAGGCCTGGTGCTCTGAGAGCTCTGCCAGATTCAGGCAACACACATGAAGGAGACTCAACTTGGAGACCAAACATTTCCTATAATTACGGGCAGATACTACTAAAGTGGCATCAATTTCTATTTATTTAATTCATTTACAGTTGAAACCAGAAGTTTACATACACTATATAAAAAGACACACATGCATGTTTTTCTCAATATCTGACATGACATCAGAAAAAACCTTTCCCGTTTTAGATCAATTAGGATTACCATAATTTTTAATATATGCCAAATTCCAGAGTAATGAGAGAGAGAGAATGTTTTAAGGCATTTTTATTACTTACTGTAAAGTTAAAAGTTTACAGACATTTCATTAGTATTTGGTACCATTGCCCTTAAACTGAATGACTTGGGTCAAACATTTGGGATATCATTCCACAAGCTTCTCACAATAGTTGGTTGGAATTTGGGCCCAATTCCTCCTGACAAAACTGGTGTAACTGATCCAGGTTTGTAGGTCGCCTTGCTCGTACCGGCCTTTTCAGCTGTGCCCGTAAATTTTCAATTGGTTTGAGAGCAGGGCTTTGTGATGGCTACTCTAAAACATTGACTTTGTTATCCTTAAGCCACTTTACCATTTTGGCAGTATGCTTCGGGTCATTGTCCATTTGGCTGACACATTTCCGCCCAAGCTTTAACTTCCTGGCTGATGTCTTGAGATGTTGCTTCAGTATTGCACATAATCATCTTTTCTCATGATGCCATCTATTTTGTGAAGTGCAGCAGTTCCTCCTTCAGCAAAACAACCCCAAAACATGATACTGCCACCCCCGTGTTTCACTGTTGGGATGATGTTCTTAGGGAGAATCTTGGAAGCCAATTTCCTCCAAACGTAACGATGGTCATTATGCCCAAAAAGTTCAATTTTAATTTCATCATACCACAGGACATGGCTCCAAAAAGGTCTTTGTTCCTGTATGCATTTGCAAACATTAATCTGGCTTTTTTATATTTCTTTTGGAGTAATGGCTTCTTCCTGGCAGAGTGGTCTTTCAGCCCATGTTGATACAGTACTCGTTTCACTGTGGATATTGGCACATTCTTACCAGCTTCCGCCATAATCTTCACAAGGTCTTTTGCTTTTGTCCTTGGGTTGATATGCACATGTCGGACCAAAGCACATTCATCTCTGGGACAAAGAACCCATCTCCTTCCTGAGCGGTATGATGGCTGGACATTTCCATCTTGTTTGTACTTGCGTATAATTGTTTGTACAGATGAACGAGAAACCTTCAGGTACAAGTGCACCTCACTAATTTATTTCAGTTCCTCAATACAAAAAGTGAAACTCATTATATAGAGTCATTACAAACAGAGATATCTATTTCAAGTGTTCATTTCTGTTAATGTTGAGGATTATGGCTTACAGCCAATGAAAACACAAAAGTCATAATCTCAGTAAATTAAAATACGGTAGTTAACAAAAAACACCTGCAAAGGCTTCCTAAAAAAGGTCCCTTGGTCTGTTTCAGTAGGCTTCACAATCATGGGGAAGACTGCTGACTGGACAGATGTCCAGAAGGCAGTCATTGACAAACTCCACAAGGTCCCAGAGTCTGGAGGAAGAGTGGAAAGGCACACAATCCAAGCTGCTTGAAGTCTAGTGTGAAGTTTCCGCAATCAGTGATGGTTTGAGGAGCCATGTCATCTGCTGGTGTAGCTCCACTGTGTTTTATCAAGACCAAAGTCAGTGCAGCCGTATACCAGGAAATTTTAGAGCACTTCATGCTTCCCTCTGCCGACAAGCTTTTTGGAGATGGAAGTTTCATTCTCTAGTAGGACTTGGCACCTGTCCACACTGCCAAAAGTACCAATACCTGGTTTAAAAACAGCAGTATCACTGTGCTTGATTGGCCAGCAAACTCGCCTGACCTTGACCCCATAGAGAATCTATGGGGTAATGTCAAGAGGAAGATGAGACACCAGACCCAACAATGCAGACAAGCTGAAGGCTGCTATCAAAGCAACCTGGGCTTCCATAACACCTCAGCAGTGCCGCAGGCTGATCACCTCCATGCCACGCCGCATTGATGCAGTAATTGATGAAAAAGGAGCCCCGACCAAGTATTGAGTGCATTTACTGACCATACATTTCAGTAGGCCAACATTTTGGATTTTAAAAACATTTTTCAAGCTGTTGTTGTTATAAAGTATTCTAATTTACTGAGATAATGACTCTTGTGTTTTTGTGTTTTCATTGGCTGTAAGCCATAATCATCAACATTAACAGAAATAAACACTTGAAATAGATAACTCTGTTTCTAATGACTCTATATAATGAGTTTCACTTTTTGTATTGAGGAACTGAAATAAATTAACTTTTTGATGATATTCTAATTTACTGAGATGCACCTGTATCTTGAAATTGTTCCCAAGGATGATCCAGACTTGTGCAAGTCCACATTTCTCTTTCTGATATCTTGGCTGATTTCTTTAGACTTTCCCATGATCCTACACAAAGAAGCAGTGTGTTTCAGGTGTGCATTAAATACATCCACAGGTGTGTGTCTAATGAACTCAGATGTTGCCAAAAACACTATCAGAAGCTTCCAAACGCATGACATCATCATATGGGCAGTCCAGAATTGTTTAAAGGCATAGTAATCTTAGTGTATGTAAACTTTTGACTTTGCAGTAAGTAATAAAAATGCCTTAAAACACTCTCTCTCTTTCATTAATCTGGCATTTTGGCAAATATTAAAAATGATGGTAATCCTAATTGACCTAAAACAGGAAAGGTTTATTCTGCTGTCATGTCAGATATGTATAAAAACATGCATATGTGTCTTTTTATATAGTGTATGTAAACTTCTGGTTTCAACTGTATATAGTGCCAATAATTCCACAGCGCTTTACAGACTTTATCAATTTCCCCATAGTAGAAATAGTATAATGGGGCTCTGACACCCCTTCCACTACATGCAACCTATCAGATGGAGACCCAACTTGGAGTCTCTACATTTCAATTTTTTTTTTTGGGGACAGCCAGATGCGCATATCCATGAACACACCAGAAGCACTGAAGACACATTCTGAGAGAAAGCTGGCTGTCGCCCATGACAAAACTTCTAAAGCATGACAGGCGAGCTCAGGGCACTCTTCAATTTTTCTAGGTCAAATTCCCCACAATGGGCTTGTTATTGAGCTCGATATACTCCTGCACCATCTTCTCCAGTCGTTTACTACGTGTCAGACTTATACTCTGTTCTGCAGATGCACGGTCTGGTCTGAAAAAGGAGTGAAAAGACTCAGAACTTTTATTTTTTTTTTTACATTTATTTTACTCTTATAGCGCCATTAATTCCACAACCCTTTACAGACATTAGTGGCACTGTCCCCATTGGGGCTCACAATCTAAATTTCCTATCAGTAGGCCTTTACAAGGGGGGAAGCATCTGGCAAAATTTACTTTCGTACCGAGGATCGAACAGAGTTAGAGCCCAATAGTCAGCACTATTTCTAATCCTAACAATACGGGCAACAATCATGTTGCAGATAATGCTGCAAGGCTGCAAAAAGGCGATCATGGGTCGATCTCTTTCATGAGGTTCAAGGCCATAGTGTGTTGAAGGCGGGATAATACTCCAGCTTGCTTCCTCCATCCCCTCCTGTCAACAGAAAAGGGATCATTATCCTCTTCATCTCGTGTCAATCAACTCTTCCTCCTCGTCCTCCACCATTTGTTGCTCGGCTACTGCACCTTCAAGAACAGTTTGTCTGGTACCATGAGCCCACCCCCCTGATCACTGTAATCCACCCTCTCATGGCAATCGCCAGTGCAACAATAGTCCGGAATTTAGAGATATTATCCTTCCGCATCCTCCTCTTTCCCGGGGACCACCACCTCCTCCCACAGACTATTCAAAGTGTGCTCCAGGATGTACAGTAGATGACCGGAATAGTGATGCTGATGATGGTATAATCAGCGCTAACTATCTTAGTAGCTATTTCTAAAATATGCAGAAGGGTGCAGAGGTACTTCATCTGTGTCCACTCCACAAGTGTGATTTTCACCACGGAGGTACTACGTTTGCTCAGGCCATACGATATGATATATTGCGTCAGGGCTCGACAATGCTGCTACAGTCGCTGAAACATGTGCATAGTTGAATTACATCATGTCAGCACATCACTTATCAACTGGTTAACCAGCATGCCAAAATATCTCTGTAGAGAATGGTGTAAGTGAGCACACAGCAGCCATGGTTTCTGTGTGCTCAGCAGCGCATCCAGGCCGGGATAGTAGCGAAGAAATTGCTGAACCATCAGGTTGAGGATGTGAGCCATGCAAGACACGTGTGTGAGATTGCCCAAGCGTAGGGCTGCCACCAAGTTTGAACCATTATCGCACACGGCCTTTCCTGGTTCAATGGTGACAGCCATTGCTCAAACTCAGCATGGATAGCTGTCCACAACTCTTGATCTGTATGACTGTGATCTCCAAGGCATATTAATTTAAACATTGCCTAAGGCCTGGCTGCTCAGTACGGAGGTGGGGGGAAATCTCTCTGCACTGTTGGAACATGTGTCTCATTAATCAGAGGTTGAGGGTGCAGGTGCATGCCCTAGAGGAGGTGGAGGAGGCAAAAGCAGTGGAGGAAGTGTTAGATACAGAGGTTTGTCCCGCAAGCTTTGGGGATTCCAAAACTTGGTGTCTAGTGACACCTTGGTGTCTAGTGGTTTAGTTCTCCATCCCCTGGTGTGTAGTGGTTTAGCTCTCCAACCCTAGCTATTTAGTAGTTTAGTTCTCAAACCCCTGTTGTCTATTAGTTTAGTTCTCCATCTTCTGGTGGGTAGTGGTTTAGTTTTACATCCCCAAGCACCCTGCAAGCCTTGGGGATTCCAAGACTTGTGGATCAGCCCATTCCCCGCCTGCCCCCACAGCCACCAGAGTCACCCAGTGCCCAGTGGGTAAGATGTAAAGCCACTGGCTGTAACATCCCTGGCAGCGTGCTTGCATAGTGCGCCACCTCCCACTATGCAAGACCACAATCTTACCTGTCTGTCCAGTCTGCTATTCCTGCTCCAGTGCATGCTGTGTGCATGTCCCTTGACTGACTGCTTAGGGCGGCGGACCGGTTGCTTCCTGATTCTTATAGCTGCTGTGGGCGCACCCCTAAGGCGTCTCCAGCCTATTGCTGTGAGTCACTGGATATTTAAACCCCCTCCACCCAGTAGGAGGTGCCTGAGCAACTCTTACCTTCAGAGGGCTCCTTGCCTCTGATGTGCCAGGTCCCGTTCTGTTTCTTGCCTGTCCGCCAACCTGGGGGCTGTATTCCCAGGCCTGTCTGAACTATCTTTTAGCCTGTTTGTCCGCCTCTCTGGGGGCCGTATACCCAGACTCACCCCTGTATCTTGTTGCAGTGTCAGTTCCTGTCTGAACACTCTCCTAGCCTGTTTGTCTCTGTGTCCGTACCTTCCCTTTTTCTGCAGTCTCTGAACCTGCACCTAACTCCTACTCGTTTTCTCTGTACTTCTGTAGTGAGTTTAGAGTCCACTCGCTACTTCATTGCAAGTACCTTGTGTGTGTATCTGGTTCTGCTTGTCCCTTCCAGTCTGTTCAGTTTGAACAGAGACCTGTCCTCTCTGCTCTGCCTTGCTCACCGCTTCGGCGGTTTCGCTCTGCTCTGCCTTGCTCACCGCTCTGGCGGTTCCTTCCTGCTCTGCCTTGCTCACCGCTCTGGCGGTTCCTTCCTGTGCCTTGCTCACCGCTCCGGCGGTTCCTTCCTGCTCTGCCTTGCTCACCGCTCCGGCGGTTCCTCTCTGCTCTGCCTTGTTCACCGCTCCGGCGATTTCGCTCTGCTCTGCCTTGCTCACCGCTCCGGCGGTTCCGATCTGCTCTGCCTTGCTCACCGCTCCGGCAGTTCCGATCTGCTCTGCCTTGCTCACCGCTCCGGCGGTTCCTCTCTGCTCTGCCTTGCTCACCGCTCCGGCGGTATCTCCCTGCTCTGCCTTTTCCACCGCTCTGGCGGTTTTGCCCTGCTCTGCCTTGTCCACCGCTATTGCGGTTTTGCCCTGCTCTGCCTTGCTCACCGCTCCGGCGGTATCTCTCTGCTCTGCCTTGCCCACCACTCCAGCGGTTCCTCTCAGCTCTGCTTGTCTACCGCATCTGCGGTCCTGTTCCTGAATCCCAGTCTGTACTGGACCCTATCCAGCCTGCGCTCCAACCTGCTAGTGCCTCCCTGTCTGCACTCCAGCCGTGCTTGCCAGTACCACCCTGTCTGCATACCAGCCGTGCTTGCCAGTATCCTCCTGTCTGCACTCCAGCTGTGCCTGCCAATACCCACCTGTCTGTGTGCCAGCCTAACCTGCCTGTTCCTGTATTCCCCGGTGTGGGTCAACAGCTGTGACCGGGGTCTGACCTGGAGTAGCACCTGGTCCCTCTGCTCGGTTCCTCTTTGGTTCACGGAGTCATTAGCCACCGTGCGACCTTGGTCAGATCGGGTAGATACTTAGTTATGCCCCTCCAGGCACTCCTCGGTTCATGGTACAGTGGGATCACTAATCACGCTCACGCCAGTCAGTCCGGGCGCGAGCGTAACACTGGCCATGTTTGCTTGTCCAGGTGTCAGTGTTGAAATGCACACTGTCAGACATAGATTTTTTTCAAGGAACGGGTGATGTTGTCTGCAACATGCTGGTGTAGTGCAGGCACAGCTTTCAGAAACCATCTGTATCCACCAGGCGGAAAGGCAGCATTTCCATGTTCAGCAGATTGGAAATGGTTGAGTTCAAGGTCTTTGCTTTGGCATGTATAGGAGGAAACAATCTTTTACGTGACCACAACTGTGAAATTGAGGGTGGGCTGCTGTGCTGAGAGAGGGTGGAGTAGGGTGAACACGACAAGCTGCTGGACTGAGAGAGGTGCAGGCGGAGATCTTACGGTGTTTGAGAAAGATGGGGTGTGCTCGGAGTCTGATATCAGTCAAAAACAGCAGGCATGTCCACTTCCATAATAGCTGATGGGCTCTCACTCACCCCTACAGTAGTGGGTAAACAATTGGTGGTTCTGCAGCCAGAGACCTGTGTGAGAACTCTTGCCACGGTGACGGAGGAGGAAGAAACAGAATATGCAGTTGATGGGGTGGTTGGCGAGGCCCGCTAGTCTGCTTTTTTTGCACAGTGAGATTCCCAGATTATCGAATGTTGATCGCGCATGTGCCAGTTCATGCATGTAGTAGTCAAATTATTGCATTTTTTTACTCTACTCTGTCGCTTTTAACAAAGTTGGCAGATAACATGAGTTGTCATTTTTTGCAGTCTCAAAAGAAGACCCAGGCTAGGCGACCCTTGCCACTCTTGTGAACTGCAGACCCACGGATGCTGCTGGCCACTACAAAAACACCAGTGCACGCCCTCATCATCTCTCGCCTCAACTACTGCAACCTCCTGCTCTGTGGCCTCCTTTCTACCACTCTCGCACCCCTCCAATCTATCCTAAACTCTGCTGGCTGACTAATCCACCTCTCAACCCGCTATTCCCCGGCCTCTCCCTTCTGTCAATCCCTCCGCTGGCTCCCCGTTACCCAGAGACTCCAGTTTAAAACCCTAACTTTGGCATACAAAGCCATCCAAAACCTGTCTCCTCCATATATCTGTGACCCAATCTCCCTGTACTTACCTGTGCGCAACCTCCCATCCTCACAAGATCTCCTTATCTACTTCCCTCTTATCTCTTCAAGCCACAGTCGCATACAAGATTTGTCTCATGCATCTCCCCTACTCTGGAACTCTCTACCCCAACACATCAGACTTTCACCTACTGTGGAAACCTTCAAAAGGAAGCTGCAGACCCACCTCTTCCGACAAGCATACAACCTGCAGTAACCCTCGCTTCACCATACCACTGCATGACCAGCTGTACCCTCACCTACTGTATCCTCAGCCATCCCTTATAGATTGATTGTGAGCCCTCGTGGGCAGGGTCCTCTCTCCTCCTGTACCAGTTGTTGACCCCTTTTCACATGTAAAGTGCCATGGAAAAAATGGTGCAATAATAATAAATAATAATTATACTACTTGTACTCTGGGTCAATTGATGCCACTTTCCTGGTGTCTGCCCCCAATTTGAGCTGTTTTGGAAGCATTTTGGGCGTTTGGTGTTGTCTATGCATTTGGTTTTGCCTCCCATTGCATCCAATGGATTTTATGTTCGTCAAACTGTTCTTCAAATTATTCGGCGAACATGGAGAAGTTCGCTGAATGGGACGAACCGAACATTTAAAGGTTTGCTTATCTCTAGTCTCAACTATCCCAGATACAGCGGACAGTCCCTGATTTGGATCTAGGCCCTGCATTCCTGGTGTTCTGGTGAATCTCCCTCTTTACTCCATGCCCTCTGACATCTCTTCCTGCCTGGGTAGAGAGAAATAGTTAATGGGTGTTGCTTGCGGGTGTGGGTAGGGCCGAGGTCAAAATATTTGGCATAGTTTGTCCCTCTTTATGTTCTATAAAAGTTGAGTATGGCTTAGACAATACCCTGCACTACTGTAGTGCAGTGCACTATCCCTGCCGGTCAGTGTTCATACTAACAACCAGTCTATCAGACACGGCCTTTGGTGCCTCATAGACCTTCAGACTATTATACATTGCAGACCCAGAGGCCATTGTTAGGATTGCAGCAGAACCTCACAATCATGTGGTGGCAGCGGGTGTTCTGACACTGTCAACCTTAAATGCAGTGGTTCCTGACACACATACACACATGAGACCTGTCAGTCGACTGAAACCGAGAGTTTGGGCAGCATTAATCTGATGAGTTTACCAGGAAAAATGTCTCAGGTTACCATTAAAAATCAACCATAAGATCGTTCTTCAGCTCTACCACAATAATAGATTGCAGTGTCCAAAGCGGTGACCAACAGCCATTGATTGTTATGAAGGAGCTATATCACTTGTATTCTATTTTCTCTTAGTGACTGGAACATAACATCTTAATGTTATATCTCACAGTGGTGTATCTAAGGGGGCCTGGCAGGGTATTTCCCTGTGTGAAGTGTGGCGCCCCTGCTGCGCATTAGTGCCACAGAACCTAGAAGGGTGCATAGATGGATTTATCCACAAGAGGCCCTCACTACATGCAAACACCTCCACCTTCCACCTCATACCAGCAGAGGGAGCCCTGATAGGGATATATAAAGGGAAGGTGGAGCCAGGCAGCTCAGTCAGTGTTCAGTCTGCAGAGAGACAGGATGCAGCTGCACGCAGGCTGCTGTGTGAGGAAAGCTAGACCTCCAGCAGCCCTGAAGCCTAGTGAGGGCCCCGAGCGGCCGAAGGCAAGTGGAACTAAGGGGGCAGAGGAGCATAGTAAGCTCACCCCGATTTCTATACCGGACACCGGGTCCGCGCCTACAGGGATCTTTATGACCAGAAGGAACAACTGGAATCCCTGGAGAACTACAAGTCCCAGGTTAACCAACCGCTGACCACAGCAACAGGGTTAGGTACCACTAAGGCTCCAGCGACCAGGAATACTGGGAACCAGGAGAAAACCCGACCGCCAGGTCAGTAGGTACAAGAAGGAAGCAATAAGCAAACCAGGCCTAGCTCCAGGCAGGCCTGAAGCTTAACTGGAAAAGACACAGATCAGGTGGCCTTACACCCGCTCACTGGGGAGAGTCCGGAAATGTACCCTTCGCCCTGAGTGCCCTGGACCATACCTGCATCACCACCAGTAAAGGTATTGAAGTTTTCCCTTGTGTGTGTGCCTGTACTTCCTCTGGGACCATCCTGCCGTCTCTCTCCTGCTTCCACCATCTTTCTACACCTCTACACTGCCCTGAGGCCTGCTCCACCTGTGGGGAGCCGTTCCATCATAGCTGCCCCTAACATCAGCCTCAGTGGACTGTCGCAGCGCTGGTAACCTCTTACCAGAATCCACAGGTGGCGTCACGAATAGTGTTGAGCCACCCCCGTAGTGTTCGAGTTCGGTTCGGTTCGTCGAACACCCGTGTGTTCGCCGAACTGTTCGTCGAACTGTTCGTCGAACACCTTCGAACACCGTTAAAACCAATGGCAGGCAAACAAAAACACATAGAAACACATAGAAAACACCTTCAAAGGTGTCCAAAAGCTGACAAACTGCTCAGAAGACATAACTAACACATGGAAAAGTGACAAGTACATATAGTCATGCGAAAATAAAAGAGGTGGAGGAGTAAAAGGAGGGGGAGACACAGATATAGGCATGTCATGCCCTTCTAAAATCCAAAAAGTGAGAAGCCGACACGGCCAGTCCGCTCCTGCCCGTGCCACCTCCGTGTTTGTGCCAGAGCCGCGGTGAACCCTGACGGCCAGCCCCCCTCTCCCAATACTGGTGCCTGTCCGCTGGTGGGTCGAGCGAGCCCCCCTGTGGTGGAGGCAGCTCTAAGCTTTTTAATTTAAATTGTCTCTCTAATTTGAATGTATACACTTTAAATCCATTTACAAGGATCTATTGGAGGGCAAGTCTCATGCCAGCAGCCGCGGTAATTCCAGCTCCAGTAGCGTCCACTAAAGCTGCTGCAGTTAAAAAGCTTTTATAAGGATCGAGCTCGGCTGTCCACCGCAAGGCATCCTACTGCCAGTCCCAGCCCCTATGCCTTGGGGTGCCTCCTGATGCTCTTCACTAAGTATCCCATGGTCCCGAAGCATTTCCTTTGAAAAAATTAAGTGTCTAAACTACAGGTGGTGCAGCTTGCTTAACAGCCGGGATAATCCGCTCACTAGCAGACACTGCTACTAGGCACAAAGTATTTCCTGGGCTAGATGCAGTTAAAAATTTGTAATTAGATACTCTCGTTGGATGCTGAGAAAGCATTCCATAGAGTCTCCTGGCACGCCATATATGATTCTCTTAAAAAGCTTGGGGTAGGGGTCTAGGGGACCCTTTTATAGCCAAAATCACGGCCCTGTATCGCAATACGTCACCTAGGCTGAAGATAAATGGAACTGTAGCACCCTGAGGGCTCGGTTGCTACAGACGTATTGCACCTCACCCAGAGGTGTGATATCTCACTCTCAGGTAAGGATGGAGTGTGGATCAGGACCCGACACCTGCATGCATTACACCACATTGCCGTGGGGCAGGGCGACCAATATGCCCCTGAGATGGGCACGACAGTCCCTGTCCCTGGCTGGAGTGGGGGGAGGGAACACTGAGGAAGGGGAACCCTGTAGTGCAGGAGCAGGGAGGAAGCAGTTCCTGGGTGCATTGAGAAGGGAGTATAAAAGGTGGGCACCATCTTAGTTCAGTGCAGAGAAGTCTGAGCAGAAGTGGCAGGGAGCAGGGGCTCTGCATGAGCTCTGCTCCGGAGGCGGGCCTAGTAACAGAGGCCCAGGCCTGGAAGAGGGAGAAGGAAGGAAGAGGAGCGGAGAAGGCTCCAGGAACGAGGAATGAAGGGATCCCAGGGGTGCGGACGGGCGAGTCGCCACCGCACGCCCGAATCCACCTGCGTGGAGGGGTCAGGCCAAAGGGGGAGACCGGTCCCCGAACTAGTGGAGGCAGGAAACGACCCTCAGCTAGAAACCGGAGGCTCTGACATTTTATGTGGCGCAGCCCCTCGCTACACCCGCTAGGAAGGCACCACATAGGGTCAGGGAAACTGGCGCCAAGTTTACCAAGAGGAGGCCCGAGGCAGCCGGACAGAAGTGTTGGTAAGAAAGGCCAGACAAAGGACACACAAAGGGGGTCCTGTGAAGCGCTCCAAAGTTATCTGGGAGTTGTCTGAGCCCCTCACCTGGTGAGCACAGTACGACGTGGGCAGCCGTTACCTGCAGACGTGGTCTGGATAATAAGAACTGTGAGTAAAGGCCCTGAACTGCATCACTGACTCCGTGTCGTTACTGCTGCTGCCCTGCACCATCACCCCCATCCTCCGCATACACTGCCCTGAGGCTATACTCCTCCCGTGGGGAGTTATGCTACGCTCTGCTGCACCCACAACACCAGCCTCAGTGGTCTGCCCTGTAGCGGCGGTTCACTCTGACCGCAATCCACGGGTGGCGTAGTCGGACATTTAAACATGAAAACCACATAAATAGTTCCGCCACTGGTTTGACCGCCCTGAGCCACGGAACTGGGTCGCTGCCACGAAGACTACAACCACCAGCATCCACCAAAAAGGGTCCGGCTCCGGGTGTCCCAAGGCCCAGGGGGTGCGTCAGAACATTTTCATCACCTTTCACAATCACCAATGGGACAAGGCAGTGATGTCCTCTGTCCCCTCTCTTATACATCCTAGTGACGGAGCACCTGCTCTCATCAATTCGCCATAACCCCAATATTAGGTGGATTGAGGTGGGAGGCACCGAGTACAAGTGCTCTCTATTTGCTGATGATGTCCTAGTATATATCACTCAATCACATATATCCATCCATGCTGTTATGGCTGAAATAGATCACTTTGTTACATGGTCAAATTTTAAAATCAATGCAGCGAAGTCTGAGGCCCTCGATGTCTCCCTCCCCAAATCCATATAGGATTCCATCCAGTCCAACTTTCCCTTTGCCTGGCCCTCACAGGGTATCAAATACTTAGGAATTCCTATTCATAGAGACCTCTCCCATCTATGTTATCTTAATTTTGGGCCCTTTATTGAACAACTCCATACAGACCACGGTTGGCAAGTTAGAACTGTAAGATTCACTACGTGAACCACTGGTGTTTTGTGGAAAAGCACATGTACACTGCGTTCCAAATTATTATACAAAAAGTGTTTAGGAGTGATAAGGGAAGAATTTGTTTGTTTGTCAGTTAAACTCATTGATGGTGATGTGTGTCAGGGCTCTTTATATCACTGTAAGCAATTGCAGACACCTGTGCTAATTAGTTTGGCAGGTGTGTCCAATGAAAGGCAAGACTACTTAAGAAGGCTCTCTCACATTATTAAGCAGCCTACATTTTCTGCCAAAATGGGAAAGAAAAAGGATGTGTCGGCTGCTGAGAAGCAACAAATTGTGGAGTGTTTAGGTCAAGGCATGACTACAATCAACATTGTGCGATGATCAGGATGAAGTGTCTTGGCAATCAAGAAGTATGTAGCTGATTCACAGTACACACGTGTGCGTGCTGATAAGGGCAAATTGAGGACTCTTTCCTACAGGCAATTACGTCAGGTTGAAACAGCAGCGTCAAAAAAGCCTTGTCATAGCAGCAGACAAGTTTTTGAAGCTGCTTGTGCCTCCAACGTCCCCCGAACAACAAGATGCAGGGTCCTTCAGAGGTTTGCAGCTGTGCATGCGCCATCCTGTCGACCTCCTCTATCCACTTCACACAAGCAGAAACGGCTCCAGTGGGCCAAACATTACATGAAGACTGATTTCAAAACTGTTTTGTTCACGGATGAGTGCCGTGCAGCGCTCGATGGTCCAGATGGATGGAGTGGAGGATGGCTGGTTGATGGACACCCCACGCAAACACGGCTACAGCGCCAACAAGGAGGAGGTGGAGTAATGTTTTGGGCTGGAATCATGGGGAGAGAGATTGTCGGCCCCTTTAGGATCCCTGAAGGTGCTAAAGATGAACTCCATAATGTATGTGGATTTTCTCAAACAGCACTTCCTGCCATGGTTCAAGAAGAAGAACCGTGTATTTCACAGCAAGATCATTTTTCTGCATGATAATGCACCATCTCATGCTGCACATAAAACATCTGCATCTCTGGCTGATATGGGCATAAAAGGGGACAAACTTATGGTGTGACCCCCATGCTCCCCTGACCTCTACCCCATTCAGAACCTTTGGAGCATCATTAAAAGGAGTGTCTATGATGGCGGGAGGCAGTTCACATCTAAGCAACAGCTCTGGGAGGGTATTCTGTCCTCATGCAAAACAATTGAAGCGGAAACCATCCAAAACCTGACAAATTCAATGGACGAGAGAGTTCAGAAGCTCCTTTCGAACAAGGGGTCCTATGTGAAAATGTAACATCACCTAGAATAAAGTTTTAAGTTGAAAACTGTTTGATTTCAGTTTCTAACAACCTGCTAATGCTTATAATTTCAAAAATGACCATTTTTTTGGTCTTTATTAAAATGAAAAGGTTGATCGAAAAGTTTGGGGGATCTAAGAGTGTGGCAACCCAGTAGTCATGATTACTTCGAATTCTGACAATATGAGGGTCATGCTGCAGGTAGTGCAGCAAGAAGGCACTTATGTGCCTTGCGCATCTCGGAGCCCCAAAATTATTTTCCGGGCTAGATGCAGCTAAAAATTATTTTTAATTTTAAATCTGGTGAAGCTTTAGTATAGATGGCCTAATAGGATCAGTGCTGCACACTGCTACAAAGCCCAAATTATTTTCCAGTCAAGATACAGATAAACATGATTAGTAATTTGAAAGCTTAAAACGGTTGGTAGGGTGATTTTAACCAATCATCAAGCTTTTACTCTCCCCAGGATGACACAGGGGTAGAAAAGTCGTTTCGGATCCATGATTTGTTCATCTTTATGAACGTGAGTCTGTCTACATTATCAGTGGAGAGCCGCGTGCGCTTATCTGTCAGCACACCACCAGCAGCGCTGAACACACGTTCAGACAGAACGCTGGCTGCGGGGCATGACAAGATCTCCAAGGCGTAAGTGGCTAGCTCCGGCCATTTATCCAGATTGGAAGCCCAAAAAGAGCAAGGGTCCAGTGACACAGTCGTGGCTTCAATGTTTACTTGGAGATACTCCTGTACCATCGTCTCTAGGCGTTGACTATGTGTCAGACTTCTTGTCTCCTGTGGCCTTGCAAAGGATGGGCTAAAAAAGTGGTGAAATGATTCCGCAAAATTGATGTTACCAGCAGATACTGTGGTTCTGTTACGGTTTGAGTGCTGAACACTTGACGGTCCCACGGTTGGCAAGTTGGAACTGTGAGATTCACTACGTGCACCACTGGTATTTTGTGGAAAAGCACATGTAAGATTCTGCAACAGTCTCTGCTGATACTCCTGCATGCGTGCATCCCTTTCTATGGCAGGAATAATTTCTGCAAATTTACTTTTGTACCGGGGATCTAACAGTGTGGCAACCCAGTAGTCAGGATTATTTCTAATTCTCACAATTCGAGGGTCATGTTGCAGGTAGTGCAGCAAGAAGGCACTCATGTGTGTTGCGCATCCAGGAGCACCAAGTCCCTGTTGTGTTGGTGGCGAGGTAACAATCATGCTTCCTTCCTCTGTCCTCTCCCCCCAACCTCGCACAACAGAAATGTGATCAAGGTCTCCCTCATCTGATGAGTCTTCCATCAGTTCGTCCTCCACTTCTTCCTGGGCTCCTGCACCTTCCTCACTAGTTTGGCTGCTACCATGCGCCCTGGTAAAACCATCTCCCCCACCCTCACATGCCTGCCGCCTTGGTGCTGCCGACCGTCTGGACCTTGCAGATGTTAGCCCTTCCGCATACAACTCCTCCTCCTCTACTTCCTCCACCTCCTCTTGTGCCACCACCTGACTCCGAATTCTGTTTAACATGTGCTCCAGCATGTAAATCACCGGAATAGTCATGCTGATAATGGCATCGTCAGCATTAAACATCTTCGTCGCCATTTCAAAACTGTGCAGAAGGGTGCATAGGTCCCTGATCTGAGACCACTCCTCCAGCGTGATTTGCCCCACCTCTGAATCTCGTTGGCCCAGGCTATACGTCAGAACGTATTGCACCAGGGCTTGTCGGTGCTGCCACAGTCGCTGCAACATGTGCAGAGTTGAATTCCACCGGGTAGGCACATCGCATTTTAGCCGGTGAAGTGGCAGGCCCAACGACTTCTGTAGAGATGTAAGTCGCTGAGCTGCGGGATGCGAACGGCGGAAGTGAGCACACAGCAACCGTGCCCTCTGCAGAAGGCCATCTAGTCTGGGATAGTGGGCTAAAAATTGCTGGACAACCAGGTTCAACACGTGAGCCATACAAGGCACGTGTGTGACATTGCCCCGGCGAAGGGCCGCACCCAGGTTTGCAGCATTGTCGCACACGGCCTTCCCTGGTTTCAGGTCCAGTGGAGACAACCATTCATGAAATTGGTTCTCCAGAGCTGACCACAACTCCTCAGCTGTGTGACTCACATTTCCCAGACATTTCAATGTAAAAACCGCCTGATGACGTTGAGCCCTACTGCCAGCATAGTAAGGAGGTGTGCAGGATCCCTTCTGCGCAGTTAGAAAGCTTGTGGCATGACCAGACAGGCTTTGGGTGCAGGTGGAAGACCGAGAGGAGGTTGAGGAGGCAGAAGCAGTGGAGGAACTTTGACATAAAGAGGATTGACGCACAACTCGTGGGGACGGCAAGACTTGGACAGCAGCCCCTTGTCCTGCTGTCACCATAGTTACCCAGTGCCCAGTCAGCGACATGTAACGCCCCTGTCCATGCCTACTCGTCCAAGTGTCTGTGGTGAAATGCACCCTGTCACACACAGAGTTTCTCAAAGAAGCGGTGATGTTGTGTGCGACATGCTGGTGGAGCGCAGGCACACCTTTGTTTGAGAAGTAGTGCCGACTGGGCATCTGGTACTGGGGCACTGCGACGGACATAAGGTCTCGAAAATCCTCTGTGTCCACCAGGCGGAAAGGCAGCATTTCTGTAGCCAAGAGCTTGCAGATGGTGAAATTCAACCTCTTAGCTTTCTCATGGCTAGGAGGAAATGGTCTTTTACTTGTCCACATCTGAGGGACCGAGGGCTGGCTATTGTGCTTAGACGGGGTTGATAAGGGTGTCCCCGGCAAACTGCCGGTCTGTGAGGAAGATGCAGGCGGACATGTTAGGTTGCCTTGATCCAAAGGTGGTGCTATCGATGTCGGACAGCGCTCAACACCAGCTGGTGTTACCACCTCCAAAGAAAATGATGACCTGCCAATCACGCTGGCTGTTGCGGGTAAAGAGGTGGCAGGCCTGCGCCCCAAAACAGGTGTGACTGCTGTCTCCCCAGTCACAGAGGATGAAGAGGCCGCGGATGCACAAGATATGGCAGACGGTGATTGGCCCGGCCGGCTAGGCCGCATTGTAGCACACTGAGCTTCCCACTGCAACTTATGCTTCATGTCCATGTGCCGGTTCATGCATGAAGTACTCAAACTATGTATTTTTTGGCCTCTACTTAGCTTTTGCTGACAAATGTTACAGATAACACGAGTTGGGTCATCTTTATCGATCTGAAAAAATGCCCAGGCTATGCAAGGCTTAGCACCCATGCGACCTGAAGAGCCACCACGACTTGTGGTGAGAGGCAGAGTTGTGTTTGAGGATGCAGTTGTTGACGTGCTTCCAGTACTACGTCTCTGTCCAGGAAGGCGCAACCTGACCTCGTCGTCACTAGCATCTTCCTCCACCTCCTCTGCTGACCTCATCTCTTGGCTGACTGTGGGTTGACAGTAAGTGGGATCTCCGACCTCATCATCATCACCCTGTGCGTTATCACACCCGTCGTCCTCAGAGCCAACCTGTTCCTGCCCTGACAAAAAACTAAAGTTGTCGCTCCAATCAGGTATTTGAGTCTTATCATCGTCTTCCTCATTGTCTCCACCAACAGGAGTTACAGTTTGGGAATGAGGGTCTACATTATGGTCAGAACCTTCTGCGTCTGGTCCTGGATCCGACTCATAAAGATTCTGGGCATCAGTGCAGATCATTTCCTCGTCTGGATTCACAGAAGCGCTGGAGTCGACCTCTGATTCCCAGGCTATAGTATGAGTAAACAGCTCTGCAGACTCAACCATCTGTTCTACCTCATACTCAGACGGGCAGCTGGAGATTTGGGAGCTGTGAGGAAGCAAGTGCGATTTGGGTGACACCTTTGAGGACTGGAGTATTTGTGATGTTGAAGTTGATGTGGAGGAGAGCCCACTTAAAGGAGCACTTGATATCCGTTGAAGCACCTGCTGTTTTTGTGCCTCATCTGGAATTTGTAGCGATTGGCGTGGCCGTAAGAAAGGGATCTTATCACATTGTCCGCTAAAAGAAGTAGACATTTTAGTTTGGCTGGAAGATGGTCTTTCTTCTGCAGATGTTACTGTTGCTTTAACACCTACCCCACGGACACAACCTTTTTTCCCCTTCCCAACATGCCTATTCCCCTTTCCACCAGCAGCAGGCCTTTTTCCACTCATTTTGGTGGTTAACTAATTCACAACTCTGGAGTTGTTTGCACAAAAAAACAATGGATGGTAACCGAGCAGAGCTGAGTGGCCAAACTGTGGTATTAGGCCAAAACTATTGGCTGGGTTAGATGCAGAAAAAAATTATTTTGCATTTGCAACCTGATGGAGGTCAGTATAGATGGACTAATACAAATAGTCCCACACACTGCTAGAAGCCCAAATATTTTTTCAGAGCTAGATGCAGAAAAAAATTATATTCAATTTGCAACCTGCTGGATGTCAGTATAGAAGGACTAATAGAACAAGTCCCACACACTGCTAGAAGCCCAAATATTTTTTCAGAGCTAAATGAAGAAAAAAATTATTTTTAATTTGCAACCTGATGGAGGTCAGTATAGATGGACTAATAGACCAAGTCCCACACACTGCTAGAAGCCCAAATATTTTTTCAGAGCTAGATGCAGAAAAAAATTATTTTTAATTTGCAACCTGATGGAGGTCAGTATAGATGGACTAATAGACCAAGTCCCACACACTGCTAGAAGCCCAAATATTTTTTCAGAGCTAGATGCAGAAAAAAAATATATTCAGTTTGCAACCTGATGGAGGTCAGTATAGATGGACTAATAGAATGATGCTATGCCCAAAAGATTTTACTTCACTAGGTGCAGTAAAACAATTGGTATTCTATACACAGGTGTTATATCTTGCAACACAGATAGGCTACTCCACTGACTAACACACTCTGCAATAGGCCAAAAAGGATTAGCTTTGCTAGATTCAGCCAAATGCTGTGAAAAAAACTTGCACAGCACTGGCACAGACCTGCCTGGCAAAAACTGATAGGAACTCATGTAACCTAGTCCTGAAAAGGACTCCAATTACAATTAGTCTTTACTCCCACAATCTATCTATTTAAGAGCACAGACCTCCCTGATAAAAGTCGTAGGAAATGCTGTAACCTAGTCCTTAAAAGGACTGCAATCACAACTATTCCCTACTCCCAAGCTATCTGTATATTTGTGCGAAAATTGGCTTGAAATTAACAAGGTATAGCGCACACAGCAACAGCGGTGCCGTCTAACACGCAGCTGCAGCAGTGAGAAAATGGTGGCGACGGGGAAAATGGCTTGGTCTTATAGGGCAAGGACATGTGACATACACTGCCAATGACACATGCCCTTGCTTGTGTGAAAAAAAGCACTTCGCTCCGTGTGTGCGCTGCTGATAGGCTGACAGATTGCACCTCCCCACTGCAAATGCGGGAAAGAGAAAAAAAAATGGAGATCTTCATTGTTCCTGCAGAGATCCATCCCCTGCCCCTCCCCCCACCCCGCTGTACACTCAAACTGCGTATTAACATTAATTTTCATCATTACTGAGAAAAAATCCAGTTATGATTTTGGTGCACGAACAGTTATCGAACATAACCTCGAACAGCCGAATTTTTCTCAAATTGTTCGTGTTCGCCGAACGGCTCGAACACCGCCCAAAACAGCTCGAATTTGAGATTGGCGAACAGTTCGAGTAGAACAACGCTCATCTCTAGTCACGAATTATTCTAAAACCCCTATAAATATAATCATTCCCCATTTTGTTGACCGCCCTGGGCCACGGACCGGGCCAGCCACCGTGATTTCCCCCAAGCATCTGAAGGCCCAGCTGCCGAGTACCCCACGGCCCTGGGGGCGCGTCAGAAGCAGCAGGGGGATGCTATTCGGCCACCTAATGTGGGTGTTCAAGCTGTCTCTAAGGTGGCAGCATGTCTCCCAGGCAGCATTTTCCTGCCTTCTCACACAGTGTGAGATTCAGCTATTCTCCAAGCCTGTTGCCAAGCTGGCAAGGAAAACAGGTTTTTATTAGCAGGAGGAAAATTTGTGAGAAGGCAGTATGGGGGGTGGCATAAAGTGTGAGCAGACAATAGGAGGAGGAGGCTGTAGGAGGGAGTGGATGTGTGAGGAGACTAAATGAGGATTGGTATGTGTGAGGGGATAGTATGGAGGGAAGGTGTGCGTGTGCACACCTGGGTAGACTGGGTAGTGTGGGGAAGAAAATGGAAGTCAACAGTATTTGGGCAGAAAAGTGTGTGGGAACAATATTGAGGGTAATAGTGTGAGAAGACAGTATGGGGAGGAAAGTGTGAGGGGACACAGAATATAAGTTGGGTAGTATGGGGAGGAAGTATAAAGAGGTAATAGCATAAGGTGACACTGTGAGGGCACAGTATGGCAGGGACAGGGGGACAGTATGAGGAGGAGGCACAGTGTCATAGAAATATTAAAATCTCCCGAAGGAGAAAGAGCTTACAATCTAAAAACCCTTTTGGTAATAGGACCACGTGTTTAAAATATGGAAAAATAATAAATTACGTATAGCTAAGAAGTGACAAAACTAATTAAAACCCACTTTTAGGCTGGTATTGTGGCCTGTGTCAGTCTGATATTGGTGGGATATACATTTTCAATTTTAGGGCTAATTAGGGAACAAGATTAGATTAAAATTAACTAGCGCTGGACCCAGGCGTAAAATAAATGAGATGTAGTGAAAGATGTAAAATAAAATTCTTTTTGATAAAATTGATTAAAACCCGATAGTTATATAAAGTAAAACGGGAGTAATTTATATTAGGTATAGGGTTTAGTAGTAGTGGTAAAAGGCTGGTGGTCCTCTGTGGATCTTCTCAAAGCGGATCCACTAAGAATTGGCTTCTAGATCAGGGTGATTTTCCTGATGGCGAGGAGGAGAAGTGAATCAGAGGAGTCCAAGAAGGTTGTGGGTGACCCAGGGGGATGGTTCACTCTGAAAAGAGGTGTATAAAGTTTAGGAATTAAAAAGGGAATTAGTGATCGTCAATAAGAATAAGTATTTAAGGTATACCTGCTAAGTTGTCCCAAGATAGGTAGGTAGATGTCCTGGTGGGATAGGGAAGTAGATGTGGTCTTTACAGAAGAGGTACAGCTGGCTCAGACATATGTTTTGGTTGTTAATTAGTAAAAGGATCAATCTTAAAGAGAGAGACACAAGAAAAGTTAAAGGAGTACAGAGTCTATTTTTAGGAAGTATAAGGTGGTACAAAGTAAGTTCCCTGGACTCGATATGTACCTGGTATTATTGATCCTAAGACTCTCTGTTGAAGGTAGATGTCCACATACTGTAGGTATGGAGTGGTCCAAAGAAGACCTGAGCGGGATAATCAATACAGAGTGGGTACAGTGGGGGAATCTTAATTAGGGGTTGCCAATGTGATTTACTGGCTCTATGAACTATTTATCTCTTTTGTGTAGCTATATTATATAGGAGGCTGGTAAGGGTCTTTTGGATTGTGACGTGCCTTTACAGAAGTATTGGCTGTCTCCTAAGTGCCTCAGATTGAAAATTGGTAATGTGTACTGGTCACTTAGAAACTGGTCACCTCACGACGTGAGGTGCTGGAGTGTAAAATAGAAGAAATGTGGGTGATGGAGGCAAGGTCCAAAGTCTATACTGGAAAAACCGGCTGGAAAAACCGGAGGCTTCTGGCTTTCATAGACCAGTTGCCGCATCCTTATTCTAATCTCCGTGAGGGTCAAGCAGGTCAGGGAACTCCAGCAAGACAGGAGGGACCTCAGAGCACCCGAGAGGGATTGAGAGTGGGGAAGCGCAGGGCAGGAGGGAAAAGACCCAGCATGAAGTCGGTCTAGCTAGGAACACAAGAAAGTGGGGTTCTGTCAGGTGCTCCTAATCTGCCTGAGGAAGAGCTGAACCCCTGCCTGGTGAACGCAGTGTGACGTGGGAGGCTGGCACCCATACAGTGCACCAGTGGAACTGTCATAAGAACTGTGAGTAAAAACTCGGATGACTGCACCGTACTGCCTCCATCCATTCTTTCATCTGCGCCCTTTTGCCCCCCGGCACTACAATGCCCAGCGCAACTTACACATCCTACACTGCCCTGGAGCTAGCTCTACCTGTGGAGAGCCACACCATTCCTGCTGCCGTAACACCAGCTCCAGAGGACTGCTCCGCAGCGGCGGCACCCTTTAGCTGAATTCCACAGGTGGCGTCATGAAAAACTTTACAAATCCCCTATAAATTTAAACCACCCCCCCCTTTTCATTGACCACCCTGGGTCACGGACCGGGCCAGCCACCGTGATATCCCCCACCAGCATCCATAGAGGCCCTGCTGCCGAGTACCCCACGGCCCTGGGGGCGCGCCACAGAGATCTTCGCCATCAAGCAATGAGTCCAACAATGCCAACAGCTTTAAACCCCATTGTGGAGATACGGGGGTTAGTGGGTGCTGTCGTCCGCTGGCCCGAGACCGGATAAACCTGGGCTCATCCCACTGAATGCCTTTTCTTCTTTCCCGTGGGCATAATAGTAGTCAGACAACACAGGGTGAAAGTAAAACAGTGTGGCAATACTTTATTGAACCACCAACAGACAATAACATATAGAATTGTCCCAGTAAAATACCCAAGATGGTACAAATTACAGAGTCTAACCCCTTCGCTGACTTGCCAGGATTAGAGCCGCTGCGACTTAGGGGCTTCCAGGGCTGACTACCCCCACCAGTGGCACCCCGCATTTGGCAGGCACCCACAGAGAGGAGGTAACAACAAGCTTGGGAAGCTGACAGTCCACTGAGGCATGTGTCCAGGTGACTGGAGGGTCACAACCTGGCTTTTTCCGAATGTATCCATGGGGCCAGGTGACCGTGGGTCCCAATCCTGGCTTCCTCGAATGTATCCATGGGGCCAGGTGACTGGCGGGTCACAACCTGGCTTCTCCGAATGTCTCCATGGGGACAGGTGACTGGTAGGTCCCAATCCTGGCTTCTCCAAATGTCTCCATGGGTTCAGTGATGGTCAATGGAGCAAATCGGTATTTTTCTAGCTAAGGCCGTGGTCCTTAAGCTGATATCCTGTAGAATGTTAAATCTGTGTCCCTCTTGATGGACCATGGTGTCCTGGCAGCTGTCATGTACAGTGTTCCTTGCCATGGTTTTGAAAAGTTCCCCTAGATGGAGCCATGGTGTCCTGGCTGTTGTTTTGTAGAATCTCTCCTGGAACAGAGAGAGATCCTCCTTTTTATAGTTCACATCTGTTCTTCAAGCCATCATCCACAGGTCAGGGGGAACATGAAATCAAGTCATCTCTCGTTGTTTGAATATTTAATCAATCTGCCTAGTTTGTCTTCCACTGTTTTGTAGGTAAACAAACTACATGGACTTATACAATGTGTAATCAACATATTAGCAAACATTGATTGTTCAATGACCCTGGGTCCCTGTCTTGCAAAGTTAACAGACAATAACCTGTAGAAGCTGATGTATGAGGTAAATCGCAGCCATTCATCAATTTCACAAACCTCAATTCTAGTGTCAACATTCAGAATCATCTGAAAATAGTTAATGTTTCTTGACCAACCGAAGAAAAACACAGGAATTCGATAGTCAGCATTCAGACAATACTACTGAAAATAGACATCTGGATAATTAAGATTAAATGCTGTGTTGTCACACCCATCCTGAACATTTTCTTGTGATGGAAAGGGACGGGGACTTGGAGATATTTCTGCGGGGGTTTGAAAAGACTTGCAGAAAGTACCAAACGCCTGTGGACCAGTGGGCTCGATATTTAACCCCAGGGCTCCGAGGTAAAGCTCTGAAGGTGCTCGCCTCTCTCCCTTGAGATCAAGATGGAGACTACAAGGCCATCAAACAGGCCCTCATAAAGAAGTACCCGCTGATTCCTGAGGTATACTGCAAAAAGTTCCAGGCCCTCCAGTGTGGACCACACAACAGCTATAGTGATGTGGTGGACGGGCTCAGAACTAACCTTGAGCAGTGGGTCCAAGGACTCTCAGTAACCACCGTTTTGAACCTGCTGGTGAAGGACCAATTTCTTCAGGTTTTCCTGTATTGCGGTGCGGGGGAAGAGGATAAGGGAAGTGGGGGTGTCCGAGAACCTCCCCACAAATGTTTTATTGGGTACTCATCTGGGATGGTTGATTGCCCAAAACATTTCTGACTACCCTCCCAGATCTGATATGTAATGCGCTTCAAAGGTTGATATTGTGAATGTCTATGTGATGCATAATGGAAATGTGTTTTGTGGTCAAGAAGACTAAGCCATGTCATGTTGTGGGGTGATGCTAATGAGGATCCTCTAAAAGGAGCAAGCATGAGTGCTATGGGCAATGGGAAAAGGCACGGAGATCATGAAGCAGGTGATCCTGTACAGCTGACCAATATCGACAATTGACTAGAAGTATGTAAATCACATATATTTGGTCAGGTCACGACTACTCAGACCGCTTAATCTGTGTATAGCAGTTGGCGCAAACTGAATTTTTACTTGAGGAGCGTGAAAACGTAGATTCAATTCTGATATCTCATCAAAGGTTTCCGCTCAGGCTTTGTATGATTTTACATTTTTGTTTCAATCAGGTCTTCTCAGTGGAGATTTCCTATATAAAAGAATTTTCCTAATTTGACCCGTCAAGGATGGATAGGAACAGGGAAAAGATGGCAGACGGGATATTACACCTCACCCTAGAGATCCTCTTCCAGCTTACTGGTGAGGTGAGAGATTCTGGTGACATCACATTACATCATTCTTATCTATGGGAATAACAGATGGACAGAACTGGAGAGGTGAGGACTCTGGAAATGTCTATAGTGAGATTTATTAATGTGTCTCTCCATAACCAGGATTACACAGTAGTGAAGAAGACCCCTGGTGACCGCTGTCAGGCCCCTGTGTCTGAAGAATGGGGAAGACTCCTGGGCCCAATCATGGGGCCTCCACCTCACCCCCTAATACACGAGGACATCAATGTCCAGAAGATCTTAGAACTCACCTACAAGATGATTGAGCTGCTGACTGAAGAGGTGACGCTGTGAAGGTCTTGTGTTCAGTCTTTCTTTGTGCACCAGACTTGTATGTTTTATACTTGTGTAATGAGAATGGTGGAGATGGCAGGATTAGAGCTGATCATAGATGTGTCTTCTCCATCTATCTCTGACTTTTACAATATTTGTTTCAGTGTCAAGACCTGACCTCTAATAAATCAAAGACATATGTGAGGGGTGATGAGCGGTGTAAAGAGCAGATTCCTACAGATAACCGCCCAGGTAAGTAGTGACCACTAAATGCCGAGAAGTCACAGATTCTTTTGAGTCACTGGATGCTACAATTATGTGTTGAATTTTTTTAGAGTGTGTTACACAGATTTTGAAACTTATTTTATTGGTAAACTTTGAATGGGTAAAATTGATATGCCATCTTTTTATACATATAAAAATAAAATCCATGGCTGGTCAGTGGTCACCATAAATATTGTTTCTGCACTAAATTACAGGCCACAGGAGGCACTTTAACCACTTAAGGCCACAAGCTTGTTTTCACCTTCATGACCAGGACAAATTTTACATTTCTGACCAGTGTCACTTTATGTGGTAATAGCTCTGGAACACTTTAATGGATCCCCCTGATTCTGAGAGTGTTTTTTGGGATATATTGTACTTCATGATAGTGATAAAATTTGTTTGATATGACTTTCATTTATTTATGAAAAAAATCAGAAATTTGGCAAAAAGTTTGAAAGTTTTGCAAATTTAAAACTTTTACTTTTTATGCTTTTACACCAGAGAGTTATCTCACACAAAATACTTTAAAAAAATAACATTTCTCACTTGTCTACTTTACATCAGCACAAACATTATTTCTTTTTTGTTAGGAAGTTAGAAGGGTTAAAAGTTCACTAGCAATTTCAAATTTTTCCAACAAAAGGTACAAAACCATTTTCTTTAAGGATCACATCTGAAGTGAAAATTTGTCCCACAATTTCCGCTGAACTTGACAATACTCCATATGTGGCTGTGATGAAAGGGTAGTTATCCAGCAACTCGTGAAATTGACTTAAAAAATAGCCTTTATTTTGAAAAAATTAAAAACATGAGACCATAGTGCAAATAAAAGCGTACAGAGGCTTACGCTTTTCGGATACGTAGATCCTTACTCTCAGCATAATACAATGTAGAAATGGAAAAACTTTTAAGGCATATGGAGAAAGTAGTCGCCCACCGACATCACCTGTTCAGAAGCTCAATTACACGAGTCCAGAGTCTCAGAAAACTCTGTTTTAACCCTAAATGAACTGTTTCTATTTAAAAAATATATATATATATATTGGAAAGTTTCCAAACAATTACAAACTCCATAAATATAAGTCACATAATATCAACCAAGCAACAGATAGTTACAATGAATATAGCAGGAAATCAGCCAGTGTAAAATAGAGCAAGTGGAAATAACCGGACTATTAATACAAATACATTAATTAATTTCTCATATTTAAACCTGTTAGATATCTAGTATTTAATTTCAAAATCCACTGTGCTTCTTTTCTCCATAATAATTTAACCCTGTCTCCACCACGATGAGATGTAGGGACAGTTTCCAATGCACTTACACGTAAGCTGCCGATGTTACCTCCATGTTCATGCAAAAAATGCCTGGAGGCTCCTGACAAACTACGGGTAGTGGGATTTAGGACTTCGTATATGTGTTCTGACAAACGTTTTCTCAAAGTGCGGCTTGTGGACCCAACATACTGTTTATTACACTGTGTGCAGAGAATCACATAAACACAATGATTACTGCCGCAGTTCATAAATGTCACTAGACTGTATATTTGTCCCTCATTATTAATTACCGATTTGTTGTTATTAATCATGTACGGACACAAGCCACATTGCCCTTGTCCACACTTAAATGAGCCTTTTGTGGACAGCCAAGAATTTCCCCTCTTTCTACGTTCGTTATTTCTAAATTCACTAGGAGAAATAATGTTCCCCACTGTGTATGACCTCTTTGGAACAAATTTGCATCCATTTTTCAAAATTTCCTTTAGAGTACTATCGGTATAAAGCAATGGCAAGTATTTCCGTACAACACCAATAACATTATAATAATTTTTGTTATATGTGGTTGAGAATATCACTTTTTTCGGGAATTTATTCTATTTGCATTTTTGGAACTCTGTGCTAAATATTGATCCCTGGTTTTACCATTCGCTTTATCTTTTGATGTTTCTATGGTTTTAGTGTCATACCTTCGATTTATTAGCCTCTCTTCAATGATTTGACATTCCTGCTCATATTTGACGCCATCAGTGCAACACCTGCGTGCCCTTATGAACTCTCCTGTGGGTATGTTGCTAATAACATGTTTAGGGTGCTGGCTCGAGGCGTGCAATATAGAATTGCCAGCTATTTTTGTACGAAAAAGGTTGCATTCCACCCTATTGTTATTAATATTACCCTTTAATTTCAAATCTAAAAAGGAAATTTCTTCCTTTCTTGCTTCAATAGTAAAGGATAAATTCAATTCATTGGTGTTTAAGTAATTTTCAAACCCGAGAATGTCACTCTCCTATCCGCTCCAAACAATTAAAATCTCATCTATGAAGCGCATGTAATACCGCAGGTAGTCTGAATAAGGGTTAGAAATAGCATAAATGTATTTAGATTCCCACCAGTCAGTTCATGTACAGATTTGCCAGGGATGGTGTAAATTTGGTCCCTGTGGAACATCCCTGGCGACATGTACTTGTCCAAAGGATTATGTGGGTAAAACCACTAGAGAGATACGAGTGCGGGTGGGTGAGCATTTAGGAGACATTAGGAATAAGCGTGACACCCCCATTGCACGTCATATGAATGAGCTACATGGCGGACGACTTAAAGAAATATCATTTAACATGATTGAACGCATAAGACCAAAAACAAGGGGGGGTGATCTGAATAAGATAATCCTCAGAAAAGAGACTGAATGGATTTTCAGATTAAAATCTGTGGCCCCTAAGGGGCTTCCTTTAGAAGCCCCACTGCGCGTTTCTCTCTATGCCCGTATATTTCTAGCCTGATACCTGTTTGGTCTGCCTCCACCCATATCCTGATATATGAGGATACAGTGCTGAGAGGATGTCTTCTCTATACCTCCAAGTTGGAGGTTCCCCATTGGGGGAAGAATATCTATATATTAAATTTACATATATCAATCTTTAATCTCCTTGAGTAGATCAAAAAATCTACTATCCCCTCCTCTCCTTTTTATTACTCTTTTTATGATCTCCATAGGGACTAGAACTTCCCTGCGCCGTAGTGAGTTTGTTATGTATTTATATAATTATACTTGATAAAGATACCATTCTCCTTTAATTAGATAATGAGTAGTTACTTTTTATCATAACTATTAAGCTAGGAATGAATATAAGTGGGGAAGTCTTTTCTCTATCGTCGCAATATTGAACGCAGATACCCCAGGGAGATGTGTGCGCAGTAATCTTTTTTATCTCCTGCGCCTCACCCTGGAACGCAAGTATGGAGACGTTCCCGGAAGTGACGGTGAGACGCAGGCGTGAACTTATCCGACCCCCTTTGTGGGTCATCGTGGAACGCAAACGGCATTTCTGGTTTAGAAAGAGATGCGTCCTGCTCATTGACGACGCAACTTCTAGCATCCTGGGTACTGGGCATGCGCAGTCTCAATCTGCAGACAGGAGACAATACAGGATGGGGAGGACGGTATCAGAAGTAGGTGTATGAGATTTACGGGGCTATGATTGAGAACGATATTTAAATACAGCCGTGGCATATACTAGCATAGCCTGCCATATCCTTCATTGAGCAACATCTTCACTCATGATTTTCTGGAGTCCTGTACATTTGGCCTCCTGATGAACCTACAGGAAGGGGAAACGCGTTGTGGTGATTTCCAGAATATGAGATAAGTTTGCCATTATGCTGCATTCTCTATTTATCTATTAGCATAGTATAAAAAATGTATTAGAGTAGGCAGTCACTCATTACCTGTTTATAACTCACATTATCAGGGTCTAGCAGGGAAAGTGAGGGACAGCCGCCATTGAATGGGGGTGCCAGATTCGTATACTAGGGTGCCAACCTCCATGACAGGCAGTATCAGTTGAGGCTTTTAAAGATCGGGCAGTTTTAAGTCTATATTGTATATGAATGTTTATCATGTTTAAGACTTCACTGGCCCATGTGTGGTTATCTATTTCTATTATTTGACTCAATGTTAAATAGTCCCTAAGGGATATTGGACGGATCTTGATATAATCATGAATCTTCTTACTTGCATATCACAGGGGTTTTTTGGTGTGTTTTAAAAGGAATCAGAATAAAAATTATTATTTTAGAGGTTTTTTCATGTTTACAAATAGAGGTAACTAGAATATCTCAATAGAGTGTTTTGTACGTTAGAAGTGCAGAATCTCCCCTCAAGTGACCTCATTTTGAAAATCTATACCCCTTTGGGAATTTATCTACAGCTGTAGAGCGGGTTTTCCAGAAACAAGCAGTAATGGATGTTGCTGAGTGAAAATTGCAAACTGCCGTTGTAGTGCCCAGCTCATGCTTCTAGAGACACGTGTAAGGTGCCTTAGCGAGGTAGTCGTGGGAAGCTGCTGCCTCTGCTCGCTCCGGCACTCTAAAGACAAGGTGTGTCCCCATCCCCGTGTGCTGCTGTGTATGTGGTGCCTCCCACTTTGACTTCTGGCCCACAGGCCTCATTTGACTCCAGGAATTCCTCTTCTGGAAACAGGGCAGCAATCAATCCAGGGGACACAAGATTCATAAAAAAAATCAAACTTTACTGGGAAATTGGCAGTCTTTACAATCAGGCATCAAGGATAAGACCCAACGGGTCTCGGTATGGGTAGAGTATCCCTCTTGCTAACTTCCCTAGCACTAGGAATTCTTTTCAACCACAAGCAGTATATTCGGATTCCATCACCCTCTGTCTCTGAGAGCTTGAATCCAATTTGTCCTTCTGCTTCACGGGTAGAGTGTGCCCCGACCTCTATCTCGAGGTCCCCAGGTCAGCAAGGGGACTCACACAAAGGGAGTCTCTGGCAGTCCACTGCCCCGAGGTATTAGGCCCACGTTGTCCCTAGCAGCCCTTAACCTGTGACTGGGCTGCTTGTCACTTCTCACTGCTTACTGACTGTCACTTCATAAACTTGACACTAATTTTCAGTCCCCCTCCGCCCTTCTTGGCCGGCCATTACAGTTAACCCTACGTAGGCTAAACTGCAGCCCTAGTGAGTTCTACCTTCAGAACACACACATTTAAACCATTAGAATGTCAGGGAGCAGACCATTGCCTCCACCCCTGTATACACGCACCCGTAAATTAGGTGGGCTCTCATCGCTACAGAAATGCTAAATGTGGTTTAGGCAACTGGGGATCAGAAGGGAGGGGGGCATTTGGATTTGGATTTTCAGAAGTGCACAAAACTGTGGCCCACTGCACTTTTATGCACACCTAAAAAGATGGGCACCGCCGGATCATAGGCCAGATGGCGTCCACAGTGCCTCCATCTGCCTCCTCATAGGGAATCTTCTGCTGGAAGTTAGGTCTGAATCATGTATTTCAGAGATTTACACGGAAATCCCGGTGTAAACACTCAGCGTAGAGACCAGGATAAATGTGAGCCGAGCCTTACTGCGATCTTAGGGAGGCAGAATGAACAAATCAACAGTAGGTGAAGAATTGGTTCTATTTTTTACGCTGTTTCTCGTGCGGTATAAGTGATTCGACTACTTTATTCTTCAGGTTGGTGCAATTATAGCGTTTGCCAGATTTATATCGGGTTTTTATGTTTGCCAGCTATCACACACTAAAAGACGCTTTTTTTTTGCGAAAACTAGTTTTTGCATCACCATATTTTGAGAGCTATAGTTTTTACATATTTTGGCCGACAGTCATGCGAGGGCCTGTTTTTTGCGGGACGAGTTGACTTTCTTATTGGTACTATTTTCAGGCACATGACCTTTTTTAATCTATTCTGATTTTTGGGAGGCAGAATGAACAAAAATCAGAAATTCAGGGATTGTTTCTTTCAGGGGGGAGGTTTATGCTGTTGCGCGTGTGGTAAAATTGATAAGGCAGCTTTATTCTTCGGGTCAGTATAATTACAGCGATACCACATTTATGTCTTTTTTATGTTTTGTCGCTTTTACACAATAAAAACTATCTTATAGAAAAAATATTTTTGTATAGCTTTACTCTGAGAGCTCTAACTTTTTATTTTTCCACTGATGGAGCTGTATGGCGGCTTGTTTTTGTGGGATAAGATGACTTTTTGAGAGATACCATTTTTATTTACATTCGTCTTTTTCATCACGTTTTATTCCACTTTTTGTTAGGTGGTATGATGATAAAGCAAAGGTTTTTGTCTCGTTTTTATTTTTTTTTACTTTATTCATTGAAGGAATTAACTAGTGTGACATCTTTATAGGGCAGGTCATTCTGGACGTGGCTAACAAAATATGTATACTTTTTTGTTTGTTTCTTTTTTTTCATACAAATATTTATGGGTACAATATATTTTTAAAAAATATATTATTTTGTGATTTCTTTTTTTTTTTTCATATTTTTACAACTTTTTTACTTAGTTCCACTATGGGACTTTCACTTTTTGCTGTCTGACCCCAGTTATAAAGCATAGCAATGGAGGACCATTGCTATGCTTTATAACCTGTCAGTGCTGTAGCACAAGTTAGTTAGATCATGCATTAAGCATGATCTATTAACTTGCTAGAGCCTGGTGACTTGGATGTCGTCATGGTGACATCAGGTCAACATGGCAACGATCGGGCCCCAGCGATGACGTTACAGGGGCGCCAATCAGAGGGCAGAGGGGGCCCCTCCCTCTGTCTGCCTTCTAAATATTGATCACCACATTTAGGGGGTTAAAGTGCTGGGACCACTCCTGGCATTGAGTGCCGGGTGTCAGCTGTCAGAATTGCTGAACACCTGGCGTTGATCGTGCACACATAGATCCTGTGCGCGCAAAATTGCCTGGATGTATCTCTACATCCAAGGTCGGTAAGTATTTATTTCCATATATTAAATTAAAAAGCATTAAAGTGTCGCATACACAAAACACTAGTGATGAGATAGCATACGCGCCACTATTCGGTACTCGCCCAAGCATCTCTGTGCTTGGCGAGTAATTTTGAAATGCTTGGGTGGGAGCTTGAGCCTCAGCCCCGCATGTTTGCCACTGTTTAGACAGCAAATTAACATGCAGGGATTGCTTGTCAGTCACTGTAATGCCGCAGCCATGTTGGTTGTGGCATTAGTCATTGGCAGGCCGCATAGCTTCATCTGGTCTATATAAGACCCGGGACCCTATGCTCATCACAGTCTACCGGTCAAGCAGGCAGAGTAGGGAGAGAATTGCCGGTTATTTTTGTGAGGTATTCCACAGCATTACAAATCTACACTAACAGGACTAATTCTGATGCATATCAATCCTTGTGATAGCAGGAGTTAGGCAGGCACAGTTTGTGGAGAGCGTGTACTACAGAATAGGGTCCATTGCACGTTCTATCTGCGCTGTTACTCATATCCATAACCCTAGATATCAGGGCTAATATTCTTTTTGCTCTTAATCCTGATTATTTTGCTGAAAAGCAATATAATACACCATTTTTACTGCTCCATTTGCTTGTTAGCAGAATACAGCCTGATTTGGTTTATTTTATTCGCATTGCTGTATTGTGGAAGCAGAGAAACATGTCCATCATCAGACGTGATCCTATATTACTGTTGTAATAATCCTGACATTTTTGGGAACGTGACAAATATTACACTCCAGTTAAAGTCTGCCAGTTGTGTGTTTAATCCTATTCACACTTGGTCGCTGACCAATACCATAACTATTAGGCCACTACCTAAAACCGTGGTCATCAGACGTGATCCGATATTACTGCAGTAATAACCCTGACATTTTTGGGGAACGTGACAAATATTCTACGCCATTTAAAATGGGCAAGGCACGTGGTAAGGGACGGGGAAGTGGATATGATGGTGATGATGCACGCAGAGGTCGAGGCCGTGGGCAAACTGAAATTGTGCCTGCTGAGGGAGCACAACAAGCACCCACATCATGTCGCCCTTCCTTCCTTTTTCAATAATTTTTATTAACAATTTTATAGGGGGGAGGGAAAGGGTAGGGCATAAAGGCAAGCTTAGGAAAAAAAAAAAGGAAAGCGTTGATTAGCTTATTGTAACAAATTAAGGGGAGGGTATGTGTGGCACCCCAGGGGTCTGGTTTCCACAGTAATGCAATGTTATGTCTGAGAGCAGGTGGGAGGTCTCTTGGTCAGGAATCCTATGCATGCCACACCTCCTGCCCAGTCCTGGGAGGGGAAGGACTTCCCCTATATAAACCTGGGGCTGAGGCAGGGTTAGAGAGTTCAGAGGGAGAGTTCAGCCAGGAGGGCTGACAGGGAGCTGTGGCTCCGGCTGGGCCCAGCTCCTGGGCCATGCCAGAAGTAGAGACAGAGAAGAGAAGCAGCTATGGGAAGAAACAACAGGAGCTCTGTGGGAGCAGTGTTACAAGGAGTCAGGGGCTGGCAGCTGCAGAGCTCGCCCTGACTGAGAAGATTTCTTACCAGACCCGGAGTCCGAGGCTGTGGGGACTAACTCCTACCCAGCAGCAGAATCCGTCAGGCAGGGGATTTCAGGTCCTCTGGCCAAGAAACCCGAAGGCACGGTCACACGCATGGGACCAGCACCGCCGTCGTGGAGCGGAAGCTACTAGAAGGCCCCGAGTCACCGGCCATACGGGTGAGCACCACACGGTACACTCAGGGACGTGGGCTACTTATACCCGCCTCTAGCAAGGTAGCCAGAAGAGTACAGTTAGTTTGGGAGGCCTACAACTCCGCCTGGCCAGGGGAGAACCATCTGCTCAAGGACTGACCAGGCCCCAATCGCTAGCCAGTACTCCGGGAGGGTCTATCGTTGTCACCAGTAAAGACCCTGAACTACACCGTACCGTCTCTGAGTGGTTCCTGCTACCCCCATCATCCACGTCGGCTGCCCTGAGGCCATACCCCTCCCGTTGGGGGTGATACTATCACGCTGCACAATCCTACCACCGGCCTCAGCGGTCTGCCCTGCAGCGGCAGCTCCTTCGCTGCATTCAACGGGTGGCGTAGTCGTACAACATCTACCACTAATACAGCGCCACTTAGTCTGACTCCCTGGGCACGGACCGGGTCACCGCCACGAGACTACAACCCTCAACAGATCCGGCTCTGGGTAAGCTCCCGCGTGCGCAACGCTGCGCGACACAGGCCCAGGGGTGCGTCAACTTTTGGCGTAGTCGGCAGGATCTCGTGCCCGCAACCACCGGGTACTGCGTGCCTGAAAAAGACTGTTCAAACTTACCTGTGGTGAAGATTCCCGCCATCCGGCGCCATCTTCTGTCTTCTTCCCGCCATCCGCGAAGTTTTCCCGCCATCCGGCGCCATCTTCTGCCTTCTTCCCGCCATCCGTGGAGTTTTCCCGCCGTTGGACGCCTTCTTGAAGACGCCGCGCGGGAAGAAGAGGGGCGTGGACTCCGAAAGCGCGCGAGAACTGAAGCCCCGCCTCACGTCCGGACGTTGCGTAAGGTCCTGGAAGGAGCCCAGCAGACGCCGACGTCACAGGAGCGCGACGGAAGGTCCTCAACCCTGACGATCCACTGCGGAGCCGCGGCCTACGGAAGAGGATCATCGCAAGGTAGGCCACGGTCCACTAGGGGGGAGAAGGATGCCGGATACGGAGGAGAGCTTCACCGCTTCAACCCCCGCCAGCGCCACCGCTGTTGCGGTCATGCCTTTCACCATGCCCTATATCCCGGGGGCAGCCTGGCTACCCCAGTACTCAGGGGAGTCACATACCCTGCATGACTTTAGAGAAAAGCTGGATAGCCTCTTCCAGGTGTACCCCCTCACAGAGGTGCAAAAAGTGAGCATCCTGGTGGCCCAATTAACCGGGGCAGCCCAAAGGGAGGTAAAGTCCTGGCCACCTGGGAGGAGGACTGTCGCAGAGATACTAACCCAGCTAACCGAGGAGGAGCTGCAGTACTACCAATACGAGGAAAGCCAAGAGGACCCGGACGGGTCTGAGGACTACCCTCAGGAGGGAGCACAAAGAGGACATAGCTACTGAAGGGAAGTAGCGTGAATAAAGAGCTGTAAATAGTTACCCGTAAGGGTACAAGGACTGCTGCTAATTAAAATATGGTCCCCGTTGGGATTAGTGAATTGTTCCCCGTGTGTCCCTATCCCTTACCAGGCTGAGGACTGTGAGCAGCCATCCCCTATCCCTTACCAGGCTGAGGACTGTGAGCAGCCAATCCTTATCCCCACTGGCCGAGGACTGAGAGCGGCCATATCCTGTAAATAATTATGTGTTTCTAGTAATTTATAGGAGTCCTTGGTGGATTTACCGGGAATCCTTTGTACAGTTAGTGGAGCGTAACCCAGGATGGACTAAAAGACTGTTAAGGACTCGGGGCAGGACAGACCCCTACCTGGTTACGTCTCCCTGTTTTGGTGAAATGGACACCTTTGTTTCCTTCAAAGACTGCACCCGGTTGCGGACACGCCGTAACCATCTTTATGTGTTTTTCTTATTGTATTATTAGTGTTTATACCTTGTTATGTTTTTCTAAAAATATGTTTAGTCCCGGAGTACTAAATTTCACTAGGGGGGAATGTGGCACCCCAGGGGTCTGGTTTCCACAGTAATGCAATGTTATGTCTGAGAGCAGGTGGGAGGTCTCTTGGTCAGGAATCCTATGCATGCCACACCTCCTGCCCAGTCCTGGGAGGGGAAGGACTTCCCCTATATAAACCTGGGGCTGAGGCAGGGTTAGAGAGTTCAGAGGGAGAGTTCAGCCAGGAGGGCTGACAGGGAGCTGTGGCTCCGGCTGGGCCCAGCTCCTGGGCCATGCCAGAAGTAGAGACAGAGAAGAGAAGCAGCTATGGGAAGAAACAACAGGAGCTCTGTGGGAGCAGTGTTACAAGGAGTCAGGGGCTGGCAGCTGCAGAGCTCGCCCTGACTGAGAAGATTTCTTACCAGACCCGGAGTCCGAGGCTGTGGGGACTAACTCCTACCCAGCAGCAGAATCCGTCAGGCAGGGGATTTCAGGTCCTCTGGCCAAGAAACCCGAAGGCACGGTCACACGCATGGGACCAGCACCGCCGTCGTGGAGCGGAAACTACTAGAAGGCCCCGAGTCACCGGCCATACGGGTGAGCACCACACGGTACACTCAGGGACGTGGGCTACTTATACCCGCCTCTAGCAAGGTAGCCAGAAGAGTACAGTTAGTTTGGGAGGCCTACAACTCCGCCTGGCCAGGGGAGATCCCATCTGCTCAAGGACTGACCAGGCCCCAATCGCTAGCCAGTACTCCGGGAGGGTCTATCGTTGTCACCAGTAAAGACCCTGAACTACACCGTACCGTCTCTGAGTGGTTCCTGCTACCCCCATCATCCACGTCGGCTGCCCTGAGGCCATACCCCTCCCGTTGGGGGTGATACTATCACGCTGCACAATCCTACCACCGGCCTCAGCGGTCTGCCCTGCAGCGGCAGCTCCTTCGCTGCATTCAACGGGTGGCGTAGTCGTACAACATCTACCACTAATACAGCGCCACTTAGTCTGACTCCCTGGGCACGGACCGGGTCACCGCCACGAGACTACAACCCTCAACAGATCCGGCTCCGGGTAAGCTCCCGCGTGCGCAACGCTGCGCGACACAGGCCCAGGGGTGCGTCATATGAAAGAGGGATAGAGGGAATTTTGGAGAAGGGAGTAGGAATAAATATGGAGAAGGGAAGGAGTATAGGGAGGGAGAACTCAGATTTGAAAAGAGCTTCATAAACATTAAAAATGTAATATTACAACAATTAAATTAAGATGATAAACAAATTTGTGGTTATACAGTACAGACCAAAAGTTTGGACACACCTCATTTAAAGATTTTTCTGTATTTTCATGACTTTGAAAACTGTACATTCACACTGAAGGCATCAAAACTATGAATTAACACATGTGGAATTATATACTTAACAAAAAAGTGTGAAACAACTGAAAATATGTCTTATATTCTAGGTTCTTCAAAGTAGCCACCTTTTGCTTTGATGACTGCTTTGCACACTCTTGGCATTCTCTTGATGAGCTTCAAGAGGTAGTCACCGGAAATGGTCTTCCAACAATCTTGAAGGAGTTCCCAGAGATGCTAGGCACTTGTTGGCCCTTTTGCCTTCACTCTGCGGTATAGCTCACCCCAAACCATCTCGATTGAGTTCAGGTCTGGTGACTGTGGAGGCCAGGTAATCTGGCGTAGCACCCCATCACTCTCCTTCTTGGTCAAATAGCCCTTACACAGCCTGGAGGTGTGTTTGGGGTCATTGTCCTGTTGAAAAATAAAGGATGGTCCAACTAAACCCAAACCGGATGGAATAGCATGCCGCTGCAAGATGCTGTGGTAGCCATGCTGGTTCAGTATGCCTTCAATTTTGAATAAATCCCCAACAGTGTCACCAGAAAAGCACCCCCACACCATCACACCTCCTCCTCCATGCTTCACGGTGTGAACCAGACATGTAGAGTCCATCCGTTCACCTTTTCTGCGTCGCACAAAGACACGATGGTTGGAACCAAAGATCTCAAATTTGGACTCATCAGACCAAAGCACAGATTTCCACTGGTCTAATGGCCATTGCTTGTGTTCTTTAGCCCAATCAAGTCTCTTCTGCTTGTTGTCTGTCCTTAGCAGTGGTTTCCTAGCAGCTATTTTACCATGAAGGCCTGCTGCACAAAGTCTCCTTTTAACAGTTGTTGTAGAGATGTGTCGGCTGCTAGAACTGTGTGTGGCATTGACCTGGTCTCTAATCTGAGCTGCTGTTAACCTGCGATTTCTGAGACGGTGACTCGGATAAACTTATCCTCAGAAGCAGAGGTGACTCTTGGTCTTCCTTTCCTGGGGCGGTCCTCATGTGAGCCAGTTTCTTTGTAGCGCTTGATGGTTTTTGCAACTGCACTTGAGGACACATTCAAAGTTTGCCCAATTTTTCGCACTGACTGACCTTCATTTCTTAAAGTAATGATGGCCACTCGTTTTTCTTTACTTAGCTGCTTTTTTCTTGCCATAATACAAATTCTAACAGTCTATTCAGTAGGACTATCAGCTGTGTATCCACCTGACTTCTGCACAACACAACTGATGGTTCCCATTTATAAGGCAAGAAATCCCACTTATTAAACCTGACAGGGCACACCTGTGAAGTGAAAACCATTTCCGGTGAATACCTCTTGAAGCTCATCAAGAGAATGCCAAGAGTGTGCAAAGCAGTCATCAAAGCAAAAGGTGGCTACTTTGAAGAACCTAGAATATAAGACATATTTTCAGTTGTTTCACACTTTTTTGCTCAGTATATAATTCCACATGTGTTAATTCATAGTTTTGATTCCTTCAGTGTGAATGTACAATTTTCATAGTCATGAAAATACAGAAAAATCTTTAAATGAGAAGGTGTGTCCAAACTTTTGGTCTGTACTGTATACAAACCTAATCGATCTCAACAAGGACCGATTTATTATAGCTGTATGGTTAAATATAATTGAGTATCAATCAAGAATTTTCTTCGGGCCAAAGTGCCCATTTTTTTAAATGTTTATTGAGGTTGTTGTTAGAAGTTGCAAATTTGTGTTCATATGATTTGCGTTGAACGAGTTTTTCTTTAATGTTTGAGAAATTCGTTTTTTTTCCAATAGGATGCTATGGTATTATTATTTCTTTAGTACATGACCTATGTTAGGTTATCTTGCATTAGCTGCATGTATGTATCAATGATTGTGCCACTCATGACAGCAACTACACACTGGTCTTTATAGATCTTACATTTAGCACTATGCACTTTACTTTGTAATTTATCTATTGACCTTATTATACCTCACATGTATGCTTCCATATATTTATAGTTCTTGGTCTGTTATTGGTATCCATGGCATTTCTATATATGAATATAATGTATTATTATCTACCCCCATTTGGCTTTTGGTTGTGACACTTTTCCTATATATATATATATATATATATATATATATATATATATATATATATATATATATATATATATATATATATATATATATATATATATATATATATATATATATATATATATATACACACCAACAAATGTTATATTTATGGCATTCTAGTTCTTGTGTTGTACATGTAGGTTATATATAATCATTATTAAACCAGTTGTAAATGTATTTGCAACTCCAGAATATATTATGTTTAATATTACATAAGATATTAGCAGATGCTTCAGAGATATGGGGTGTTTTTAGATAAAAAGTTTTGAATATGGACTTTTAGAATAATATAGTATAAAAAGTCTTTTGTTGGGAGATTATATTTATTTTTTAGAATAGAGAATGGGTAGAAGTTTTTTCCATCAAAAATGTCTTTTAATTTATGTATGCCACACACTGAAGGGGAGTGGGAGGTTTTTGAGGTTGTTGATTTTAGCTGTACCTTTTTTTTTAGTTTGGCTATTTTTTTCCATGTGTATAATTTGGCATGAAAAATGGGATGGTTAGGAGTTTTTGTAATTTTTTTGAATCGGTGATTGATTAAGAGGTCGCTGGGGTGTTTATTGTTATTTAAATTGGATTCTAAGTTTAACCATGCTGGGGAATTATCATCGTTTAGCCAGTACATACTTTGTTTAATTAAATTAGTAAGGTAATAGACAGTAATATTAGGGAAAACCACTGTGTGATTTGCTTTTATAGAGGGTTTTAGTAGCTACCCTGGCCTTTTTATAATTCCAAATAAAGGAGTTGATTATAGATTGGAGGTTTGTTAAGTAAGAAGTAGAAATTTTTAAGGGAAGGGCTCTGAAGGTATATAAAATCTTGGGGAGAATGAAAATTTTAACAGTAACAGATTTACCTAACCAGAAGAGATTTTTATCTTTAAAGGTGTGGCAATCTTTGATAATAATTTTAGTCAAGGAGTTTAGATTTGAGGAGAGTAAAGAGTTGATGTTTCTAGTTATGGATATGCCAAGATGCATAAATTCTTTATTTGCCCAACCTATGGATGACCTGTCTTTTGATTTTGTTAATTAGTTTATTTAAATTAAAATGGAGGATTTTTGATTTTTCGTCATTTACTTTAAAATATGATACAAATGAGAAGGATTTTAATAGATTTAGGAGTTCTTTTATGGAATTTAGGAGGTCTGTAAGGGTCAATAAAAGATCGTCTGCAAAAAGGCTAATTTCAAAATGTCGGGAAGGGGTTTGTATACCTAAAATGTTTTGATTGTCTCTAATTTTTTGGGCCAGGGGTTCCATTGCTAATATGAATAAGAGGGGGGAGAGAGGACAACCCTGTCTAGTACCGTTGGAGATTAAGAAGGGGCTGGATAGGTAATTATTAGTATAAATTTTAGCCCTGGGGTTGGAGTATAAAGTCATGATAAAAGATAAAAATATGTAATTAAAGCCAAATTTCAGAAAAGTAGATTGTAAAAAGTCCCAGTTTAACCTATCAAAAGCTTTTCAGCATCTAGGGTAATTATAGTAGATTGGATATTTGATGAGTTAATTGTTTTAATGATGTTGATAATTCTCCTGGTGCCGTCAGTGGGTTGTCTACCTTTTTATAAAACCAATTTGATCATTATTAATTATTTTGGTAAGGATACAATTTAGTCTGTTGGCCAGGGTTTTTGAGTACAGGTAGTCCTCGGGTTACGACGGTCTCGAGTTACGTCGTTTCGTGGTTACAACACTTTATACGACCCTGCAACAGATACTGTACCCTCTACCTCAGCTGCCCCTCTTGACTCAGCTGCCCCAGTTTCTCCAGCACCTTCTGCAGCTTCCTCCCAATAAGTAAGCCTGTTCTCTCTTTGGAATTGTTATCTTTGTTTATTATAGTACTGTACACTGTTTATTACTGTTACAGCATTACAGTACAGTATTTCATTATTAAACGTACTGTACTGCACAATATTTTACTGTACCTATTTTTATTGATAATTATGTAGGGTACTGTGTTAGGATAGGTGTTTGGATAGGCTAAGTGTTTGCAGTACTGTACTATTATTATGGTACAGTACTGTATGAACCTATGATCCGACTTACGTCGAAATTCGGTTTACGACGCCGCGTAAGAACGGATCAACGTCGTAAGTCGAGAACTACCTGTATATCTTAATATCGGTGTTGATTAGGGAAATGGGCCTAGAGTTCTTTACTTTATTTAAATCTCCTTTTGGTTTTGGAATGAGGATAATTGTGGCTTCTAACATTTCTTTAGGGAAGGTACCTTTGGTTGATGCTAAATTATACATTTGGGATAGGTGTGGGGATAATATTTCACTAAAAGTTTTATAATAATCATTAGTGAAGCCATCCAGGCATGGACATTTTGAAAATTGCTAAATTTTCAACATTTTTGCCAAATTTCCATTTTTTTCACAAATAAACGCAAGTGACATCGAAGAAATTTTACCACAATCATGAAGTACAATATTTCATGAAAAAAACAATCTCAGAATCAGGGGGATCCATTGAAGCGTTCCAGAATAATTACCTCATAAAGTGACAGTGGTCAGAATTGTAAAAATTGGCCTGGTCATTAACGTGCAAACCACCCTCGGGGGTAAAGGGGTTAAAGATGTTGAATGTTGAATGAATAAGTTCAGCCTGTCTCTCAAAACCTATTTTCATGTTTTCATTTATTTTGTTAGCTCGGTCCATCAAATAATTTTCTGCATTGCTTGGTCCTGGACTGGGGAGGTCTAACAGACTAAGTGAGGTGTGGTTAGTGATAACAGTAGGGGAAGAGTTGTCAGTCTTTTTTTTTTTTTTTTGTGGTTTTTGATTGGACTTAAAATTGGAGATGAGGTGCCATTTTCATCCTCAGAGATATCTTGTGATAAAAAATATTTTTCTCCCCAATTACCTGGTTCTTTTCTTTTAGAAGTTACAGAAGAGTCCATGTCTTCTGTTAAGGTTTCGTTATTAGATAGTTTTAATTGTGGGTCTGAGTTAGAAACTTTGTCTGTTTTCTCCTTGTTTAAAGAAGAAGTAGAAGAGTTGGCTGAAAGAGGTTTTGTCAAACTGCCTTTTTTGACAGCATTGGAGTAGGAAAGGCAAGCGATTGGATTGGTAGGATCAATTAAAATGTCGTCGCCCTACCTTCCTGTCCCACTTTCTAGGGGGCTGCGGAACACCACTCTTGAAGCCAGAGCAGTGTGAAAAGGTAGTTGGCTGGATATCAAAAAATGCTTCCAGTCAGTTTGCCATCACCACCACCCTGTCTTCTACAGGGTCCAGTTTCAGTAGCCGTGAGCCTGGACCACATATTTCTCACCATGATCCTCCTTCCTCCCACCATGCCAAGTGCCTCGAGACAAGTCATCCTACACTTGGACACTCCAAAGAGCTGTTCACTTTTCCACTTATAGATTCGGGCCTCTCGCCCAGCCCGCTTGAAGCGGGGCATGAGGAGATCGCATGTAGCGATGCCCAAATATTTGAACAGCCATGGTCACATGAAGGTGATGGTGGGAAAGTGCAATTACTGTCGCAAGAAGTGAATGATGATGAGACACAATTGCCAGAAAGTCAGGAGGAGGCCCAGGGTGCATACGTAGAAGACTAGGTGGTGGACGATGAAGTCACTGACCCAACCTGGCAAGGTGACATGCAGAGCGAGGACAGCAGCGCAGAGGGGGGAGGGAGGCGTAGACCACAACAGGCAGGAACAAGCAGTGGGGTGGCCACAGACACAAGGCGGGCAACTGTTCCCCAGAACACAAACATAAGGGCAGCTGTCAGTCCAACTGTTAGGTCTTCCAGAGTCTGGCTCTTTTTTAAAGACTGTCCAGTTAACCCCAAAAAGGCCATTTGCAACATCTGCCATGCCAGCATCAGCAGGGGCAGCAAAACTACCAGCCTGACCACCACCAGCTTGCTCGGGTACATGACAGCCAAGCACCCGACTAGTTGGGCCGAACGCTAGGGTCCAGAAACAGTGTCTGGGGGTGATACCACTGCCTGTTCTGCTGTTTTGGGTGCACGCCAGTCCCTTGTCCATTGCGCAGGTGAAGATACCTCCTACCCTGTACCTGTTGTTGCACACTTGCAACCACCACCATCAGCAACCACGTCCTTGACCCAGCGCAGCGTTCAGTTGTCCCTACCCCAGTCCATTGAACACAAGTGCAAATACTCAGCCAACCACCCACAGTCCACAATACTAAACTGCCACATTTCTTGACTGCTTGCACTGGAAATGTTGCCTTTTAGGCTCGTGAAGATTGAAGCTTTCCGCAACCTCATGGTGGCGGCTGTCCCTTGGTACTTGATCCCCAGCCACCACTATGCCGTCCTCGCCTTACACAAGCACGTGTCCCAGAACATTAGCCGTGCCCTCACCAACGCAGTTACTGGGAAGGTCCACTTATACACAGACACGTGGACAAGTAATTGTGGCCAGGGACAGTACATCTCACTGACGGCACACTGGGTTAATATTGTGGAAGCCGGGACCCAGTCGGATCCTGGGATGGAACACGTCCTCCCGACGCAGAGGATTGTGAGTCCTGGGTCAATCAGGGTTGCCCCCACATGCTACAGCTCCTGCACCTCCTCCTCCTCTTCAGCCTCCATCTCCAAAATGACCTCATCAGTCAGAAGCTGGAAGCACTGCAGCAGTGCTTGGGCCAAGTGCCAACTGGCTATGCTGAAGCTAATATGCTTAGGTGACAAGCCGCACACTACTGCAGAGTTGTTGAAAGCTGTAACAGAGAAGGCAGATTTGTGGCTCTCACCGCTGAACTTACAGCCAGGCATGGCCGTGTGTGACAATGGCTGGAACCTGGTGTCGGCTCTGAGGTTCGGCAACCTCACACACGTACCATGCCTGTCCCATGTGCTCAACCTAGTGGTTCAGCGGTTTCTCAAAACTTACCCAGATCTGCCTGAGCTGCTTGTGTAACTATGCCGTGTGTGTGCCAATTTCAGAAAGTCAGCTACAGCTTCCGCTGCCCTCGCCGTGCTTCAGCAGCGTTTGCAGCTTCCAGCTTACCAAATGGTGTGCGATGTCACCACGCATTGGAACTCAACGTTGCATATGTTGGGAAGGATTTGTGAGAAGCAGAGGGCAATTGTTGAGTACCAGCTTCAACACGGCCGTCGGTATTCCGGTCAGCCTCTGCACATAAGAGCTGATGAGTGGGCATGGATGTCTGATATCTGTGCCATCCTCCAAAACTTTGAGGACTCCACCAAGATGGTGAGCTGCGATGATGCCATAATTAGTGTCACCATCCCGCTTCTGTCTACTGAAACGCTAGCTCACAATTAAAGAGGAGGTATTGCAGGCGGAGCACGATGAGATGGAGCAAGGAACTATACAGGGTTATGCTACACAGCCCAGCCTCATCTCAACACGGTTTGGGTGATGATGAGGAGGAGGAGAAGGAACAGGAGCTGGTTTCCTGTGCTACAGATGGTACTACCCACACAGCATTCATACTGTCTGTTCAGCGTGGATGGCCTGAGGAGAGGGAGAATGAGGAGGACCAGGATGAAGAGGAGAGCATGGACAATTGTCCTCTTGGTCAGGATAGGGAAGTCTTAGCTGTTGGCAGTCTGGCACACATGTCCAACTTTGTTCCTAACAAATAAAGTAGCACTCTGCAACGCTAAGTGTGCGAACATGAAATATATGAAATTTGAATTGCATTACTGCTCTAGAAAATAGAAATAATCTTATATGTATGGGAAGGATCTTACTTTCCCATACACATGCAGACTTTGGTCTCTTAGAGAGGAGTTCACATTGATAGGGTCCTGGTATCGAGAAATGCCTTATCGTGGCTACCAAGTACACATGTATTGGCCAATTTATGCGCTAAGATTTCTCAGTTATTTCTATTTTCTAGAGCAGTAATGCAATTCAAATTTCATATATTTCATGTTTGCACACTTAACCATTGTAGAGTGCTACTTTATTTGTTAGTTGTATATGGAGATGGCTGCTACTAGTAAGCACCTGTACACACCTATTTCTTGTTTTGGATGTGCTGGTCAGTCTTTTCTGTTTCACTTTATATTCCGCTGCGTTTACCTCTGGTTACTCTGACAAGGAGGGAAAAGTTTTGGAAGATGCTAAAGGACTACCTTGGCGACCGTACCAGCACCCTCCGTGATTTCTCTGTGCCTTACAGCTATTGGGTATCCAAGCTGGACACGTGGCATGGACTGCCTCTCTAAGCCTTGGAGGTCCTGGCCGCTAGCGTTTTGTAGTATGGATATCGTATTACACCAATCCAGCCAGGTATTATTGCCTTATACTGTGTACTGCTGCTGCTGCAAGAAGAAAAAAATCTATTCTATTCCCTGTTGATACTACTGTTACCTTGCACCTGTCTCTATTGTAAATGCAGCTATCATCAGCTGGAGAGAAGTGTTGTTCATTGTCGTCGAATACACCTCTTCCACAGTGCATTACTTGATTGATATTTTTCATGCACTCATTGACCGATTTTCATATTTTTTAATGATGATCTTTACTCACAAATTCATGAAAACAAGCAGGGTTGCTTGCGTCTAGTGATGAGCGAGTATGTTCTGTTAACCCTTTCGATGAGCATGCTCGGGCGAACACCTAGTATCTTCAGCGTGCTCGGTGTTATGTTTGAATCACTCCCGTGTGCATGATTTGCGACTCTTTGACAGCTTTAATACATGTGCGGAATACCTGTGTCTTTGACATTCCTCACATGTATTAAAGTTGTCAAACAGTCGCAAATCATGCACACGGGAGTGATTTAAACATAACACCGAGCACGCTGAAGATACTCGGTGTTTGCCTGAGCATGCTCGTAAATCTTGAGTAACGAGCATGCTCGCTCATCACTACTTGCGTCCCTTCACAGTTTGTTGCTGCCACGTCCAAAAAAAAACTTTTTGGGGCCGAATTTTTCTGAGATTCGTGTACGGGAGACCTATAGCAGTTGGGACAGGCATCTAGTCCAGGATTATTGTATTCTACTCCATGTTGAAAAAAAAAAATCTATTCCCTATTGATAACATTGTTAGCTGCTTTTAATATAGGGACAGGTGCTAGATGGTATTATCAGCTGGAAATGAATTTTCCTTCTGGTCTCATACATCCCTACAACAATCATACCTTGATAGATTTTTTCCATGCATTCGTTGACCGATTCATAATTTTTAACTGTGATCTGTAATTAGAAATTGATTAAAGCAGACAGGGTTGGTAGCATTCCTTCATAGTTTGGTGGTGCAACGTACCAAAAAAAACCTCTTCGTAGCTGGTTAAATTCTATTTTCTATTGTACTATATTACCTCTTATCTGAGATTCATGTACGGGTGACCTACAGTGGTGGCCAAAAGTATTGGCACCCCTGTAATTCTGTCAGGTAATACTCCGTTTCTTCCTGAAAATGATTGCAATCACAAATTCTTTGGTATTATTATCTTCATTTAATTTGTCTTCAATGAAAAAACACAAAAAGAATTGTCCTAAAGCCAAATTGGATATAATTCCACACCAAACCTAAAAAGGGGGTGGACAAAAGTATTGGCACTGTTTGAAAAATCATGTGATGCTTCTCTAATTCGTGTAATTAACAGCACCTGTAACTTACCTGTGGCACCTAACAGGTGTTGGCATTAACTAAATCACACTTGCAGCCAGTTAACATGGATTAAAGTTGACTCAACCTCTGTCCTGTGTCCTTGTGTGTACCACATTGAGCATGGAGAAAAGAAAGACCAAAGAACTGTCTGAGGACTTGAGAAACCAAATTGTGAGGAAGCATGAGCAATCTCAAGGATACAAGTCCATCTCCAAAGACCTGAATGTTCCTGTGTCTTCCGTGCGCAGTGTCATCAAGAAGTTTAAAGCCCATGGCACTGTGGCTAACCTCCCTAGATGTGGACGGAAAAGAAAAATTGACGAGTGATTTCAATGCAAGTTTGTGCAGATGGTGGATAAAGAACCTCGAACCTCGACTAACATCCAAACAAGTTTAAGCTGCCCTGCAGTCCGAGGGTACAACAGTGTCAACCCGTACTATCCGTCAGCGTCTGAATGAAAATGGACTGTATGGTAGGATACCCAGGAAGACCCCACTTCTTACTCCGAGACATAAAAAAGCCAGGCTGGAGTTTGCCAAAACTTACCTGAGAAAGCCTAAAACGTTTTGGAAGAATGTTCTCTGGTCAGATGAGACAAAAGTAGAGCTTTTTGGGAAAAAGCATCAACATAGAGTGTACGGGAAAAAAAAGAGGCATTCAAAGAAAAGAACACGGTCCGTACAGTCAAACATGGCGGAGGTTCCCTGATGTTTTGGGGTTGCTTTGCTGCCTCTGGCACTGGACTGCTTGACCGTATGCATGGCATTATGAAGTCTGAAGACTACCAACAAATTTCGCAGCATAATGTAGGGTCCAATGTGAGAAAGCTGGGTCTCCCTCAGAGGTCATGGGTCTTCCAGCAGGACAATGACCGAAAACACATTTCCAAAAGCACTATAAAATGGTTTGAAAGCACTGGAGACTTCTAAGGTGGCCAGCAATGAGTCCAGACCTGAATCCCATAGAACACCTGTGGAGAGATCTCAAAATGGCAGTTTGGAGAAGGCACCCTTCAAATATCAGGGACCTGGAGCAGTTTGCCAAAGAAGAATGGTCTACAATTCCAGCAGAGCATTGTAAGAAACTCATTGATGGTTACCGGAAGCGGTTGTTCGCAGTTATTTTGGCTAAAGGTTGTGCAATCAAGTATTAGGCTGAGGCTGCCAATACTTTTGCCTGTCCCATTTTTGGAGTTTTGTGTGAAATGATCAATGATTTGATTTTTGCTTCATTCTCTTTTGTGTTATTTCATTGCAAGCAAATTAAATGAAGATAATAATACCAAAGAATTTGTGATTGCAATCATTTTCAGGAAGAAACTGAGTATTATCTGACAGAATTGCAGGGGTGCCAATACTTTTGGCCACCACTGTATAGCAGTTGGGATAGAACCTTACAGGCATCAAGTCAGGGATTATTGTATTCTACTCTATGTGCTGAAAAAAAAAATCTATTCCCTATTTATAACTGTTAGCTGCTTTTAAAATAGGGATAGTTGCTAGATGGTATTATCAGCTGGAAATGAGTGTTCATTCTGGATGTGTCTGATCATGTCTCACACACCACATGGCCAGATAAGGTAGTAAAATGTTAAAATTACATTTACTGGTGAATGTATTTTTCACCGTTGAAAGAATTGCAAAAGAGCAAAAAACGCATCAAAAACACTACGTGTGAACTTAGCCCAAGGTGTGGAGGAGCATTTTTGTTTTTGGTTATTTATTTTGCATTATATATGTCATTACCCTGGAAAGAATGTTTAACATTTTTTCCATTTTGGCTTCAGTTTTGTATGTTTTATTGTCAGTCCGTAAAAGTGGCATAATACTCTGACAACATTGTTCACAGCAGTGACCTGGGAGTCAGAAATGCTTCCAGGGGTCTTCCCCATGCTGCTCCCATGTCATTTGAGCACTGTTTATATCGATTTGACCAATTTTTAGGCCAGACCTCTGGGTGGGGCCGCCGGAAAAATGCTAGAGTTTCCCTTTGACTTACATTGGGCTCGTTACTCAGGTCGAGCATCCTAGCATTACAATTACAACCCAAGCAACGAGCACCCGAGCATTTTAGTGCTCGCTCATCACTACAAAACACACAACAATTAAAAGTAATGGCAGTGGGCAAAGATAATATATGACCGCAGCAGAAGCGCATTGATCACTGCTCTGGTCAGTGATCAGTGGCATATTGTTCCACCCAGAAGAGGAAATACTGATATTGGCAGGGTACCTGGGCAACATTGGATGAAAAGTATTTGGGCATCAGTAAGGTAAGGTGTGCTGTATTCTATGTTTTCGATGCATGCTGAGCTCCAAAGTAACAGAGGAACTCCTAGAGAAACGATTTAGAATTAGTAGCTGAAGAGGAGACACATGAAATAATTTACATTACAGTGACCGGTTTCCATATGTCTTGAGTTGCGCCAGTTCTTGTTTCCAGGCCGAGATGGATTGACTTATCAAAGATCGAGCTTGACTTGTATATAGTTTGCTTCAAGGTTTTAGAATGAATCCTGTGGATTATTACAACAATCAGAGACAGATGAAAGATGTAGTAAAGGAAAGACTTGCAGCTTTTGGAAAACCAAAAGGAAGAAGAAAGTGCACCAATTCTGAAGATTCTGTCTCCAAATACTCAAATACAGGTGCTTCTCACAAAATTAGAATATCATCAAAAAGTTAATATACACTGTGTTCCAAATTATTATGCAAATAATATTTTCTCAGATTTTCCCAAATTACTTATATGAATTGCAGTCATTGTAATTTTCCAGTCAAATAACTATTAGAGTACAATTGAAAGGTTTTTGTACAAACTGCCTATGATAACAGTATATTTTTTAAAAAATAAAAAACTCAAACTGCACTCAAAATGCATGTGCCAAATTATTATGCACAGCAGAGTTTTCAACCTTTTCATTTTAATAAAGAACAAAAAAATGGTCATTTTTGAAATTATAAGCTTTAGCAGGTTATTACAAACTGAAATCAAACAGTTTTCAACTCAAAACTTTATTCTAGGTGATGTTACATTTGCACATAGGACCCCTTGTTCGAAAGGAGCTTCTGAACTCTCGGCCATTGAATTTGTCAGGTTTTGGATGGTTTCTGCTTCAATTGTTTTGCATGAGGACAGAATACCCTCCCAGAGCTGTTGCTTAGATGTGAACTGCCTCCCGCCATCATAGACACTCCTTTTGATGATGCTCCAGAGGTTCTCAATGGGGTTGAGGTCAGGGGAGCATGGGGGCCACACCATAAGTTTGTCCCTTTTTATGCCCATATCAGTCAGAGATGCAGATGTGTTATGTGCAGCATGAGACGGTGCATTATCATGCATGAAAATGATCTTGCTGCGGAATACATGGTTCTTCTTCTTGAACTATGGCAGGAAGTGCTGTTTGAGAAACTCAACATACATTATGGAGTTCATCTTTACCCCTTCAGGGATCCTAAAGGGGCCGACAATCTCTCTCCCCATGATTCCAGCCCAAAACATTACTCCACCTCCTCCTTGTTGGCGCCGTAGCCGTGTTTGCATGGGGTGTCAATCAACCAGCCATCCTCCACTCCATCCATCTGGACCATCGAGCGTTGCACGGCACTCATCGGTGAACAAAACAGTTTTGAAGTCAGTCTTCATGTATTGTTTGGCCCACTGGAGCCGTTTCTGCTTGTGTGCAGTGGATAGAGGAGGTCGACAGGATGGCTTACGCCCAGCTGGAAACCTCTGAAGGACCCAGCATCTTGTTGTTCGGGGAACGTTGGAGGCACCAGCAGCTTCAAAAACTTGTCTGCTGCTATGACGAGGATTTTTTGCCGCTGCTCTTTTAACCTGACATAATTGCCTGTAGGAAAGAGTCCTCAATTTTCCCTTATCAGCACGCACACGTGTGTACTGTGAATCAGCTACATACTTCTTGATTGTGCGATGATCACGATGAAGTGTCTTGGCAATGTTGATTGTAGTCATGCCTTGACCTAAACACTCCACAATTTGTTGCTTCTTAGCAGCCGACACATCCTTTTTCTTTCCCATTTTGCCAGAAAATGTAGGCTGCTTAATAATGTGGGACAGCCTTCTTAAGTAGTCTTGCCCTTCATTGGACACACCTGCCAAACTAATTAGCACAGGTGTCTGCAATTGCTTACAGTGATATAAAGAGCCCTGACACACATCACCATCAATGAGTTTAACTGACAAACAAAAAAATTCTTACCTCATCACTCCTAAACACTTTTTGCATAATAATTTGGAACACAGTGTATTTCAGTTCTTCAATACAAAAAGTGAAAATCCTATATAGTCATTACAAACAGTGATCTATTTCAGCTGTTTATTTATACAGCTAATGAAAACACAAAAGTCATTATCTCAATAAATTAGAATACCTTATAACAACAGCATGAAAAATGATTGTAAAATCCGAAATGTTGGCCTACTGAAATGTATGTTCAGTAAATGCACTCAATATTTGGTCCGCGCTCCTTTTGCATCAGTTACTGCATCACTGCGGCGTGGCATGGAGGTGATCAGCCTGTGACACTGCTGAGGTGTTATGGAAGCCCAGGTTGCTTTGATAGTAGCCTTCAGCTTGTCTGCATTGTTGGGTCTGGTGTCTCTCAGCTTCCTCTTGACAATACCCCATAGATTCTCTATGAGGTTAAGGTCAGGCGAGTTTTCTGGCCAATCAAGCACAGTAATACGTTGTTTTTAAACCAGGTATTGGTACTTTTGGCAGTGTGGACAGGTGCCAAGTCCTGCTGGAGAATGAAATTTCCATCTCCATAAAGCTTGTCGGCAGAGGGGAGCATGAAGTGCTCTAAAATTTCCTGGTAGACGGCAGCACTAACTTTGGTCTTGATAAAACACAGTGGACCTACACCAGCAGATGACATGGCTCCCCAAACCATCACTGATTGTGGAAACTTCACACTAGACCTCAAGCAGCTTGGACTGTGTGCCTCTCCACTCTTTCTCCAGACTCTGGGACCTTGATTTCCAAATGAAAGGAAAAATTTACTTTAATCTGAAAACAACACATTGGACCACTGAGCAGCAGTCCAGGTCTTCTTCTCCTTGGTCCAAGTAAGATGCTTCTAGCTTTGTCTATTGGTCATGAGTGGCTTGACACAAGGAATGCGACACTTGTAGCCCATGTCCTGGATACATCTGTGTGTGGTGACTCTTGAAGCAATGACTCCAGCAGCAGTCCACTCATTGTGAATCTCCCCCAAATGTTTGAATGGCTTTTTCTTAACAATCCTTTCAAGGCTGCGATTATCCTGGCTGCGGTTATCCCTGTTTCTTGTGCACCTTTTTCTACCACACTTTTTCCTTCCACTCAACTTTCCATTAATATGCTTGAATACAGCACTCTGTGAACAGCCAGCTTCTTTAGCAATGACCTTTTGTGGCTTACCCTCCTTGTGGAGTGTGTCAATAACTGACTGCCTTCTGGACATCTGTCAAGTCAGTAGTCTGCCCCATGATTGTGGAGCCTACTGAAACAGACTTAGGGACCTTTTTAAACGCTTCGGAAGCCTTTGCAGGTGTTTTCTGTTAATTATTCTAATTTACTGAGATAATGACTTTTGTGTTTTCATTGGCTTTAAGCCATAATCATCAACATTAACAGAAATAAACACTTGAAATAGATCACTCTGTTTGTAATGACTCTATATAATGAGTTTCACTTTTTATATTGAAGAACTGAAATAAATTTAACTTTTGATGATATTCTAATTTAGTGAGAAGCACCTGTAACTAAACAATGAGTTGACCTGGATAAATCTTTTATAAAGTCAATAGTTATAAGGGTCAATGATTAATCAGGCACAGGAGAAGATCTTGCATGTTGCTGTCTGTCTCATCTGCTGTTATTGTCATTTCATGATCCAGGCAGTAGAGGGGGCGCTGTTCCATGCACTTATCAACTCGCCCACAAATGCAATCAAGAGGTGCCAATAGATTGACATGGCCATGTTGAAGGCCCCTTGCCGGCCATGACTGTGTTGTTGTGAAGACCAACCTGTGACTGATTTCATAGGAGACTGTGATTTTTTCTGTATGCAGAAATATCTCAATATTGCAGAATAAAGTACAAGAAATCAATTGAAGTTCCATGAAAAGACTAAGAAATAGTCAATTTTAAAAAATATATATTTAAAAAATCCTCCTATAAAAGTAAAGAATTTTTTTTTTTCAAATTTCCAGGTTTTTATCAACACTTAAATAAATAAAAAATCCAAGTATTGTTTACAGCACAATGAACGCCATAAAAACAAAATTTAGAAAATGCAATTCTGTATTGGAATTTTTTGCCCATTTTCCTGTATATTAAATGATAAAATGTCAGTGGAAAAAAAATAAAAATTATGGCTCTTGGAAGAAGGGGAGGGAACATGAAAGGGGCAAAAATCCTCTGATTGGGAAGAGGTTAAAGGCTACTTTGTGAGATTTGATTTGTTCGGTTGCTTCATGCTTCACCTCAGACAATCCATGAACTTGATCTTCCACTTGTTGCAGATGATCCATTTTAAACCTCATACAGATGTCAGTTGTTCTATCCGTGGTTTTCAGGGACAGAACATATGGCAATTAAAGTGTATGGTGCTATGCACATGTTCTTATGTTGCGGACCATGTATGAACAAAAAAAATCAGAGACCAGTCCATTTTTGAGTGGAGTCAAGAATCAAAATTACCCATACAAATCTATGGGTTTGTAAAAATAATGGACAACCCATGGATGGCAGCCGTGTTCAACTCGTGTGATGTTCGCGACTTGCAATCAATAGGAGAAGCTTTGCAATTTCTCTATTTTTCCATGCTTGAAAACTTCTGAAACCCTGATGGTAAAAACTGAAACTTTGACCAAACACTTAGGAAACTCAAATGAAAAACACTAATACCCAAAACTTTTTTGCGCATATGAACAATCACTGATGTCTGATTGAGGCCTCATTGGTAGTGTTTACTGATTCTGTTATGATGATATTTACACTGAATTACAGGTACCTTTGAGTCTTTTACCAAACGTTAAACTAGGAAAGGTTGGGGAGAAGCACAAAAATACATGAACCTATGACAGTGTCACATAAGTGAAAAATTTAAAGTGCAATATGTATAGAAATGCTTCTACAGAACTGGTTTAAAATATCTAATATTGTAAGAAATAATATTATTCCCTGTTATTGAAAAAAATGAAAATCATTTTTATTCTTGGCAGATGGCTGTAGCAGAAGCTCAGAGGAACATCTGATATTTTCACATTTTAAAGCAGATGATCATGGTGTCACACCAGATTCATATGAGGAGAAGATCATTATCCCGGATCCAGCTCCAAGACTTCACATCAAAAATCTTTCTACTGATCCTTTTCAACAAGTCCTGTGTTCTGATTCATCACAGACTATTGAGAATAGTAAAGATAACAGAAGGGATGTTGAAAATCAAAGGACTCCAACAGGGGAGAAACCATATTCATGTTTTGAATGCGGGAAACATTTTACAAATAAATCAAAATTTGTTGAACATGAGAGAACTCACACAGGGGAGAAGCCATTTTTATGTTCAGAATGTGGGAAATGTTTTATAAACAAATCCCATCTGGTTAGACATCAGAGAATTCACACAGGGGAGAAACGCTTTTCATGTCCAGAATGCGGGAAATGTTTTCATGATGGATCACATCTTCGCTCACATCAGATAATTCACACAGGGGAGAAACCATTTTCATGTCCAGAATGTGGGAAATGTTTTACAAAAAAATCACACCTGGTTGTACATCACAAAATTCACACAGGAGAGAAGCCATTTTCATGTCCACAATGTGGGAAATGTTTTTATAATAGATCATATCTTCGCTCACATCAGAGAACTCACACAGGAGAGAAACCATTTTCATGTCCAGAATGTGGTAAATGTTTTACTAATCGCTCAAATCTTAGCTCACATCAGAAAACTCACACAGAAGAAGACCAATTTGATGCACAGAATGTAGTAAGCATTTTGCAGATAAATCAAGTCTTGTTGCCCATCACAGAACTCGTATAGGGAGGAAGCCGTTTTTGTGTCCACAATTTTTTACTCACAAATCACATTTTGTTAAACATCAGAGAAATCACACAAGGATGTAGTGATTTTCTTCTTAATGACAAATTCATCAAGAAACTGCTAAAATCACAGCAAAGTCATACATTACATAAGAACGCAAAAGTATTTTAGAGCATCAAGTGATGATCATGAAATGTGGAAATGTATGCAATTACCAATAAACATGTTATTGAAAAGCAAATAAAATCTAATTTGCACACCTTTATAGTCTCCATGTGTATAAAATATCTTCTATGTACAGTAATGTGCCAAAAGTCTTAGGCAGGTGTGGGAAAACAACTCTACAAAATACGAATGCTTTAAAAAATAGTAGTTTTATGTAGATGTCACGGCTCAGTTTGGGAATTCCATGCGGTGACCTGTTACTTCGTGGTCAGTTCTTCTGCCCATTGAGTTATTGTTCCTTCCCTTTCCTGTCCAAATTCTGATTGTTTTTTTGTCCCTATTCTCCCTTCTTGGTTTGCTCCTTTGCAGGTTTTTTCCACTTTGGTTTGCCCTATCACGTTCTGGGTGGGGCATAATACAGTATCCCTTCTATGCAGTTTCTTGCTGGCTATATTTCCTGGTTGATGAACATTTAGGAGTTCCAGCTCTTTATCTTAGGAGTTTACCTAGCTGGACCAGTTGGGTGTAGGTGCGGCATTCCCTGGTGTGAGTGTGAACACAATCCTAACAGTAGATGAGTAATTTAGGTTTTAACAATCAACAAAATGAGAAGAGAGTGAACAAAAGAGTAATCTAAATCACATGAAAATTTGGTGACCCCTCTTCTGCATTCAAAACAGCGTCAAAAGATACTTGCACACAATTTTTGAAAGATGCCTGCAAAGGAAATTGTTTCAAACATCTTGGAGAACTAACCACAGATTTTCTGTGGTAGTTGCTTGTTCAGTTCCTTTTGCCCGTTTATGTGTATCATAAAGACTTAATCATGCTGAGATCAGGGCTCAGTGGAGGTCGTATCATCACTTCCAGGACTTCTTGTTCTTTACGCTGAAGATGTTTCTTAATGACATTGGCTGTATGTTTGTGGTCATTGTCCTACTGCAGAATAAATTTGGCTTCCCTGATGGTGTTATATGATAGATAAATATCTGCCTGTACTGTAGTTGGGTGCTCTGTGGTAAATCTAACCATGAAGGTAGGTCTGTATAGTACAATGAGCCAACTTTTCGGTCACATGGCCTGCCAAAAAATATAACTATATATACAGTCATATAATATGTCAAAAAATCTGGTAAATGATGTAAAATAAGAAATAATGTAAATTATTTAAACACAGAACGACATCATTTCAAAATGCGGTCTCAAGTACATTGAGTGGTCTCTGACATAAGCAAGACCACAAGGGCATCTTATGATATACACCACGAATGAAGTGTCCCATGTGAAGAAGTTTTTGGTATCTGTCCCATGTGTGGGTGCACAATGCAGTCACTATTCAGAACATTGGAGCATTGGCTGCAGTTGAAACATGGGAAAGTACAATTTCTAGCAGATGTGTTGGTCCGATGACGTAATTGGGGTTTAAGCGATCCTATGTCTGCCCTCACTAGTCTGCCTAGAAGATTTTTACTTCATTTATATGATGTTAAAAGCGGTAGTTGGAATTCAGATACATGTGAATACGATAAGGAGTGAATGGACCAGTGCGCACGCAAAGGTTGAAGTATTTTGGGCATAAGTGGATGTGTGTTGACAAATGGTAGGTGCAGTTGTGAATTCCACTGGCTACTGGTGTTGGAATAACTTCCATGTTTAGAGACCAATATTTGGCAGGGACAACTTACTTATCTTGAAAATGAGCAGACACCTCACTCAATCTGATCTGCTTTGTAAAACTGTCGCTGACGACACGTTTTAGCCTTTGGAATTGTGATTGAGGTAATGCATGTTTGGTTGCCCAGGGATGGCTACAGTTTACAGATTTATATAAGAAACTTACTAACCTATAGATAGGTGTCCTATAGCATCCTTATGTAGAATAATATCAAAATAAATTAGTTTTGCAGTGTGGAGAGTAAATTGTATATACAGTGGTGGCCAAAAGTATTGGCACCCCTGCAATTCTGTCAGATAATACTCAGTTTCTTCCTGAAAATGATTGCAATCACAAATTCTTTGGTATTATTATCTTCATTTAATTTGTCTTCAATGAAAAAACACAAAAAGAAATGTCCTAAAGCCAAATTGGATACAATTCCACACCAAACCTAAAAAAGGGGGTGGACAAAAGTATTGGCACTGTTTGAAAAATCATGTGATGCTTCTCTAATTCGTGTAATTAACAGCACCTGTAACTTACCTGTGGCACCTAACAGGTGTCGGCAATAACCAAATCACACTTGCAGCCAGTTAACATGGATTAAAGTTGACTCAACCTCTGTCCTGTGTCCTTGTGTGTACCACATTGAGCATGGAGAAAAGAAAGAAGACCAAAGAACTGTCTGAGGACTTGAGAAACCAAATTGTGAGGAAGCATGAACAATCTCAAGGCTACAAGTCCATCTCTAAAGACCTGAATGTTTCGGTGTCTTCCGTGCGCAGTGTCATTAAGAAGTTTAAAGCCCATGGCACTGTGGCTAACCTCCCTAGATGTGGACGGAAAAGAAAAATTGACGAGAGATTTCAACGCAAGATTGTGCGGATGGTGGATAAAGAACCTCGACTAACATCCAAACAAGTTCAAGCTGCCCTGCAGTCCGAGGGTACAACAGTGTCAACCCGTACTATCCGTCGGCGTCTGAATGAAAAGGGACTGTATGGTAGGATACCCAGGAAGACCCCACTTCTTACCCCGAGACATAAAAAAGCCAGGCTGGAGTTTGCCAAAACTTACCTGAGAAAGCCTAAAACGTTTTGGAAGAATGTTCTCTGGTCAGATGAGACAAAAGTAGAGCTTTTTGGGAAAAAAGCATCAACATAGAGTGTACAGGAAAAAAAAGAGGCATTCAAAGAAAAGAACACGGTCCCTACAGTCAAACATGGCGGAGGTTCCCTGATGTTTTGGGGCTGCTTTGCTGCCTCTGGCACTGGACTGCTTGACCGTGTGCATGGCATTATGAAGTCTGAAGACTACCAACAAATTTTGCAACATAATGTAGGGCCCAGTGTGAGAAAGCTGGGTCTCCCTCAGAGGTCATGGGTCTTCCAGCAGGACAATGACCCAAAACACACTTCCAAAAGCACTATAAAATGGTTTGAGAGAAAGCACTGGAGACTTCTAAGGTGGTCAGCAATGAGTCCAGACCTGAATCCCATAGAACACCTGTGGAGAGATCTCAAAATGGCAGTTTGGAGAAGGCACCCTTCAAATATCAGGGACCTGGAGCAGTTTGCCAAAGAAGAATGGTCTACAATTCCAGCAGAGCATTGTAAGAAACTCATTGATGGTTACCGGAAGCGGTTGTTCGCAGTTATTTTGGCTAAAAGTTGTGCAACCAAGTATTAGGCTGAGGGTGCCAATACTTTTGTCTGGCCCATTTTTGGAGTTTTGTGTGAAATGATCAATGATTTGATTTTTGCTTCATTCTATTTTGTGTTTTTTCCTTGCAAGCAAATTAAATGAAGATAATAATACCAAAGAATTTGTGATTGCAATCATTTTCAGGAAGAAACTGAGTATTATCTGACAGAATTGCAGGGGTGCCAATACTTTTGGCCACCACTGTATATAGATCAATAGAATTGATAAACTGAAAGAATATTTGAACAGTCTGTATCTCTCCATTCCAGATGGAGAAAATTTCATCAATGGGTCATTACCCAACAATGGCATATGGGAACAGTGGTTGACTTTAAACATATTCATTTTCAGATAGATATTAAAGAGTTTGCATAGGGGGGCATATGGGACCCTACAGCAGTCCCCTTAGTTTGTAAATAAAAAATTATGTCCTAAAAGGAAATAATTTTCATATACAGTAATATTAAGTGAAGTATATCTGTACAGAAAGAAATTGGTGCACAAATAAAGTGTTGTCTTTATTGTGTTGGTCAGCATGATTATGATGATGCCAAATTTTATATAATTTTTGCTTTTATATTTATACAACAAATATTATTTGAAAAAAAAAATGTTTTTGCATCATCCTATTCTGAGAGTCATAACTGTAATTTTCTAGCAACTGATCTAAGTGAAGGCTTAATTTTTGCAGGGCAATCTGTAGTTTTCAATGGTGCCATATTGGGGTACATACTATGTTTTAATCACTTTTTATTGTGTAGGGGGGAGTAAACAACAAAAATGCAATTCTGACAGATTTTTGTATTTCTTTTCCATTCTCAATGTGAGATAAATAGATATATAGCTTTATGGTAAGAGTTAATAAGATTACAGTGATGTCCAATTTATATTGTTTCTTCCTATTTTTTAGTACTTAAGAATCGCATGGTTTTGTGTTTTGTTTTTTTTTGTTTTTTTTTTGGGGGGGGGGGGTATTCTTTATTCAGCCAGTCATTCTTTTTTCATTTTTCCAAGTAAAGAGTTCAATGGGGGCTTGTTTTTTTGCATAACAAACTAACTTTTATTGGTACCTTTCATAAATGTAATGGTAAAATGGGACCAATTTCTTACACCATCTCTTGAGAGAGGACGTGTCACTCTCATATTGAGCATAGAAGCCTGGTTTCATTGTAAATTGTAAATGAAAAAAGAGCTAACACTCCACCCCATCCAGACCCTTTTGTTCTATGACCCTCCGTTGTGAACAGGTAATTGAAGTAGGTTATCTGATGGGAAGCATACATGGAATCTGTACACAGACAACGCAACAGGCTGTGGGGTGATACAGCAGTTGGGACGGCACCAGATACCAGATTAGAATATTGTTTTTTTGTGACTGGTGTAGATTCTAAAGTTATGGGAGACATATTTTTGGCATCATGGCTGTAGTGCCGGCGTCCCTGCCCTCTGCTAGGCAGGGACGCTGTTCCCCTCACCGCTCTGCTCCGTGCCTGGCGTCCCTCTCCCGCTCTGCTGGCAGTGCGCGCTCCTTCCCGGCCACTGTGCTTAGGGCGCGCGCGCGCGCCCTCCCTCCCTCTTAAAGGGGCCGCGCGCGCCGTCCTAAGGAGTCCCCGGCCTATGGCCGGAGGACTTTACCATATATAAGGCACCACCTCCAAAATGGAGGTGCCCGAGCAATGTTGTTGCACCGTTCTACTCTGCTTCAGCCCTCAGGTCCCTTGCCAGTTACCTGCCAGTTACCTGCCAGATTCCTGCCAGCTTGCTGTCCTAATCCTGCCTGATTTCCTGTTACCTGCCTGCCTGCCTGAGGTCCGACGGTCTGCCTTACAACTCCGGTCAGTCTGTCTAAGGACCAACTTGCCCGCTCACCTGGGAGCGCACATCAGCTACCTGCCTGCTTGCCTGAGGTCCGACGGTCTGCCTTACAACTCCGGTCAGTCTGTCTATGGACCAGCTTGCCCGCTCACCTGGGAGCGCTTCTCCGCTACCTGCCTGCTTGCCTGCCCGGAGGCTCCACTGTCACGTGCTGTGACCACCAGCTATTCCAGACTCTTGCCCGCTCACCTGGGAGCGCTTCTCCGCTACCTGCCTGCTTGCCAGCCCGGAGGCTCCGCTGTCACGTGCTGTGACCACCAGCTATTCCAGACTCTTGCCCGCTCACCTGGGAGCGCTTCTCCGCTACCTGCCTGCTTGCCAGCCCGGAGGCTCCGCTGTCACGTGCTGTGACCACCAGCTATTCCAGACTCTTGCCCGCTCACCTGGGAGCGCTTCTCCGCTACCTGCCTGCTTGCCTACCTGGAGGCTCCGCCGTCACGTGCTGTGACCACCTGCTATTCCAGAGACTCTCGCTTGCTCACCTGGGAGCACACATCCTCCATCTGCCTTGCTAGCCTACCTGGAGGTTCAGCCATCACAGGTCGTACCTACCCTTTACCTAGAGACTGCCCCGGTCACTTGCCGTGACCTCCAGCCCGTTCTTCCAGAGACTGCCCCGGTCACTTGCCGTGACCTCCAGCCCGTTCTTCCAGAGACTGCCCTGATCACTTGCTGTGACCTCCTGCCCGTACACCCAGAGACTGTCCCGGTCACCTGCTGTGACTGCCTGCCTGGTCGCCACCCGCTCCCTTACAAGGACCGCTCCCTTGTATAGTAGCCCAGAGGTTCCGCCTCCCAGACCCGTTACAGTTTGCTCGGGCCATGGAACCCGGTGGCACCCAAGCTCCCTCGCTCTCGGACCTGTGTCATGAACTGTCCCGTCAGAGGTCCCAACAGGAGTCCATCCTGGGTCACCTGCGGAATGTCAATACTCGCCTGGACACTCTGACTGCTCCACCAACAACCTCCGCCAGTGCCATGTCTCGCAATCCGGCAGCTCCGCTGTCCACTAACACCATGATATCCTACCCCGGACCTCGGCTTTCTGCACCTCCTCGCTTCGGAGGCGACTCAGCCCAGGCTCGGGGCTTCATAAATCAGTGCACCCTGCACTTTGAACTATTGTCCCACCAGTTTAACTCCGACCGAGCCAAAATTGCATTCATCATGTCCCATCTCACCGGGGAGGCCCTGGCCTGGCTAAATCCTCTATGGGAGAGAGGAGACCCCCTGGTGTCCAACTTGCCTGCTTTTCTCACGGCTTTCCGGAAAGTCTTCGACGAACCCGGACGGAAGACCTCATCCGCATCATCGTTGCTACGCCTCCGTCAGGAAAGTCTCACCGTGGGCCAATATGCCATACGGTTCCGTACCCTTGCCTCGGAGCTGGCCTGGGATAACGACGCTCTGGTTTCCGTCTTCTGGGAGGGTCTGTCCGGCCGTATTAAAGATGAACTTGCCGGTCGGGACATTCCTACCACTCTCGATGACTTAATAACTCTTGCCACCCGGATTGACCTACGGTTCCAGGAGCGTGCCAGAGAGGTCACCCGTGAGAGGACGTTACCACGTCTAGCTCCTACTTTTCAGAAAACCGTCACTCCTTCTGTCTCTAACCAGGTACACCCTCTTGAGCCTATGCAGGTCGACCAGACCAAGATGGTCAAGACCCGTCAGGACTTACGCCGTGCCGAGGGGACCTGCTTCTACTGTGGCAGTAAGGAGCACCGGATCCGTGCCTGCCCGGAGAGGTCGGGAAACGCCTGTGTTTAGGTTCGCTCAGAGAGGTCCACCTAGACAAGAATAAATCCTCTCCATCCCTGCTGTTGTCAGTTTCAATCGTCTACGGGGAGAACCGTTATTTCGAACTAGCCCAACTGGACTCTGGAGCAGCCGGGAATCTTATTTCACAGTCCCTGGTAGAGAAATACCGCATCCCCACCAAACCTCTGGCTGTACCCTTGTCTGTTGCTGCCGTGGATGGGGGGCTCTTACCACGCCCCATCCAACTCATCACCGAATCCATTACTCTGCAGGTGGGAATGCTGCATTCTGAAAGTATCTCCTTCCATGTTCTGCCTGGACTCTCTCACGCCCTCTTGCTAGGCCTACCTTGGCTCCAGAAACATGCACCCGTTCTTGACTGGCAGACCGGAGAAGTCCTTCGCTGGGGACAGGGCTGCCATAAGACCTGTCTGGTTCCCATTCATCCCGTCCGTCCTTCTCCTACCCCAGCTAATCTACCTGGACTTCCGATTCCTTATTGGTCTTATGCTGATGTCTTTAATAAAAAGGAGGCAGAGACACTACCCCCTCATAGACCATACGACTGCCCTATCGACCTGTTACCTGGTACTTCTCCTCCCCGTGGGCGTATTTATCCATTATCCGCTGCTGAGACCCGGTCGATGTCCGAATATATTGAGGAGAATCTGGCCAGGGGATTCATCCGGAAATCTACCTCCCCGGCGGGAGCAGGCTTCTTTTTCGTCAAAAAGAAGGACGGCTCTCTCCGTCCCTGTATAGACTATAGAGGCCTTAACCAGATCACGGTGAAGAATAAGTACCCCCTTCCGCTCATTCCGGAGTTATTTGATCGTCTGAGGGGGGCTAGAATCTTCACCAAACTGGACCTCCGTGGGGCGTACAACCTGGTTCGTATCCGTCAAGGGGATGAATGGAATCATAGAATCATAGAATCATAGAATGGTAGAGTTGGAAGGGACCTCCTGGGTCATCTGGTCCAACCCCCTGCTCAAAGCAGGATTCACTAGATCATCTCAGACAGATGTCTGTCCAGCCTCTGTTTGAAGACGTCCATTGAAGGGGAACTCACCACCTCTCGTGGCAGCCTGTTCCACTCATTAATCACCCTAACTGTCAAAAAGTTTTTTCTAATATCTAATCTGTGTCTCCTCCCATTTAGTTTCATCCCATTGCTTCTAGTCTTTCCTTGTGCAAATGAGAATAAAGATGATCCTTCTACAATGTGACAGCCCTTGACATATTTGTAGACAGCTATTAAGTCTCCTCTCAGTCTTCTTTTTTGCAAGCTAAACATTCCCAAATCCTGCAACCGTTCCTCATAGGACATGGTTTGCAGACCAGTCACCATTCTGGTCGCTCTTCTCTGAACTTGCTCCAGTTTGTCGATGTCTTTTTTAAAATGTGGTGCCCAAAACTGTACACAGTATTCCAGATGAGGTCTGACCAAAGAGGAGTAAAGACCGATAATGACTTCACGTGATCTAGACTGTATGCTTCTGTTAATACATCCCAGAATTGTATTTGCCTTTTTTGCTGCTGCATCACACTGTTGACTCATGTTCAGTCTATGATCTATTAGTATACCTAAGTCTTTTTCACATGTACTGTTGCTTAGCTCTATTCCTCCCATTCTGTATATGCTTTTTTCATTTTTATTGCCCAGATGTAGTACTTTGCATTTTTCCCTGTTAAAAACCATTCTGTTGGTTTCTGCCCACTGCTCCAGTTTATTTAGGTCTTTTTGAATCCTCTCTCTCTCTTCTCTAGTATTAGCTATCCCTCCTAGCTTTGTGTCATCAGCAAATTTAATCAGTTTACCCTCAATTCCTTCATCTAAATCATTGATAAAGATGTTGAACAATACAGGTCCCAGGACGGAGCCCTGTGGTACCCCACTTGAGACATTCATCCAGCTGGATGTGAAGCCATTTACAACCACCCTTTGAGTCCGATCACTAAGCCAGTTATGAATCCACCTAACAGTTGCCTGGTCCATTGCATACTTGGTCATTTTTTCAATAAGGATGATGTGAGATACTTTGTCAAATGCTTTGCTGAAGTCAAGATATACTATATCTACAGCATTTCCCTGATCCACCCAGTCAGTGATTCTGTCATAGAAGGAAATTAAGTTAGTCTGACATGACTTGTTAGTTACAAACCCATGCTGACTCTGGTTAATCACTTCATTCTTATCCATGTACTTACATACATGTTGTTTAATAATTTGTTCAAAGATCTTTCCTGGTATAGAAGTCAGACTCACCGGCCTATAGTTCCCTGGGTCCACCTTCTTCCCCTTTTTGAAGATAGGAACAACATTTGCTCTTCTCCAGTCTTCTGGGACTTCTCCTGTTCTCCAAGAATTTTCAAAGATTATGGAGAGTGGTTCTAAAATTTCTTCTACAATCTCCTTCAGTACTCTGGGGTGTAATTCATCTGGACCTGGAGACTTGAACTCATTTATGTTAGCTAAATATTCCCTCACAATCTTTCTGTTTACTGATAACTTGGATTCCTCTATTCCTTTAAAAGGACAGTGAAGATCAGTTGATGTTACATTTTCTTTCTGAGAGAAAACAGATGCAAAATAGGAATTAAAAAGTTCGGCCTTCTCAACATCCTCTCTTACCATTTCTCCATTTTCATCCTGTAAAAATCCTATAGCATCTTTGACTTTTCTTTTACTTTTGACATACCCCCAAAATCCTTTTTTATTGCTTTTGACATCTCTTGCAAGCCTTAATTCATTGTCAGCTTTAGCTAACCTGATACGTGCCCTGCAGGATCTGCAGACTGCATTATAATCTTCTTTAGATATGCCTCCCTCTTTCCATTTAATAAACATTTCTTTCTTTCTTTTTAGCATGTGTTTAAGTTCTGTGTTCATCCATCCTGGTTTCCTTAAATGCTTCCCATTCTTCCTACTTTTCGGGATTGTTAACGATTGTGCTTTGAGAATCTCATTTTTAAAAATTTCCCATCCTTCCTGGACATTTTTGTCCTTAAGGACATCCAGCCATTGGATCCCTCCTATTCTCTTTCTGAGTCTCTTAAAATCTGCCTTTCTAAAATCTAACCTTGAAGTTTGAGTCTTCACATGTCTTCCTCCTCTAGTTATCCAAAATTCTATAATAGCATGATCGCTGCCTCCTAGGGTCCCAGCCACCTTTACCTCCTCAACCATTTCCTCCCTGTTTATAAGGATTAGATCCAAAGTAGCAGATCCCCTTGTTTTCTCCCCTACCTTTTGGAAGATAAAGTTGTCAGCAAGAGAGGATAAGAATTTGCTTGACCTGTTAGTTTTACTTAAGAGAGATTCCCAACAAATGTCTGGATAGTTGAAATCTCCCATGACCACTACGTCATATTTTTTGGAGAACTTGGTCATTTGATACATAAAGAGTTCATCCATATCTTCAGCTTGCCCAGGTGGCCTGTAGTAAATGCCTACAATGGTGTCCTTTCCGTTGTTCTCTCCTTGTATTCTTACCCAAACAGTTTCCACAGAACTCCCAGTCTCTGAAGCTTCAATCTCTGTGCAGATATACGCTTTTCTAACATACAATGCAACACCTCCTCCTCGTTTATCAAGTCTGTTTCTTGCAAATAAGTTGTATCCTTTTAGCCTTTTATTCCAATCATGTGTATCGTCCCACCAAGTTTCAGTGATTCCAATGACATCATATTCCTTTTCCTGCATTAGTAGTTCCAATTCTCCTTGTTTGTTGCCCATGCTTTGTGCATTTGTATAAAAACATTTTAGTTTGTGATTGGTTTCTCTTCCTCCCATATTTTTATTATTTAGATTTTTTTGTCTTTGTTCTTCTTTTCCACTTCCAGTAGCAGAGATCTCAATAGTATTTGTCAGCTGTATGGCTTTTTCTGGCCTTTTGCTTCCCTTCCCACATTGTTCTAGTTTAAAGCTCTCCTGATGAGTGTAGCAAGGCGACTTCCAAATACATGTTTTCCAGTCTTCGTAAGGTGCACCCCATCTCTAGCAAGTAGTCCATCGTATAGGTAATTCATTCCGTGATCCAGAAATCCAAATCCTTGTTGACGGCACCATCGACGTAGCCAGTTGTTCACCTGTAGAATCTTATTCCACCTCATTGTTCCATGGCCATCCACTGGGAGGATGGATGAGAAGACCACCTGCGCTCCCAATTCTTTCACTTTCTTGCCTAAGTTTTCAAAGTCACTGCAGATGGTTTCCAGGTCCTTTCTTGCGGTGTCATTTGTCCCCACATGTATTAGCAGGAATGGGTAGTGATCTGTAGGTCTGAAGAGTCTTGATATCCTGTCAGACACATCTTTAATTTTTGCTCCTGGAAGACAGCACATTTCTCTTGAGGTTATGTCTGGTCTGCAGATAGCGGCCTCTGTTCCTCTTAACAGGGAATCCCCCATGACCACCACTCTCCGTTTTTTCTTCACAACGTTCTTCTTTCTCCATCCAGGAGGATTCTGAGGGCTTACAAGGTTATTCATTGCTGGCAAAGTCTTATCTTGCTGTATTTCTTCATGGTTCTCCTGTGTGAGAGCCTGGTACTGGTTCCTGAGCAGTATGGGTGCTGACTGCCTCTCGATCCTCCTGCTTCTGTGGGTCACATGCTTCCATTCCTCTGTTTCGTCAGGTGCAGTTCGAATTTCTTCTCTTTCTGAATCATGAAGAGATAATTCTGCTCTGTCTAAGAACTCTTCACCTTCCTTAATGATTTTCAAGGTAGTTAACCTCTCTTCTAGATTTCGCAACTTTTCCTCCAACAGGGACACAAGCTTGCATTTCTGGCATGTGAAGTCTGGCTTTTCCACTGGCAAGTCTGTGAACATGTAGCAGGATATGCAGCTCACCAAATGGCTCCTGGACTCTTCCATGTTCTTATTGTTAATGTTCTGAAAACAGTGAAAAAAGCTTAAAAGACGGCATTCAACACCCGGGACGGCCACTATGAATATCTGGTAATGCCCTTTGGCCTCTGTAACGCTCCTGCCGTCTTTCAAGAGTTGGTCAATGACATCTTCCGGGACCTTCTCTACTCCTGCGTAGTGGTGTACCTGGACGACATCTTGGTCTTCTCTCCGGATCTCCAGACTCACCGGAGGGATGTTCGTCAGGTCCTGCTCAGGCTCAGGCAGAACCATCTCTACGCTAAATATGAGAAGTGCCTCTTTGAGCAGACCTCGCTTCCGTTTCTGGGCTACATTATCTCTCAGACCGGCCTACAAATGGATCCTGAGAAACTGTCTGCCATCGAGAAATGGCCCCGACCAGAGGGGTTGAAGGCTATTCAACGGTTCCTGGGCTTCGCCAACTATTACCGCCTCTTCATCCCGCACTTCTCTTCCCGGACTGCCCCAATTTCCGCGCTCACCCGTAAGGGTACTAATCCCAAAGAGTGGCCGCCCGAAGCAGAGGAGGCCTTTCTTTCCCTAAAACAGGCCTTCTCTTCCGCCCCGGTGCTGCATCGCCCGGACGGCAACAAGCAGTTCTTCCTGGAAGTTGACGCCTCCTCCTCTGGAGCCGGAGCGGTACTTACTCAAAAATCATCTTCCGGGAGAATGGTACCTTGTGGCTTCTTCTCCAAACTCTTCTCCTCTTCTGAGCGCAACTATTCCATAGGAGACCGAGAGTTATTGGCCATCAAGCTGGCGTTGGAGGAGTGGCGTTACCTACTCGAGGGGGCTCTTCATCCGGTAATAATTTACACTGACCACAAGAACTTGGCTTACCTCCAGCATGCCCAGAGACTTAACCCGCGCCAAGCCCGGTGGTCCTTGTTTTTTGCTCGCTTTGATTTTGTTCTTCATTTTCGCCCGGCTGACAAAAACGTCAAAGCAGACGCCTTGTCCCGATCCTTTCTGGTGTCCGATCTCGAGGAAGAACCTAAACATATCATCGATCCCGCCAGAGTAATGCAGGTGGCTCCCGTGAGTCTAAATCGTCTCCCTCCCGGTAAGACGTTTGTTTCAGTACCTGATCGGGAGAAGATCCTACACTGGGGCCATTCGTCTAAACTAGCTGGCCACGCCGGTCAGAAAAAGACCCTCCAGCTTATTGCCCGGCACTATTGGTGGCCTACCCTGCACAAGGACATAATAGACTTTGTTTCTGCCTGTGTGTCCTGCGCCCGCAACAAAGTCCCGAGACATCTGCCAGCCGGACGCCTCCTTCCGCTTCCTGTACCTGCTGCCCCCTGGCAGCATATAGCAATGGACTTTATAACTGATCTCCCCGTCTCTGCCGGTTGTACGGTCATTTGGGTGGTCGCTGACCGCTTTTCCAAGATGGCTCACTTTATTCCCCTGCCAGGCCTTCCGTCTGCACCCGAGCTGGCTAAAGACTTTATCCGCCACATCTTCCGTCTTCATGGCCTGCCCCTCCACATCGTGTCGGATCGTGGGGTACAGTTCACCTCACGTTTCTGGAGAGCCACTTGTAAACTACTAGACGTCACCCTGGACTTCTCTTCCGCTTACCACCCACAGTCCAATGGTCAAGTGGAGCAGATCAATCAGAACCTGACCAGTTACCTCCGGCACTTCGTTAATGCCCACCATTCTGACTGGGTGGATCTCCTACCATGGGCCGAGTTCTCTTATAATAATCACGAGAGCGAATCCTCCTCCAAATCCCCGTTTTTTGTAGTCTTTGGTCAGCATCCTCGGATTCCTTTTCCTGTCTCCACCTCTGTGGACAACCCGGCTGCGGAATCTCTCGTTAGCAAATTTTCCTCCATATGGGAGAGTACCCGGTCCGCACTCCTTCTGTCATCCGAGCGTATGAAAAGACACGCTGACAAAAAACGCCTGGATCCTCCACAATTTCGTCCAGGAGATAAAGTCTGGCTCTCATCTAAATATGTTCGACTCAAGATACCTTCTTACAAGTTAGGACCTCGGTTCATCGGTCCTCTGGAGGTCATCAGTCAGATCAACCCGGTGGCCTATAAATTGAAACTCCCGGCCAACTTACGGATCCCTAACTCCTTCCATGTATCTCTCCTCAAACCCGTGGTGCTTAACTCTTTTTCCAAGTCTACAGGTACGCCTCCTGCTCCGGTTTCTGCTGAGGACGAGTTTGAGGTAGAGAACATTCTTGCCACCAAAAGGGTAAGAGGAAAGACCTTTTTTCTGGTAGATTGGAAGGGGTTTGGTCCTGAGGAGAGAACGTGGGAGCCCCGGGAGAACATCCATGCCCCTCTCATCCTAGCTAAATTTCTATCTGGCCTAAAAAAGGGGGGGCCTAAAGGGGGGGGTACTGTAGTGCCGGCGTCCCTGCCCTCTGCTAGGCAGGGACGCTGTTCCCCTCACCGCTCTGCTCCGTGCCCGTCGTCCCTCTCCCGCTCTGCTGGCAGCGCGCGCTCCTTCCCGGCCACTGTGCTTAGGGCGCGCGCGCGCGCCCTCCCTCCCTCCCTCTTAAAGGGGCCGCGCGCGCCGTCCTAAGGAGTCCCCGGCCAATGGCCGGAGGACTTTACCATATATAAGGCACCTCCTCCAAAATGGAGGTGCCCGAGCAATGTTGTTGCACCGTTCTACTCTGCTTCAGCCCTCAGGTCCCTTGCCAGTTACCTGCCAGTTACCTGCCAGATTCCTGCCAGCTTGCTGTCCTAATCCTGCCTGATTTCCTGTTACCTGCCTGCCTGAGGTCCGACGGTCTGCCTTACAACTCCGGTCAGTCTGTCTAAGGACCAACTTGCCCGCTCACCTGGGAGCGCACATCAGCTACCTGCCTGCTTGCCTGAGGTCCGACGGTCTGCCTTACAACTCCGGTCAGTCTGTCTATGGACCAGCTTGCCCGCTCACCTGGGAGCGCTTCTCCGCTACCTGCCTGCTTGCCTGCCCGGAGGCTCCGCTGTCACGTGCTGTGACCACCAGCTATTCCAGACTCTTGCCCGCTCACCTGGGAGCACTTCTCCGCTACCTGCCTGCTTGCCAGCCCGGAGGCTCCGCTGTCACGTGCTGTGACCACCAGCTATTCCAGACTCTTGCCCGCTCACCTGGGAGCGCTTCTCCGCTACCTGCCTGCTTGCCAGCCCGGAGGCTCCGCTGTCACGTGCTGTGACCACCAGCTATTCCAGACTCTTGCCCGCTCACCTGGGAGCGCTTCTCCGCTACCTGCCTGCTTGCCTACCTGGAGGCTCCGCCGTCACGTGCTGTGACCACCTGCTATTCCAGAGACTCTCGCTTGCTCACCTGGGAGCACACATCCTCCATCTGCCTTGCTAGCCTACCTGGAGGTTCAGCCATCACAGGTCGTACCTACCCTTTACCTAGAGACTGCCCCGGTCACTTGCCGTGACCTCCAGCCCGTTCTTCCAGAGACTGCCCCGGTCACTTGCCGTGACCTCCAGCCCGTACACCCAGAGACTGTCCCGGTCACCTGCTGTGACTGCCTGCCTGGTCGCCACCCACTCCCTTACAAGGACCGCTCCCTTGTATAGTAGCCCAGAGGTTCCGCCTCCCAGACCCGTTACAATGGCGCCGGGCCGAATGCAGTGCAGGTACTTGCAATTAGGTGAGGCCTGTGCATCAGTCCAGAATTAAGAGGTCAGATGGATAAAGTTGGATATGTCATGTCTCGTATCTATAAAAAGCTAAAATCATGATTGAAAATATGACATTAATATCTTATTTTTTGATACCAGACCTGCATCTAATGTCCCAGCCCCCATCTGAGGTCACCAAGGGAAGTGAACCAAACCTGGTAAAAGCAGATTCTGGCTTTAAAACCAATGTTCAGTGGTGGGGGGTACAGCTCGCTGTAGGAATTTTTACCATTTTCCAAATGGAGAGCTCACCTTCGCTAGATCTGCGCCATTCTTATGGCACCAGGTCTAGTAATTTTCTTTTATTAGCCCTTTTATTTTTTTTGAGTTTATATACTGTATTGTCTTGTTCCGTTTTATACATCTTTTGAATATTTTTATAAGCACTGCCTAATTATTGGATTAAATATATAAAATTTAATAGCTTAGATGTTCTTGCTCTATAAACCGCACCTCTGAAGCCTCGTGACACTCAATGTTACCAGTAACGGGTGTTCAATTGGCCTGTAATAAACAATTGGTGGTGGCAGCTAATTGTTCTTTGCATAGCCAGCCTTTTCACTCAGGTGTGGTTCAGTATCTGGAGTGCATTTCCAGAGAGAGAGCTAATCTGAATCGTGTGGTTTTTGCTTTTTTGAGTGTCTGGACCCCGGGTGGTGCAAGGACTTTTGCTGGACATTTTCTTAATTTGTTTTGCCGTTATGCGAGAGAGGTCGTGTTTATTTTTATGAACTCCACATTGGTTTATAACGTTTAATAAACCAACTGAAAATTTAAAGAGACAGTGTTCTGTGTCTACCTCCATGTGCAGCCGAGTGAGTGGATCTATCATAGGTAGTGTTAGAAGTGCGGGCAGCGTTCCCAGCGAACACGTGTGACTGCTACAAGTGAAACTGCATGTCCTAGGTGAAGGCGGCAGTGAGCCAGGAGGCGGAGTCAGACAGCATGGAAGACCTGATTAACTACCTTGTGAAAGCTCAACAGCAGCAACAGCAAGCCCAACAGCAGCAACAACTGGAACATCAGGGGATGTTGGATCTGTTGCAGCAGCAGCTTACTAAACAGTAGCAGCAACAAGACCAGTACCGACTACAGTAGCAACAGATTGAGTTGCTCACAGAGGCAATTCCTGGGAGGTCGGCAGCCCCTCCCCCAAGTCCAGGTGATGACGACGCTTACGTCCGGAAAGCAGTAAGATGAGCGATGCAAAAAATGACCCCGGGAGATGATTTGGAAGGCTTTTTGACTGTGTTTGAAAGGGTAGCAGAGCGGGAGAAGCTGCTGCCAGAGCAGTGGGCAGAGGTGTTGGCCCCCTATTTGGCGAGCCCCAGAAGGCTTATTTTGACCTGGCCCTGCAGGATGCTCAGGAATATTTCAAACTAAAAACAGAGATACTTGCACACTCGGGGTGACTATGTCTGTCCGAACTAAAAGGGTCCACCACTGGGCGTATTGCAATGAGAACCCCCTCACTCCCAAATGTTCAATCTGCTGCATCTGGTACAAAAGTGGTTGCAGCAAGAGTCCTCCACCCCAGATGATAGAGTGGGTCATAAAGGACAGATATATCCACTCCCTCACCAAACCGGTGCAGACCTGGGTTGCCTAGGGGGACCCCTGAAATGCAGATGACCTAGTGAGCCTAGTAGAAAGGTACCAGGTGGTCGAGAGGTTGCATCCCCTTACTGTGGTACCCAGAAGGAGCCCAAATCTCAAAAGAGGGGTAGTAGAGTCATCTTTGGGGAGAGTTTGAAGTCCTGAGGGGTTGCCAAAAGTTGCTGGTAAGGACTTGACCTGTTGGAGATGTCACGGTCCTGGACACATAGCCGCTCTTTGTACTATGTCCTCCGAACAGATGGACTGCAGCGTGGGGAGGCGCTGTCCGTATTATGCTCATCCAGCCTGCAGTGTGGACTGTCAGCCCGGTGAGGGGCCGCAGACATGTCCCGTAACAATAAATGGGATACTGGTGTCGGGACTCTTGGACTCAGGGAGTTTGGTGACTCTGATAAGGGCCACACTTCCCCACCAGTTGATCCCCGGGAAAAGCGTGAGAGTCTGCTGTATTCATGGTGACGCCAAAGACTACCCTGTTGTCAGAGTGACTATAAAAACTAACTGCGGCACTGAGTCACATGAGGTGGGAGTAGTTAAGAACCTGCTACAGCCAGTAATAATAGGGCGTGACTTTAGCCTATTCTGGGACTTATGGCAGAAAGCAGGCGTACCACGTGACTCAGGAAGGAGTTGCTTCCACCAACGCAGTCTGAGATGGATGAATTCATCCTGTGTGTCGTTGCTGGTGACTAGTATGAGACGGTGACCCAAGAGGCAGGCTGAGATTCCTGAGTTGGAGGTTTTCTGGGGGGAATTTTGGTACTGCTCAGATGCAGAATCTCACATTGAAAAATGCATTTGATAATGTGTCGGTAATAAATGGGGTTGCTCAAGAGCCAGGGGCTGACACCAGGTTCCCATTTTTCACACTAAATGACTAACTACTTTATTGGGTCAAAACCAAGAGGGGAAGTGATAGAGCAGTTGGTAGCGCCGGGGCCCTATAGGCATAGGGTATTAGACCTGGCCCATTCTCATATATTGGGTGGACATCTGGGAGTAGAAAAAACCTAAGAGCAGGTCCTGCAGAGGTTCTACTGACCTGGATGTCACAGAGAGATTGACTGCCGGTCCTGCCCAACCTGTCAGCTAACTGCACCCATGCCCCACTTCCGAAGCCCTCTAGTGCCATTGCCTATTATAGAGGTTCCATTTGACCAGATTTCAATGGATCTTGTCGGGCCCCTGGTCTCAAGGTGTATAGGATTTCTGTCTTTTGGAACATGCTTTATCTCATGCAGCCTTGATTTAAGTTCCATTATGTGAATATTTTTGACTATGGGTACTGACTTTTAGTTAGCCTATATTTATGAACAGCCTTATTCAGACCTCTTGCATTTGTACTTTATACTTGCCATGCATATTGATCTATATTACTATATATTATATATTTAGACAGTTTTTTGTGCTCTGGTTGCTGTATGTACTTTATGGTATATATTTAGCCACTGTGCCTTTTTAAATGTGGTTTATAATCTATACTATGGGATGTCATTTTAGGAGAATTCCTATTGATTTGGGACTTATAGGCAAATGTCACAGTTATGAAAAAATATGCATATTTTTCCCCCGATTAGTCCTGAAATTGAAGATGTATGTCCCATCAATATCGGATCTATACAACCCCCAATATTCATAACTTTCCCCCGGTACCCCTGTGTCTGGATGCAGGTGTAACGTTTCCCCTGAAGGGAACAAAAGTTTCTTTTCACCTCAGGATGTCTTTCCTGAGGACAAAGTAGAGTTCTCTACTTCTCTATGTGTAAACACGTCCCCTTTGTTATCTGAACCCCAGAAAAGATCTTTCATGTCTAATTACCTTTACTCTGTAGGGAGTCTGGGCTTCAAAGGTTAACTCTTCCTATCTTAATTGGTTTTACTACCCCCTAGCTATACGTAATTTACACTCTTCACTTATGTTAAACAGGTGTTTCTACTACCAAGGAATGTAACCTCTTGTCCTTCTACTGGAAATTCTGTGTGAGAGGATGGTGGGTGGGGGTGAATGCCCCCTCACTGGAGTGGGTTGTGGATCTTAATATTTTCTATGACAGTGTGTATGTGTTCTGTATATGCTTACAAGTGCTTCTCACTAAATTATAATATCATTTGTAGTAAACCGACTTGCTCGGTTCTCCGGAGGCAGACACACGGTTCGAGTAAAACTTCCTGTGAGTTTATTATGCGGCATAAACTCCAGCCGTGTTTCATAAAAAATAAACAGGCCCTCTCGTGGTTAACGGGAAAACAAAAGAGAAAGTACAACAGAGAGTCTATTAGAAAGCAAAGCTCGGCCAGCTCCAAGTAGCTCAGCGAAGTCTTCAGCAACACCAGTCCTCTGGTGTTGCTCTCTGGCTTCAGCCCAACACATCCTGGAGACTTCCTTCTCCAAGACACACACTACACAGAGCAAACTACTGACTGAGTATTTAACCCTAACAAACAAAGCAGCACACTGTAACGCAAAGTATGCGAACATGAAATATATGAAATTTGAATAGCATTACTGTTGTAGAAAAATAGAAATAAATGAAATCTTAGCACATAATTTGGCCAATTCATGTGTACCTGGTAGCCACGGTAAGGTGTTTCTCAAAAATACCAGGACCCTATCAATGTGAAATCCTCTCTAAGTGACTATGTTTGCTTGTGTGTGGGATAATACTGTAATTAAAATCGCCTGTTGCATAGAGGTGGAGTGCTCAGTCAAAGCTAATACATAGAAACAGAAAAAAAATTACTAGGAGAAGCTACCTGCATATACAACTAACAAACAAAGCAGCACACTGTAAAGCTAAGTATGCGAACATGAAATATATGTTTTCTGAAAAAAAAATTAATTACAGCAGGATATTATCCCACACACAAGCAGACATAGTCACTTAGAGAGGATTTCACATTGATAGGGTCCTGAGATTTTTGAGAAACGCCCTACCATGGCTACCAGGCGCACATGAATTGGCCAATTTATGCACTAAGATTTCTCATTTATTTCTATTTTTCTACAGCTGTAATGCTATTCAAATTTCATATATTTCAGGTGGTTCGCATACTTAGCGTTACAGTGTGCTGCTTTGTTTGTTCGTTGTATATGGAGGTAGCTTCTCCTAGTAAGCACCTGTTCACATCTATTTCTTGTTTTGGAAGTGCGGGCCAGTTTTTTTCTGTTTCTGAGTATAGCTACACCCTGAGGGGAGGTAGGGGAATGGCCTCCCACCCTCTTTGCCATTCCCATAAAACCACACCCTTTAAGAGAGTTAAGCCTAGCATATAATATGCTGGCAGAAATTTAGTAGGTTTCAGTTCACACAGGAGAGCAACCTGAGTGACACATACCTCCTCTCGTATATCATACCAGTGAATCTGTCACATATTCCCCCATCTGCTCAAAGCTGGGGGTTTGGGCACAGTGTGCCTGTGTAACTTCCCGGGCCTATGCTCCACGTGAAAGTTAAAGTTCTGAAGACTTAGGAACCATCTAGTTACCCTGGCATTTTTACCCCTCTTTTCCCTCAACCATCTCAAAGGGGCATGGTCTGACACCAACTTAAACTTCAGGCCTAGTAGGTAATATCTCAAAGTATTTACGGCCCAATTTATAGCTAAACATTCTCTTTCTACTATTGCGTCGTTCTTCTTACAGGATGAAAGCTTCCAGCTCAGATAGAGAATGGGATATTCTCCATTTATCTCTTGAAGAGTACGTCTCCTAGAACAATCTCTGAAGCATCTGTCTGAACCACGAACTCTTTCTTAAAGTCTGGTTCAACCAGGACCGGCTGCTTACACAGTGCTAGCTTCAACTGTTCAAACGCGGTCTCTGTTTCCTCCATCCACTTCACCATGGCTGATCTGGTGCCTTTTAGGAGATCCATTAGTGGCGCGGTCATCATGGCAAAATTTGGAATATCCCACTATTCCCAGGAACGCTCTTACTTGCTTCTTGGAGAGCGGTTGCGGCCAGGTCTGAATTGCCTCCACTTTATTAATGTGCAATTTTATTTCGCCTCTCCCGATGACATAGCCTAAATACTTGGCCTCCTCTTTTCCGACGGCACATTTTCTCGGATTTATGGTAAATCCCGCCTTTCTCAGAGCATCCAGAATGGCCTGTAGTTTAGGTAGATGACTAGCCCAGTCTGGACTAAAGACCACAATGTCGTCAAAGTAGGCTGTGGCATACTTCTTATGTGGAGCTAGGATTCGATCCATAGCCCTCTGGAAGGTGGCTGGGGCTCCCTGTAGTATGAACGTCATCCAAGTGTATTGAAAGCACCCATCAGGTGTAGAGAAAGTCGTCTTCTCCTTGGCCGTCTGGGACATGGGGATCTGCCAGTAGCCCTTCGTCAGTCAAGAGTGGTGATGTACCTCGCCGGTCCAAGCCCCTCGATGAGTTCGTCGACGCGGGGCATCGAGTACGCGTCAAACTAGGACACCTCATTCAGCTGGCGGTAGTCATTACAAAACCTCCACTCTCCGTTGGATTTTGGCACGAGGACGATTGGGCTCGACCACCCACTCTTTGACTCCTCTATCATCCCGAGGTCTAACATCCTCTTCACCTTCACCGAGATCACCTCCCGGCGCGCCTCCGGAATCCAGTACGGCTTCAGATTCACTCTAACATGTGGCTCTGTTGGCACGTCATGCTCTACAACCTGAGTATGCCCCGGCAACTTTGAGAACAGCTCCCAATTCCGCTGGAGTAGTTCTCAACACTGCTGCTTCAGGGAAGGTGATAGTCTCTGCAATAGTGACCTCCTCCACCTTGCCTTCGGGATCGACTCCCAGGCAAGGAGTTTTTTAATTAACCTCGCTGACTTTCTCCAACACCTCCTACGGACCTTGCCATTTACCCAGGAACTTGCTCTCTACTGTAGGGACTAGCACCAAAACACGGTCCCCAGGCTGTAACTGCCTCAGCCTCGCCGATCAGTTTTAGACCCTTGCCTGGGCTTCCTGCGCCTGGATGAGACGCACTTTCACGATCGGCATCACTTTTGTTATTCTTTCCTGCATCCAGGCGACATGTTCAATGATGCTCCGGTGTGGCATAACCTCGGCTTCCCAGGTTTCCTTAGCGATATCCAGGAGCCCTCGCGGGTGTTGTCCATACAGGTGCTCGAACAGAGAAAAACTGGTAGAGGCTTGTGGGACCTCCCTTACCAAGAAGAGCAGGAAGGGCAGCAGGTAATCCCAGTCAAATCCCTCCTTCTCCACAACTTTGAGCATCGCTTTCAGGGTTTTGTTAAAGCTCTCTACTAAGCAGTCTGTCTGCGGATGGTACACAGAGGTTCGCAGCTGGGTTATCTGGAGGACCTTGCTCATAAACGGGGTCACTTTGTCCATTAGGATTTCCTTCGGCAGACCGGTCCTGGCAAATATATGGACAAGTTCCCTGGCTATGCATTTACTCGGAGTTTCTTAGCGGCACCGCTACTGGATACCGGGTCACATAGTCCATAATCACCAGAATGTATTGGTGGCCTCAGGCTGATTTGACTAAGGGCCCTACTAGGTCCATAGCAATCCTCTCAAAAGGGAATCTCTATCACCAGTAGTGGAACTAATGGAGTATGGAAGTGGGAAGAGAGAGCGGTTATTTGGCAGGTGGGGCAGGACCTACAATAGTTGAGAATTTTTCGGTAACACCAAGGCCAATAAAACCTTCTTACAATGGGCCATATCCAGTACCCTCCGTCTGTATGGCCCCTGAACTAAGAGTTGTTTCGCTAGCTCACTGCCCCTTAGTTTGGCCACCCGATATGACAACTCCCCCTGAACTGCAAAGTGAGGGAACCTGGTGTCGGCCCCCGGCTCTTGGGCAACCCCATTACATATATACAGTGAGTACGGAAAGTATTCAGACCCCTTTAAATTTTTCACTCTTTGTTTCATTACAGCCATTTGATAAATTGTAAAAAAGTTAATTTTTTTTCTCATTAAAGTACACTCTGCACCCCATGTTGACTGAAAAAACAGAAATGTTTGCAAATTTATTAAAAAATAAAAACTGAAATATCACATGGTCATAAGTTTTCAGACCCTTTGCTCAGTATAGAGTAGAAGCACCCTTTTGAGGTAGTACAGCCATGAGTCGTCTTGGGAATGATTCAACAAGTTTTTCACACCTGGATTTGGGGATCCTCTGCCATTCTTCCTTGCAGATCCTCTCCACTTCCGTCAGGTTGGATGGTGAACGTTGATGGACAGCCATTTTCAGGTCTCTCCAGAGATGCTCAATTGGGTGTAGGTCAGGGCTCTGGCTGGGCCAGTCAAGAATGGTCACAGAGTTGTTCTGAAGCCACACCTTTGTTATTTTAGCTGTGTGCTTAGGGTCATTGTCTTGTTGGAAGGTGAACCTTTGGCCAAGTCCGAGGTCCAGAGCACTCTGGAAGAGGTTTTGCAACCAGTGGTCCTGTCCCTGCAGCTGAAAAACACCCCCATAGTATGATGCTGCCACCACCATGTTTCACTGTTGAGATTGTATTGGGCAGGTCATGAGCAGTGTCGGGTTTTCTCCACACATACCGCTTAGAAGTATCACCAAAATGTTCTATCTTCATCTCATCAGACCAGAGAATCTTATTTTTCATAGTCTGGGAGTCCTTTATGTGTTTTTGAGCAAACTCTATGCGGGCTTTCATATGTCTTGCACTGAGGAGAGGCTTCCGTTGGACCACTCTGCCATAAAAGCCCGACTGGTGGAGGGCTGCAGTAATAGTTGATTTTGTGGAACTTTCTCCCATCTCCCAACTGCATCTCTGAAGCTCAGCCACAGTGATCTTGGGGTTCTTCTTTACCTCTCTCACAAAGGCTCTTCTTCCATGATTGCTCAGTTTGGATGGACGTCCAGGTCTAGGAAGACTTCTGGTGGTTCCAAACTTCTTCCATTTAAGGATTATGGAAGCCACTGTGCTCTTAGGAACCTTGAGTAATGCAGAAATTCTTTTGTAATCTTGGCCAGATCTGTGCCTTGCCACAATTCTGTCTCTGAGCTCCTTGGGCAATTCCTTTTGAGCTCATGATTCTCATTTGGTCTGACATGCACTGTGAGCTGTGAGGTCTTATATAGAAAGGTGTGTGCCTTTCCAAATCAAGTCCTATCAGTTTAATTAAACATAGCCGGACTCCAATGAAGGAGTAGAACCATCTCAAGGAGGATCACAAGGAAATGGACAGCATGTGACTTAAATATGAGTGTCTGAGCAAAGAGTCTGAATACTTATGACCATGTGATATTTCAGTTTTTCTTTTTTAATAAATTTGCAAAAAAATTCTACATTTGTTTTTTTTTTCAGTCAAAGTTACTTTTTACAATTTACGAAATAGCTACAATGAAACAAAGAGTGAAACATTTAAAGGGGTCTGAATACTTTCCGTACCCACTGTACAGTAATCTGGTCAAACACCCCTTTTAAGGTCAGGTCCCGAACTTGAGCAGTTCCACAGTTCTCTCCGGACACATCCAACTCAGGCAGGTCGGCCTCCTCGGTCACCGTCTCGCCCTCATCGCCGGCAAGGACGCACAGTGGGAACTCATCCACTTAAGGCTTCGTCGGAGGTTCCTGTCCACGGACCTGGTTTTTACCCATGCTACTTAGTCCGGTTCCCTTCCCCCACAAGTCCCAAAACAAAGAAAAATCATAGCCCGGTATAACGGGATGTATTAGGTCCTTAACCACCTCGACCTTGTGGGACTGCGCACCACAGTCTGTGCCCACTGTCACTGTCGCCACGGGGTAGTCCTTGGCATCCCCATGGATGCACCGGATGCTCACAGTTTTTGAAGGGACCAACTGGTGGGGAAGGGTAGCTCTGAATAAGTCCAACAGTCCAAGCACCTTTACTCCATTAATGGACACGGCACACGCCTGCGGCACCTCGCCGGGTCGACAGTCCATGCTGCAGGCTGGATAAGCATAATAGGAGACCCGTCTGCCTAGGCTTCAGTACATGGGCTCAGGGGACATTTGACACTGGGCGGCTACCTGTCCAGGGTTGTGACACTGCCAACAGACTATATCTTTAACAACAGTCCTTGTGGCACCTTCAATGGGATTGGGACGCCCCCCTCAGTGGTGGCCCTAGACCCCTTCCGTGGTGAACCCGCCAACTTTTGGGTATCCCAGTATGAGGAAGTGACTATATCTGGTTTCCCGAGGGATTTCTGTTAGAACCCTCCTGTTTGTTTTTTCCATCTTGTGTTTTGCGGTCACATAACTACCTGCCTTTATATTCCAGCTCCGCCCTTCTGGCTGTGCTGGACTTCAGTGTTGTTGACTGTTTTTCTAGCCAGGTGCTTCAGTGTCTATCTCTGTCAGTTTGCTTGGTCCTTCTGGGACCTCTAGTACCTTTTTGTCAGTTTTTCTTTTTATGTTTTTGTGTTCTGCAACAACTTCTCTGTTTAGGAGGTGTCCCATTTTTGTTCCAGTCCTTAGTTCTTTTAGGGACCCCTCCCCTTATGCTATACGTCTTCGTTCACACTAGCCGAGGACTAAGGCGGGTCTGCTCGCTAGGAACAGGCAGCCCACTACATCGTAGGGATTCAGCTTAGTCTTACTGTAGTGATAGCTTTCCCCTCTCTTTCCTTAGTACTTGTTGCAGATCATAACAATTTCTCAACCACCTGGTACCTCTCTACCAGACCAATGAAGTTATCTGCGTTCTGAGGATCGCCCTGGGCAACCCAAGTCTGTACCGACTTGGGAAGTGAGTGTACGAGTCTATCAATCACCACCTGCTCGAGCATCTTGGCTGGAGTGGAGGACTCTGGTTGCAACCACTTCTGAACGAGATGCAGTAGGTCAAACATCTGCGAGTGAGGAGGTTTGTCACTGGCATGTCCCAGTTGTGGACTCGTTGGGCTCTCACAGCCATATTCAGTCCCTGGCATGCCAAGACCTCTGTCTTTAGTTTGACATATTCCTTGGCATCCTGCAGTGCCAAGTCATAATATGCCTTTTAGGGTTCACTGGACAATTATGGCGCCAGAACCTCCGACCACTGTTCTGGTGGAAGTCTCTGCTGATCGGACACCCTCACGAAGACTGTCAGAAAGGCCTTCACATCATCCTCGGGGGTCATTTTCTGCATGGCCCGTCTGACCGCCTTCCTGACGTGGGAGTCATCAGATGGCCCTGGGGGTGGGGCGGTTGCCTCTTCCCTGCATGGCGTCCGCCAGAAGCTGTATCTGCTTTTGGTGCTGCTGCACCTTTTGCAGCTCTTACTTGATCTGTTGCAGCAATAGTTTGGTCATCTCCTGGTGCTGCTGCTGCATGCTCTGCTGCTGGTACTGTGTTTGTTGCACCTGCTGTGCCTGCAACAGGTGCTTAAGCAAGTCCTCTATGCTGTCGGACGTCTCTGACTGGCTGGCGGCCTTTACCCGGGACATCCACTGTTCTCTGTGCAGGTACACGTGTTCCTGGAATATTGCCCGCATTCTCCACCAACTGTGGTAAAGCCACTTGCTCGGCTCTCTGGAGGCAGACACAGGACACATAGTTCGAGTAAAAGGTCCTGCGGGTTTATTATGCAGCATAAACTTCAGCAGCGTCCCATAAAATATAAACAGGCCCTCTCGGGGTTAACGGGAAAACAAAAGAGAAAGTACAACAGAGAGTCTGTAAGCAAGCAAGGTTCGGCTCTCTGGCTTCAGCCCAACACAGCCTGGAGACTTCCTTCTCCAAGCCACACACTACACAGAGCAAACTTCTGATTGAGTATTTAACCCTGCTCAGCCACACCCTGAGGGGAGGTAGTGGAATGGCTTCCCACCCTCTTTGCCATTCCCATAAAACCACACCCTTTAAGAAAGTTAACACCCAACATATAACATGCTGGCAGAAATTTAGAAGGTTTCAGTTGACACAGGAGAGCAATCTGAGTGACATATACCTCCCCTCGTATATCATACCAGTGACTCTGTCACACATCAAAAAGTTAATTTACTTCAGTTCTTCAATACAAAAAGTGAAACTCATATTACTGTATGTAGCCATTAAAAACAGGGTGATCAATTTCAAGTGTTTATTTCTTTAAGGCTGCGTGCCCACTATGCGCTTTTCAAGCGTTTTTGCCACGGAATTTCCGCAGCGAAAACGCTTAAAAAACGCTTGGTAATACGTGCCCCATGGTCCCCAATCATAATCCGCATATGCTGTGCACATGCTGCGGAAATTTCCGCTGCGGATTATCATTGCAGAAAAATACGCAGCATGTCCATTAATTTTACGGACATGCAGCGTAATCGCCGCCATTGACTTGCATTGGACCGCGTGACATCCGCATCACTGCATCTGCACAAGCGGATATCACACGGTTCAATGTGCTGATGGTACCCAGGTCTGGAGGAGAGGACACTCTCATCCAGACCTGGGTACCATACAAACTGTAAAAAAAAAAGAATTTAAAATAAAAAATAAAGATTATACTCACCTTCCGATGTCCTCCTGGTGTTTTCTCCCCTCCGTCTGATCTGCTGTATGGGTCGCGTTGTTGTGAAGGATCTGCAATGACGTCATTGAGTCATGTGACCTGTCTCATGACTCAATTACGTAACTGCAGGTCCTTCACAACACCGCGAGCCGCCCAAGACAGCGGACGCAGCAGAGAAAACACCGGGAGTACATCGGAAGGTAAGTATAATCTTTTTTTTTTTTTTTTTTTTTTTTTTTTAAACTAACTTGGTCACACTACTATAAATCCATGCCGGTTGCATGGATTTATATAGTGTGAACAAGTTGTCAAGCACTTTCCAAGTGATGCTAAAATCGCTTGGAAAAGCGCTTGATAACCAGCATGTAGAAATGCATGCAAAAACGTTTGACAAACGCTTCTACCTGGCGGGAAAAACGCATGTAAAAACTGCATGCATTTTTCCTGCCAGGGAGAAGCGGAAAAAATATGCAGCATTTCTGCATTGTGGGCACATAGCCTTTTCTTTTCAAAATTCTTTTTATTATTATTATTATCAAAGAGTAAATTTCACATACAGGTTACAAGACTTACTTGTGGAACAAGATTAAGTAATGTGTAATGAGCGATTGTTAAGAAATATAAAACCAAACAAGAAGAGAAATGGGGTCACTATGATAGTGTTTCAGTCCTCGGAGAACCGGACGGACCAGTTGTAGTGCAGAATGTAAGTCTGTTACAAGAGTAAAGTAATACATATTTGAGTCCGCTCATGTGTTCTAAGCTTGCCTGAAAACCAAGGTGTTTAGAATCTACAATATGCATACATTTAATTAAAGATTAATAGAGAGTAAGATCAGAGAGAGAGGAAAGAAGAAGAATAGATACAGTAAGAGGGGGGTAGATGGAAAAGGGGAAGAGAAGGATAAGAGAAGGGGGAGGGGGAGGTAGGCAGGATATGTCACGGAATGCGACAAGGTAAGATTTCATTTATTTATTAAGGGATAAGGATCTATAGGTAATCCATGGTTGCCAAGTGTCTAGGAAGGAGGCCAATGACATCGTTTCTGCCACGTGGTAAAGCATATGAACCTTATCCTGCAGGTACAGTAAGGTGGGAAGGTTAGTGGTTTTCCAGTGGATAGGTATTAACAGTTTGGCCGCAGCAATAATATGCTGGGCCAAAATCGATGTCTTTCTATGTTCAGGCCAGATCAAAAAGTTCAATAAAACTGTCTCTGGTTTCAGGCACAATTTTTTCTTTACCACAGTGTGAATAAGGCTCTCTACTTGTTGCCAGAATTTAAGGATGATGGGGCATTGCCACCAAATATGAAAGTAGCTACCAGGACCTGTTCCGCATCTCCAGCACGAAGTTGATGCATCTGCACTCCAGCCAGAACTCCGGAGAGGTGTATGAAACCATCTCGTGACTATTTTGAAAGAGTTCTCTTGTGCTCGGACACACTGGATCGGGCCATGGGAGTGCTTATAGAGAGTCTGGGCCTGCGTGAAATGATAACCTAAGTCTCGTTCCCAATCAGAAATATATGCTCTCTTTGAGCAGGTATCAGAGGTTAGTAGGGTCTGGTAGATAGTAGAGAATATTTTCTTGGATCTAGTGATCCTGGTGCAAAGCATTTCGTAATTAGTTAGAGCTCTGGATAGATTAGAATGCTTAATATGTCGTTTTATAAATTCTTTGATGGAACCGTATTGGACAAAGTTTAGAGACGAAAAGCCTGGGTGATGCTGCAATTCCGGTAGTGGGGCAAGCGATCCTTCCCGTAGTAAATGATCGATAGAGATGTTAGAGTACTTTAGTCGGTCTCTAGTTTGCCCTGAGAGTGGCAATGAATGGGCTAGAATGTCCGAGAGCCTAAGTATGGGGGAGAGAGATGGGGCTAAGATGTCACTGGAGTCTTGCCATATTTTGAGTGTGGCTTTAGTATGTGAGTTTGGTATAGAAGTGTTAGGTCGGTTGTGGGACTGTGTTAGGAAAAGGGATCTGAGAGGGAGAGGAGCAAGTGCCTCCTCCACCTCGATCCACTGCTTATCTTCGGAGCCTCGTATGATGTTCACCGTCCTAGACAAAATTGCGGCTCTATAGTAGCGCCTGATGTCTGGTGCGCCCATCCCCCCACGCGTCCTTGGTAGTGCCAGCAAGCGGTAAGATATGCGAGGCTTTTTACTCTTTCAGATATATGAAGAGAAAAGGGAATTCACCCTCTGAAGATAAGACAATGGTATTTTTATGGGCAACATCTGAAATATGTAGGTAAATTTAGGCAGAGTCAGACTTTTCATTACATTCTTCCTCCCCATCCACGATAGATAGGAGTCTCTCCACTGCTTAATGAGATTTACTGTGGAGTCAAGCAGAGGGAGAAAGTTCAGTTTAAATAATTCTCTGTCTGTTCTGCCTATCTTCACCCCCAAGGTATGTGATATGGGTCTTAGGCCAAGTGAATGGGTATAAGTTTTTCAGTTTTGCTAGGGAGTGCGTGGGGACATGAAATTCCAGAGCTTCAGATTTGGTAAGGTTTATTTTGAAATTAGAGAGGCTGCCGTATTGCTCCACCAGTGCCATCAAGGCAGGGAGACCCCTTAGAGGCTTGGTTAAGAGGACCAGAAGGTCATCAGCAAACGCTGCCATTTTAAAATGTGAGTTGTGTATTCTGATGCCCTCTATCCTCTGATTTTCTTGTATTGAGATCAATAAAGGCTCCACTGCCAGGACAAACAACAGCGGAGACAACGGGCAGCCTTGTCTGGTCCCATTGTGTACAGTAAATGTGTTTGTCAAGGAATCGTTGATCTTGATGCGTGCAGTCGGGTTATGATACATAGCCATAATGGCAGTAACCAGTGCAGGTGGTAAGCCGAATCGTAGGAGTGTCTCCTCTAAGTAGATCCAGTCCACCCTGTCGAAGGCCTTTTCAGCATCTGTACCCAACAATACTAAAGGGATCTTGTGGGCTTTGGCATATTGAAGAAGGTGCAAAATTTTGTGAGCATTGTCCTTTCCCTCTCTCCTGCCCACAAATCCAGTTTGATTCAATGAGATAAGATTTGGCAAGAACTCGGCAATCCTATGTGCAAACATACTGGCCAGTAGTTTCAGGTCAACATTCAGCAAAGATATTGGTCTGTAACTGCTACATAAGGTCGGATCCTTGCCATCTTTGTGTATTAATGATATTTTGGCTTCGAGCATTTGTTGTGGAAGGGGTTGACCCTCTAGTGTTTCATTACAAATCTTCAGAAGATGGGGTAAGAGGAGGGGGGCGAAAGTTTTGTAATATTGCGCCGAGAACCCATCTGTGCCAGTGGCTTTGCCTTTTGGGCACCTCGACAGGGTGGACCGGAGTTCCTCTAGTGTGAAAGGTTTAGTTAGTTTGTTTTGTTGAGATGTTGTTAATACAGGGAGATTCCGTGTCCGCAAAAAGTGAGAAGAGTCTGACTTTCTCTACATCACATGAGCCTCTGTGTCATTTGGATGGAGATTATAGAGCTGTGAGTAGTATTCCAGAAAGGAAGTCTCAATATGAGTGGGGTTCTGAGCAATAACACCACTGGAGTTCACGATGTAATGGATGTGGGTGCGGGCTTGTCTTTTGCGGAGCCGAGATAAAATAAATTTTGAGGCCTTATCTCCATGTGCAAACATCCTGTTTTACCACAACGCATACATTTTTGCCGAACTGACATTGAGAATATCTTTCAATTTTTGTCTCTTGCTGGTGATGGAGGCCAAAGTTGTATTGTCAATGGATTTTTTGTGGCGCAGCTCCAGCTCAGCTATATCGTCGTATAAGCTTTGAACTTCCTGATGTCTCTTTTTATTATAACAAGATGCAATGGAGATAAGTTCGCATCTTAGCACTGTTTTATGTGCTTCCCAAAGGGTCTGGGGGGAGGTCCCCTCTATTTTGTTTTGTTGGAAGTATTGGTGAAGTTTTTTACTCAATCGCGCCCGGATATCAGGTAAGCCCAGTAGTGCTTCATTTATTTGCCAAGATCTGGAACTTGAGTGCATTCTGGGTGTATTTATTGATAGTAATACAGTGGCGTGGTCTGAATAAACGTTCGGGGTTATATTTGCAGTAGACAGTCTAGGCAGGAGCGATCTTGGTACAAAAATGTAATCTATACGGTGGTAGGATTTATGAGGATTGGAATAGAAAGTGTAATCTCGTGTGGAGGGATTTAAGTATCCCCATGAGTCAATTAGCTGCATAGAATTAAGAAAGGTACACAGTCTCACTAGGTCTCTGGAGAGATAGCGCTTTTTTGTTTGGAAGTATCCAGCATAGGTTCCAGCGCAATGTTGAGGTCTCCTCCGATCAAGAGCACACCCTCTCTAAAGGCCCCGTCACACTTAGCGACGCTGCAACGATCCCGACAACGATACGACCTGTCAGGGATCGTTGCTGCGTCGCTATGTGGTCGCTGGTGAGCTGTCAAACAGGCAGGCTCACCAACGATCAGGGGAGCAGCGACATCGTGGAAAGAATCTTTCCACGATGTCCTGCTCCTGGTTACGAGCCTGCTGAAGCAGGAGCAGGCTGGTAACTATGGTAAACATCAGGTTACTAGGGACACACGCGCTCCTAGTAACCCCTTTGTTTATCATGGTTACCACTCTGCTACAGTGAGCGGGAGGTTACCGCTCACTTTAGCAGGCTCGTAACCATGATAAACAACGGGTTACTAGGTGCGCGTGTGCCCCTAGTAACCCGATGTTTATCATGGTTACCAGCCTGATCGCTGCTCCCGCTGGTCACACATAGCATAGCGATGGAGACTCCTCTCGAGCCAGATTGGGTTGAGGTGGCATAGTACCATGTGTCATAGAGTAAAGTTCGGTAGTCTGTTGGGTTTAAAATGGGTCTCCTGGATGAATAGCAGATCCGCCTTTTGTTTTTTAAGTCTATGTAGTGTGGGGTGTCTGGAACTCGGCGAGTTTAGACCATGGGCGTTTAGGGATGCAAAAGTAATTACCTTATCCGCGTCCATCATGGTGGTATAGGGCTTTCTCAGACGGCGTTTCGCGTGAAAAGGAACTGTTTGTGCCTATAGGGATTAGAAGATGGGAGGGGATAGGAAGAGGGGGGGAAAGACTAGGAGTCATAGAGAGATAGAAAAGGAGAAGCATTAGTTTTGTTAATTGAAAACAATATATAACAATTCCAGATTCAAACTCAAACAACATATATAATGCATGGCATTGGTAGCCAGTTTTGGGGAGCATGTCCAACATACAAATTTATATTAAACGAAAACATCCTTGTAGAGCGTTGCATAACAGGAGCTACGTGAAGTAGCAAATAGCGGAGCCAAGGCCTGAAGGGAGAATGGTATAATGAGTCAAACAACATACTTAGGAATTCAAAAGAGGGGGAAGGCCACAGCCCGTTCCTGAATTCCTTGACCGAGACCAACAGAGTCCCAGGAGAAAGAATCAAAACAGTTTTCCCCTCCTCAATTGTCCCGAAAAGGACAGGCAACAAGATGGGACAGCAGTGAGCGCAAATACCGCTCAGGTGGCATCATCAGGCTTTTTAGGAGTCGGAGATTTAGCTGACTTTCTCCTCGCGCGCTGTGCCTTCGGGGTCACTTGTTGCCAAGGGACTGGGCTCGGAAAAGGTTGAATCAGCGCCACAGAACGGAATGACTCCAGATCAGGGTAGGATTCAAGAGTTATGTCAAGGGTTTTGCAGGCAGCTTTAACATCTGCGGATGATCTGGCAACGATCCTCATGTCTCCTGCTGTCACGTGGACCCCGAAGGGGAATAGCCAACGGAAACGGTGGCCCCTCTGCAATATAGCATCCGTGAAAGGTTTCAACAACCTTCATTTTTTCAAGGTGATAGCCGACAGATCTTGAAAGAGCTGGATCCGTGTGTCCTCATAGATGATCTCCTGCTGTTCCCTTGCTCTACGGAGAATCAGATCTTTGACTCAGTAGTCCAGAAAGCGACATTATACATTTCGGGGTGCCTCTCCTTGGGGCGGAGGGCCCTATGGACCCGGATTAGCTCGATTTCTCGGGGATCATCGTCCGCAAGTAGGCCCCTGAAGATTTCTACTACAGCTTTGCCCAGAGCCTCAAATGCCACAGATTCGGGAAGGCCTTGACATCCTAATATTGTTGCGGCGCTCCCGATTCTCGTGATATTCCAGGGTATTATGGATCAGATGTAGTTGTCGTTCATGTGCGTTCCAGCTGTCAAGCAACGTATTGGATTGCTGTGAGAGTGCAGTTTGGGACTGTTCAAGCGTCTCCAGCCTGTGGCCCTGCTGGGTTAGGTCATGCTTTATCTCTGCCAATTCTCGACTAATAGGTTCAAGGGCTTTAGCCAGTATTCGCTTTATGAAGGAGTGGGTAACCATGGGGTCCTTAGACGAGCTTTCTCCATCCGTGTCACTCTCCACCTCAGAGTCAGAATCGTCTATGTATTTCATATCTAAGCGTTTGGCGGGCTTTATTGATTCTGTTGTAGTGCCCTGTTTCTTTAAGAATTGGTCAACATCAGCTTGGGTGACAGATTTCACAGCTTTAGATGCACTTTTGGGGGGCTTAACACTCGATTTCCCCATAGTGTTGCAGGAAAGCTCTGTAAAGGAGATTATAGTCAAATTATGGTCAATGGCTACCCCTGCTGGCTTAGGGGTGTTTAATACGACATATCTTATCAGGCAATGCTATATGGTAAGAATCCAAGTATATTACTGGTAGATCCTACTGGTGGGAGTTGTAGTACACCAGAAGTAGAGAATAAAAAGCTGTACAATCCACTAGGGTGAGAGCTTATGGTGGTGTGTAGTAAAGCTCTATGCACAGCCTCTCTATTGCCTCTAAAATGCACAAGACGTCAGTCCCAGGACACAGCTAGCAAACGCAAATGTGGCCAGAACAGTGGGCTGGTGATAGTATGTCACTGGGACCTGCAGTGTTGATTTTTATCTGAAAATTGCAGCGTCAGTCTCTGTGTTATTGTAACATACCTGGCGGCGTCCTTGCATAGTGGTCCATCTCCCACTGTGCAAGAGCGCGCACTTGATCTCCAATCCAGAATGTCTCTCTGGCTTCCCTCCATGCTGTCTGTTTGCCTCTGTTTCTGCTGCTTAAGGGCGGCACCCGATCACTTCCTGCTTTTTGTACCTGCTGCAGGCACACCCCTTGTGCGTCCTCAGCCTATTGCTGTCTGTCACCTGGTATTTAAACCAGCTGCTCCAATTAACCCAGGCCCGAGCATCTTGCCCTGTCAGTTGGCTTCTTGTCTCTGACATGCCAGGTCCTGTGTATGTTACCTGTCTTGCAGTATCTGTTCCCGTGTCTGTACTGTGTCCTACCTGTGTACTCTAACCTGCAGTCTGTACACGCTCTCTAGCCTGTTGTCTTCTGCCTATCCTGCAAGCTGTATTTCCAGGCCAGTGTGAACACGCTCCTAGCCTGTTCTTTCCGCCTTCTAGGGGCCACATACCTAGACCTGTTCCTGTATCTTGCCTGTTCTTGTCTGTATACTCTCCTAGCCTGTTACCTGTTTTTCTCCATGTCCGTACCTTCCCTTTTCTTGCAGAATCTGATCCCGCACCTATCTCCTACTCGTTGTCTCTGTACTCCCGTTTGTGTATCCTGTGTGTACCCGGTTCTGCCTTTCCCTTCCAGTCTGTTCCGTGTGAACAGAGCCCTGTCCCCTCCGCTCTGCCTTGCTTGCCGCTTCGGCGGTTCTTGCCTGCTCAGCCCTGTCCGCCGCGTCTGCGGTTTCGCTCTGCTCAGCCCTGTCCGCCGCATCTGCGGTTTCGCTCTGCTCAGCCCTGTCCGCCGCGTCTGCGGTTTCGCTCTGCTCAGCCCTGTCCGCCGCGTCTGCGGTTTCGCTCTGCTCAGCCCTGTCCGCCGCGTCTGCGGTTTCGCTCTGCTCAGCCCTGTCGGCCGCGTCTGCGGTTTCGCTCTGCTCAGCCCTGTCGGCCGCGTCTGCGGTTTCGCTCTGCTCAGCCCTGTCGGCCGCGTCTGCGGTTTCGCTCTGCTCAGCCCTGTCCGCCGCGTCTGCGGTTTCGCTCTGCTCAGCCCTGTCCGCCGCGTCTGCGGTTTCGCTCTGCTCAGCCCTGTCCGCCGCGTCTGTGGTTTCGCTCTGCTCAGCCCTGTCCGCCGCGTCTGTGGTTTCGCTCTGCTCAGCCCTGTCCGCCGCGTCTGCGGTTTCGCTCTGCTCAGCCCTGTCCGCCGCGTCTGCGGTTTCGCTCTGCTCAGCCCTGTCCGCCGCGTCTGCGGTTTCGCTCTGCTCAGCCCTGTCCGCCGCGTCTGCGGTTTCGCTCTGCTCTGTTTGTTTACCGCATCTGCGGCTCCGAATTTGTCTCCCAGTCTGTACTGGACCCTACCCAGCCTGCGCTCTAGTCTGCCTGTTCCTGTATGTTCCGGTGTGGGTCAACAGCCGTGTCCGGAGTCTGACATGGAGTAGACCCTGGTCCCTCTACTCGGTTCCTCCCTGGTGCACTGGCGTCGTATGCCGTCGTGCGACCTTGGTCGGATCGGGCAGATACTTAGTTACACCCCTCCAGGCACTGTCCGGTTCATGGCACAGTGGAACCACTAAACACGCACACACCAGTTAGTCCGGGCGTGTGCATTACAGTTATCAATTGTTCCTCAGCCCTGTTCAGGTTTTGCCAGGGTCTGTAGTGCCAATTTTAATAGGAGAGCTGCAGCCTCAGTCACAGGAGTCTCCACTACTCCCCAGCACTGCCCAGGTCCCGCACCCTCAGTCTGTTCCCCTTTGCTCTGGCGTCGGGGCTGGAGGTGATCTCAGGCCTCCATGCTCTCACCGCTCCTTAATGGCGTCGCCCCTCCCGCTTCTCCGCCACTCCCGCCGAGCGAGCTATATGTTCAGCCGGTTTTTGGTGCAGGAGGCAGACGCGGGCGGATCGTCTAGGCTGTGCTCCTCTCAGGGTGCGAGACTGCGTGCACGCTGGGCCAAGATGGCGAGGGGAGGGGAGGGGGGGGATCACAGTGCAGACCCACCTGGGGTGCGCAGTAAGGCCTCAGCAACTTTCTATGTTGGGCTCCTCGGGTTCCAGAAGCTGTAGGCGGCAGGCACTGAAGTCTGAGGGGATGGATGGCGTCTTTGTGAGGCTAGATGGCATGGATGCTGTAGGTCTGGAGAGGAGCTCTGTCTGCAACAGCCTCCACAGTCAGCGGCCATCTTGGATCTGGTCATTGCCTTGTTTCAATGAGAGAAACCTGTCATAGAATTTTAAGAAAGATAGGTGTCAGTGAGCATGTGCAGTAGGGGACTCTCTGCCTTCCATATATAGAGAGATGTGCTCCACTATACTACCGGAGATACCAGAGGTGCTGAGGTAAGAGGAGGCAGCTCACACTGCTGTGTGCCCTGTCTCTGGGCACATAGCCTTAATGTTGATGATTATGACTTACAGCCAATGAAAACACAAAAATCAGTAAAGTACAATAATTAACAAAAAACATCTGCAAAGGCTTCCTTTAAAAAGTCCCTTAGTCTGTTTCAGTAGGCTCAAGGATCATTGGGAAGACTTCAGACTTGACAGATGTTCAGAAGGCAGTGATTGACACATTCCACAAGGAGGGTAAGCCACAAAAGGTCATTGCTAAAGAAGAAGCTGGCTGTTCACAGAGTGCTGTATCCACGCGTATTAATGGAAAGTTGAGTGGAAAGAAAAAAAGTGTGGTAGAAAAAGGTGCACAATCAACCGGGATAACCGCAGTCTTCAAAGGATTGTTAAGAAAAGGTCATTCAAAAATTTGGGGGAGATGCACAAGGAGTGGATTACTGCTGGAGTCATTGCTTCAAGAGCTACCACACACAGATGTCGCATTCCTTGTGTCAAGCCACTCATGACCAATAGACAACGCCAGAAGCATCTTACCTGGGTCAAGGAGAAAAAGACCTGGACTGTTGCTCAGTGGTCCAAGGTGTTGTTTTCAGATGAAAGTAAATTTTGCATTTCATTTGGAAATTAAGGTCCCAGAGTCTGTAGGAAGAGTGGAGAGGCACGCAATCCAAGCTGCTTGAGGTCTAGTGTGAAGTTTCCACAATCAGTAATTGCTTGGGGAGCCATGTCATCTGCTGGAGTAGGTCCACTGTGTTTTATCAAGACCAAAGTCAGCGCAGCAGTCTACCAGGAAATTTTAGAGCACTTCATGCTTCCCTCTGCCGACAAGCATTTTGGAGATGGAAATTTCATTCTCCAGCAGGACTTGGCACCTGTCCACACTGCCAATAGTACAAATACCTGGTTTAAAAACAACAGTATCACTGTGCTTGATTGGCCAGCAAACTCGTCTGACCTTAACCCCATAGAGAATCTATGGAATATTGTCAAGAGGAAGATGAGAGACACCAGACCCAACAATGCAGACAAGCTGAAGGCTGCTATCAAAGCAACCTAGGCTTCCATAACACCTCAGCAGTGCCACAGGCTGATCGCCTCCATGCCACGCCGCATTGATGCAGTAATTGATGCAAAAGAAGCCCCAACCAAGTATTGAGTGCATTTACTGATCATATATTTCAGTAGGCCAACATTTCGGATTTTAAAAACATTTTTCAAGCTGTTCTTATAAAGTATTCTAATTTACTGAGATAATGACTTTTGTGTTTTCATTGGCTATAAGCCATAATCATCAACATTAATAAACACTTGAAAAAGATCACTCTGTTTGTAATGACTCTATATAATGAGTTTCACTTTTTGTATTGAAGAACTGAAATAAATTAACTTTTTGATGATATTCTAATTTAGTGAGAAGCAGTTGTATGTGTGTATTGTAGGGATTCACTCTAGTAGGCATTAGGCAGCGTTCACACATGCAACGTTTTTAGTCCAATAAGGCAAGGTTTATTAGCTCCCAGTCACTCCATTCAGAGAGACCTTGGCTTGTCTCTCTCCCAGCTACAGCTCACATTTTGGCTGGTCACTCACCAGCAGCACACTCAACTTTGTTTCATCCAGCAGACTCACTGGCTCACCAGCAGCAACCCAGGATATAACCATTTCCTGGTTCTTAAAAATTCACTGCAGGTACACTCCTAATCAGCCGCGGGCTGGGCTCCATCGGCCAACCCTTCCCACAGTGCCTACAGAGAATAAATTGACCCAAGTGGGTGACTCAGGCCAGGCCAATTGCAGAAAACGATTATTGTCTCGCCCTCCTGGGAAACACTATTTACAGATTTCACACAGAGCTCTGCTATGTGAAAGTTTATTAGCATAAACCCAGAGGTACTTGAACACAGCAGGAAAGTACAGTACATACAGCAGGTCAATACTCCGGCAGGTATACGTCTAATACTCCAGCATGTCTACATCCAATACTCTGGCATGTATACATCAAATTCTCCAGCAGGTATAAGTCCACCCACACACAGGTCAGTATGAGATCTCTCCAGTAACCAACAGTCTGGTAGACTGTCCACCATTAAATGGTCCTTTTTCTCTCTAGGATCAAAAACTGCTTAGCTCCTCAGCAGTCTCCCCAGTCACTCCATTCAGAGAGAGCCCCTGGCTTGTCTCTCTCCCAGCTACAGCTCACATCGTGACTAGTTACTCACCAGCAGCACACTCAACTCTGCTTCATCCAGCAGACTGACTGGCACACAATTCCTGGTTCTCAGCAACACACTGAAGATGCATTCTTAAAGGGGTTGTCCACTACTTTATATGATCCCCCAATGTATTCCCCCAGGGCCCATAAGTGTTTCTCTAAATACTTTGAGGTGCCTTTTCTGCCTGTGAGCGGCGCTATCACTGGCCGCTCACAGGCATCACGTGACCCCCGGCTGCAGCCGGCTCTGACATCCGCTGACGTCATAACAAGTCCAGGTGGCAGCCAAGGGTCCCTCTTCCACGTTCCACTGGTGGCTGCTGGGTTGTGGGCAGGGTTACCCCACGCGTCACACCCGGCAACCACCGCACGCTCTCCCTCTCCTCATTCATTGGGAAAAAGTACGGTGGATGCTGGGTGTGAAACACGGGGTAACCCCGCCCACAGCCCAGCGGGGAGTGCATCACTGATGTCACGCCTCACTTGATGTGACATCAGTGATGGGTCACGTGAAGCCTCTGAGTGGCCAGCGATAGCGCAGCTTAGAGGCAGAAAAGGTACCGCAAGGTATTTACAAAAACACTTCTGGGCCCTCGGGGGATACATTGGGGGGGTTCATATAAAGTAGTGGACAACTTCTTTAATCACTGAAAAAATGCAAGAGCGCAAAAGGATCTTATCTAACATAAATGATTGGTAAAGAAGTAACATAACTGCTCACCTAAAAGGGTTGTGAAAAATCGAAAAAACTTGGAATCTAGATGCTGCAGCTTCCCGGGGATATGTGAGATTAGATGCCGGGAAAAGGAAGTTGTTCTGCTCTCAGTGGAAGGTTATGTATGGTTGTCCTAAGGAAGGAGTCGGTGAACTCTGAAACGCGTATACAATAAACCTACAATTTTATTCCACTACTGATTTGTCATGACTCCAGAAAGCGCAGAACAACTTCCTTTTCCCAGCATCTAATCTCAGTCCTAATCAAGACCTGCAGTGCTAGGACTTAACCCTTACCTATCTGGCATTGCTACAGTATATACATATACATGCCTATATGTTTATATACATATGTATGTGTGTCTGTGTAACATACAGTGTGTATATGTAGTATCCACATTTATAAATATCGTCACCACAGACGAGAGTTCAGAGGTGTAAACATGTCAGCAGTCACGCAATAATAGAGCAAAATGATTCTCATTTATCAATTGATTGGATTATATGCCAAAACAAAAGTCATTGTTCTCGGCAGCACATTACCCGGTGTAAACAGGAGATGTTGATAACATGATGTGTATGGGGACAGATTGATCTATTAGAGATTGTTCTTTCCCCATCATTCTTTGTTAGCCTGTGTAGAAAGGCCGATAAACAAACGCCAAACAACTTCAATATAGCCGATCGCGCTAATTTAACAGTCTAAAATGAGCTCGTATGAATGCAACCTAAATGTTTCTGCGTGATAGTGTTAACATTAGGGACCCACTTTTAACTATCTAATAAAAATAAAGAGCCCCCCCCCCAAATATCATAATAACACATAACAATTTATTACGTATGTTAAATAACAATAAACCTACATATTAATATATATCCACACAACAATAACCTAAAGTATGCATTCAACAAAAATAAGCCAAAAATTGCTTTTTTTTTTCTAAAATTTGTGCCATAAAAATATATAAAGTATATACTTATCACTACAAGAGCCGCCTGCAAGCACAGCCTCTCTCGATACACGCTCATCATATGGCTCCGCTCTGTACACCTCGCACACACGCGGCTCGGCTCCGTACACCTCGCACACGCGCGGCTCTGCTCCGTACACCTCGCACACGCGCGGCTCTGCTCCGTACACCTCGTACACGCGCGGCTCCGCTCCGTACACCTCGTACACGCGCGGCTCCGCTCCGTACACCTCGTACACGCGCAGCTCCGCTCCGTACACCTCGTACACGCGCGGCTCCGCACACCTCGTACACGCGCGGCTCCGCTCCGTACGCCTCGTACACGCGCGGCTCCGTACGCCTCGTTCACGCGCGGCTCCTCTCCGTACGCCTCGTACACGCGCGGCTCCTCTCCGTACGCCTCGTACACGCGCGGCTCCTCTCCGTACGCCTCGTACACGCGCGGCTCCTCTCCGCTCCGTACACCTCGTACACGCGCGGCTCCTCTCCGTACACCTCGCACCCACACGGCTCCGCTCCGTACACCTCGTACACGCGCGGCTCCGCTCCGTACACCTCGTACACGCGCGGCTCCGCTCCGTACACCTCGTACACGCGCGGCTCCGCTCCGTACACCTCGTACACGCGCGGCTCCGCTCCGTACACCTCGCACACGCGCGGCTCCGCTCCGTACACCTCGTACACACGCGGCTCCGCTCCGTACACCTCGTACACACGCGGCTCCGCTCCGTACACCTCGTACACACGCGGCTCCGCTCCGTACACCTCGTACACACGCGGCTCCGCTCCGTACACCTCGTACACACGCGGCTCTGCTCCGTACACCTCGTACACATGCGGCTCTGCTCCGTACACCTCGTACACATGCGGCTCCGCTCCGTACACCTCGTACACACGCGGCTCCGCTCCGTACACCTCGTACACACGCGGCTCCGCTCCGTACGCCTCGTACACGCGCGGCTCCGCTCCGTACGCCTCGTACACGCGCGGCTCCGCTCCGTACGCCTCGTACACGCGCGGCTCCGCTCCGTACGCCTCGTACACGCGCGGCTCCGCTCCGTACGCCTCGTACACGCGCGGCTCCGCTCCGTACGCCTCGTACACGCGCGGCTCCTCTCCGTACGCCTCGTACACGCGCGGCTCCTCTCCGTACACCTCGTACACGCGCGGCTCCGCTCCGTACACCTCGTACACGCGCGGCTCCGCTCCGTACACCTCGCACACGCGCGGCTCCGCTCCGTACACCTCGTACACACGCGGCTCCGCTCCGTACACCTCGCACACACGCGGCTCCGCTCCGTACACCTCGTACACACGCGGCTCCGCTCCGTACACCTCGTACACACGCGGCTCCGCTCCGTACACCTCGTACATATGCGGCTCCGCTCCGTACACCTCGTACACATGCGGCTCCGCTCCGTACACGTCGTACACACGCGGCTCCGCTCCGTACACCTCGCACCCACACGGCTCCGCTCCGTACACCTCGCACCCACACGGCTCCGCTCCGTACACCTCGTACACGCGCGGCTCCGCTCCGTACTCTGCACTTGGAAACTCTGCACTTGGTCAACTGACTGACAGGAAGTGGGAGGAGGCCTGACAGGAAGTGGTGGAGGCGGAGCCTGCCGTGTGCTGCAAGAGTTGTGCTGTGTGTGGAGAGAGCTCCTGGGAAGGGAGGAGAGCCAGGCGGAGGTGACCGAGTGGACCGGGAGGACCAGTAGGAGGCGACCGGAGGGACGAGCACAAGAGAGCGCTGTGGCAGCGTGCAGTGCCGGCCAGCGGAGGGTGCCAGGTGGTGGTGATCAGGAGGACCGGTAAGTCCCTAGAGGAGGTGAGTGAGGGGCAGGAGGCCGCGATAAGCGGCCCTACTGAACCCAAGTGTGTACTGTACTGTATTGTATTTGTATCTGTATTGTAATTGTATTGTATTCCCTAGTCCATATTTAATTGATTACCCCCCCCCCCCGTCCATATTTAATTGATCACCCCCGTCCATATTTAAATTGATTCCCCTGAACACCCCCGTCCATATTTAACTGATCCCTCTGACCACATTAAATTGACCCCCCCGTCCTCATTTAATTGATCCCCGACCACCCCCCGTCCATATTAAAGTGATCCCCCTGACCACATTTAAATGATTGACCCCCCCAGCCCATAATTGATTGATCCCCCTTGTCCTATTTAATAGATTCCCCTTGTCCACTTTTACTCATCCCCAGTCCCTATCTATTTGCCTTATCCCCCACCATATTTAATTAACCCCTGTCCATAATTAATTGATTGATTCCCCAGACCACAATTAATTATTTCCCCAGTCCATATTTATTGATATTATTGATCCCCAGTCCTTAGTTAATTGACCCACCGTCCATACCTATTTATTTGCTTTACCCCCCATCCTATTTAATTAAACCCCCTGTCCATAATTAATTGATTGATTCCCTAGTCCACAATTATTTCCCCAGTCCATAGTTAATTGACACACCGTCCATACTTAATTAATCCACCTGACCCACTCAGCTGATCCCCCGTCCATACTTAATTGATCCCCCGTCCATACTTAATTGATCCCCCGTCCATACTTAATTGATCCCCCGTCCATACTTAATTGATCCCCCGTCCATACTTAATTGATCCCCCGTCCATACTTAATTGATCCCCCGTCCATACTTAATTGATCCCCCGTCCATACTTAATTGATCCCCCGTCCATACTTAATTGATCCCCCGTCCATACTTAATTGATCCCCCGTCCATACTTAATTGATCCCCCGTCCATACTTAATTGATCCCCCGTCCATACTTAATTGATCCCCCGTCCATACTTAACTGATCCCGCGCCGATATCTAATCGATACACTTGCACATCCCTAATTGATCCCCGTCCATACACCTATATATAAATAATTGTGTTTTGTACTTGTACATATATACTGACTGTATCCCCATATTTAGAATGACGTCCATGTTGGCCGGAGCCGTGCAGTGTACATCTTGCGCAATGTATGCATTCCCTGAGCTACCGCTCAGGGATCCATACTGCTGCGAGAGATGTGAGCATATCGTGCACTTGGAAGCCCAAATCCTGGATCTAAGTGCTCAGATAGCGGTACTGAGGAGCATCGACAACATGGAACGGAGTTTGCTGCTCACCGAGCAGACACTCAATGGGTCAACACTGGGGGTGGAGCTTAGTGGGGAAGCGCAGGCTGAACAGGCAGGGAGCTGGGTAACAGTTAGAAGGGATAGAGGGAAGAAGTATAGGAAGGCTGGTTCAGAACCGGCATTATTGGAGCACGACAGATCCTCTGACCGCCGGGGGAGTGTATGCTCCAGTAATGAGGGGGAGGGGGAAGTGTAGGGCAGGCTAGACAGGTCCTGGTAGTGGGTGACTCTATTATTAGGGGGACAGACAGGGCAATCTGTCACAAAGACCGGGATCGCCGAACGGTGTGCTGCCTCCCTGGCGCTCGAGTCCGGCACATCGCGGATCGGGTTGACAGGTTACTGGGTGGGGCTGGCGAAGACCCAGCGGTCATGGTCCACATTGGCACCAATGACAAAGTGAGTGGTAGATGGAGGGTCCTTAAAAATGATTTCAGGGATCTAGGTAGGAAGCTTAGGGCAAGGACCTCCAAGGTAGTTTTCTCAGAAATACTACCAATCCCGCGAGCCACACAGGAGCGCCAACGGGAGGTTAGGGAGGTGAATAAGTGGCTAAAGAGTTGGTGCAAGGCAGAAGGGTTTGGGCTCATGGAGAACTGGGCCGACTTCGCTGTCGGCTACAGGCTCTACCGTAGGGACGGGCTGCACCTCAATGGGGAGGGTGCAGCGGTGCTGGGGAAGAAGATGGCTAATAGGTTGGAGGAGTTTTTAAACTAGAGACAGGGGGGGGGAACCAAGGAAATAGGTGGGATGTGAGGCAAGCAAGGGGGAAGGGGAGAAGTGAATATAATGAGGGTGGAGAGGGGGGTGGGGATAGTACAGTCAGATCGTTAGAGAAGAATAGGATGCTAAATAACCCCAAAGTTTTATCTTGCATGCTGACCAACGCAAGAAGCCTGACCAATAAGGCGGATGAGCTGCGGGCGCTTATATCGGAGGAGAGGTATGACATCGTAGGTATAACAGAGACTTGGCTAGACGATAGCTACGACTGGGCGGTAAATTTAACAGATTATAGTTTATTTAGAAGGGACCGGAAACAGGGGAAGGGCGGAGGAGTCTGCTTATATGTAAAGTCACGTCTAAAGCCCAGACTAAGGGAAGATATAGGAGAGGGAGAAGAGGGGGTCGAGTCCATGTGGGTAGAGATAGAGGGGGCAAAAAATAATAATAAAATATTACTGGGGGTCTGCTATAAGCCACCCAATATAAGAGGAGAATGAGAAACTGCTATTAGGACAAATAGACAAAGTAGCAAAACATAATGAGGTGATTGTAATGGGGGACTTCAACTACCCGGATATTGACTGGGAAACAGAAACCTGTAGATCGCAGAAAGGAAAAAGGTTCTTGACAAATATCAAGGATAATTATCTCTCCCAACTAGTGCAGGAACCAACGAGAGGGAAGGCAGTGTTGGACTTAATATTGACTAATAGGCCTGATAGAATAACTGAGGTACAGATAGGGGGGCACCTAGGTAATAGCGATCATAATATTATCAATTTCAAAATGCCCTTCAGTAGGGTTATCAATAAGGGAACAACTAAAACATTAAACTTTAGGAGGGCGAAGTTTGATCAGCTGAAAGAAAACCTTCATCTTATAGACTGGGACAAAGTTCTTAATCAAGGAAATACGAATAGTAAATGGGAAACCTTCAAAAGAATTCTGAATACTCAGTGCGAGAGGTATATACCGTATGGGAATAAAAGGGCCAGAAATAAGAGGAAACCAATATGGTTGAATAAGAACGTAAAAGGGGCGTTAAATAGCAAAAAAGAGGCATTCAAGAGATTAAAACAGGAAAACAGCAAGGAGGCACTAATGTGTTACAAGGAAAAAACGAGAACCTGCAAAAAACAAATAAAAATAGCAAAGGAGGAAACAGAGAGACGTATTGCTAGGGAAAGTAGATCAAATCCCAAACTGTTCTTTACATATATAAATAGTAAAAGGATTAAATCGAATAATATTGGACCGATAAAAAGTGATGAAGGCAAAATCATAGAGAAAGATGAGGATAAAGCTAATCTATTAAATAAATTTTTTTCGTCAACTTTCACAAAGGAAAAAGAACTAACAGGCGAAATGAGAAGTGACAAGCTTAATCCTCCACTAAGTATGACAAATCTAACCCAAGCTGGGGTACAGAAACGCCTCAGTAACATTAAAATAAACAAATCACCAGGACCTGATGGCATACACCCACGGGTACTAAGGGAACTAAGTAATGTGATAGACAGACCGTTATATCTTATATTTAAGGACTCTGTTGAGACTGGGTCTGTACCACTTGATTGGCGACAGGCGAATGTAGTGCCAATATTCAAAAAGGGAGCAAAAAGTAACACCGGAAACTATCGGCCGGTGAGTCTGACGTCCGTTGTGGGCAAAATTTTTGAAGGCTTTATTAATGAGGCAATCATGGAGCATCTTGACGCTAATAATCTATTAACCCCGAACCAACATGGATTCATGAGGAATCGCTCCTGCCAAACAAACCTGATTGACTTCTACGAGGAGGTTAGCTCTCGAGTAGATCAGGGGGAACCAGTGGATGTCGTGTATCTCGACTTCTCAAAAGCGTTCGATAGCGTGCCACATAATAGGTTGGTATACAAAATGAGAATGATGGGGCTGGGGGAAAATGTCTGCAAGTGGGTAGCTAACTGGCTAAAGGATAGAAGGCAGAGGGTGGTTATAAATGGAATATACTCAGATTGGGTAAGCGTCACTAGTGGGGTACCACAGGGGTCTGTACTAGGCCCAATGTTATTTAATATCTTTATTAACGACATAGTCAACGGGATAAATAGTAAAATATCAATATTTGCAGATGACACAAAGTTATGTAAAACAATTAATACAAAAGAGGACAGTGCAGACCTACAGAGGGATTTGGATAAGCTGGGTAGGTGGAGCATTAAATGGCAAATGAGGTTTAACGAGGAGAAATGTAAGGTCATACATATGGGAAGGAAAAATGGAAGTCACCAGTACTCACTGAATGGGAAATCATTGGGGAATTCAGAGATGGAGAAGGACTTGGGCATCTTGATTGATAGCAAACTAAATTGGAGTGCCCAAAGTCAGGCTGCTGCTGTAAGGGCAAACAGGGTAATGGGATGTATCAGAAGAGGTATAGCTGCAAAGGATGAGAACATTGTTCTTCCACTGTACAAAGCACTGGTCAGACCACACTTGGAATACTGTGCTCAGTTATGGGCCCCAATATATAGAAAGGATATAAATGAGCTTGAAAAGGTACAAAGGAGGGCAACAAAATTAATAAGGGGAATGGAGGGACTGCAATACCCAGAGAGGTTGGCAAAACTAGGACTATTCAGCCTGGAAAAGAGAAGGTTGAGGGGGGACATAATAAATGTGTACAAATATGTTAGGGGACAGTATAGAGACCTTGCCCGGGATTTGTTCAAAAGGAGGGATATTACGGTAACAAGAGGGCATTCACTAAGACTGGAAGAGAAAAGGTTTCAGCACCAGCATAAGAAGGGGTTCTTTACGGTAAGAGCAGTGAGAATATGGAATTCACTGAGTGAGAAGACGGTAATGTCGGATTCACTAAACCAGTTCAAGCGGGGACTGGATGCTTTTCTAGATACCAGGCAGATTTCTGCATATACTTAAAAATAGAATAAAATAGTAGGTTGATACAGGGATTTATTCTGACTGCTGGTTTCAGAGTCGGGAGGGAATTTTTCCTCAGGTGAAGATTGGCTAAATCATTTGGGGTTTTTGCCCTCCTCTGGATCAACTTTAGCAATTACAGAACTAACAGGTTGAACTTAATGGACGCAAGTCTTTATTCGGCTTTACTAACTATGTAACTATGTACACCTCGTACACGCGCGGCTCCGCTCCGTGCACCTCGTACACGCGCGGCTCCGCTCCGTGCACCTCGTACACGCGCGGCTCCGCTCCGTGCACCTCGTACACGCGCGGCTCCACTCCGTGCACCTCGTACACGCGCGGCTCCGCTCCGTGCACCTCGTACACGCGCGGCTCCGCTCCGTGCACCTCGTACACGCGCGGCTCCGCTCCGTGCACCTCGTACACGCGCGGCTCCGCTCCGTGCACCTCGTACACGCGCGGCTCCGCTCCGTGCACCTCGTACACGCGCGGCTCCGCTCCGTGCACCTCGTACACGCGCGGCTCCGCTCCGTGCACCTCGTACACGCGCGGCTCCGCTCCGTGCACCTCGTACACGCGCGGCTCCGCTCCGTGCACCTCGTACACGCGCGGCTCCGCGCACCTCCGCGCACCTCGTACACGCGCGGCTCCGCTCCGTGCACCTCGTACACGCGCGGCTCCGCTCCGTGCACCTCGTACACGCGCGGCTCCGCTCCGTGCACCTCGTACACGCGCGGCTCCGCTCCGTGCACCTCGTACACGCGCGGCTCCGCTCCGTGCACCTCGTACACGCGCGGCTCCGCTCCGTGCACCTCGTACACGCGCGGCTCCGCTCCGTGCACCTCGTACACGCGCGGCTCCGCTCCGTGCACCTCGTACACGCGCGGCTCCGCTCCGTGCACCTCGTACACGCGCGGCTCCGCTCCGTGCACCTCGTACACGCGCGGCTCCGCTCCGTGCACCTCGTACACGCGCGGCTCCGCTCCGTGCACCTCGTACACGCGCGGCTCCGCTCCGTGCACCTCGTACACGCGCGGCTCCGCTCCGTGCACCTCGTACACGCGCGGCTCCGCTCCGTGCACCTCGTACACGCGCGGCTCCGCTCCGTGCACCTCGTACACGCGCGGCTCCGCTCCGTGCACCTCGTACACGCGCGGCTCCGCTCCGTGCACCTCGTACACGCGCGGCTCCTGACCCCACACATAACCTTCACCTCATCCAGCACCATGACAACCAGCACAGCAGAGTCCTGCATCCACTGAGGCCCCTGATCATGTGACCCCTGACTCCTCCCCTCCTGTGACCTCATCACAGGTCCTGTGCGCACAGAACAGCCATATATGTGGTGGCAGCTCTGCAGGTGGAGGTATGTGGAGATCCCCCATTACTGGGCGCAGGGGGCATTAACCCTTTCAGTAATGTGATAATATAGCAGAGAGTAGTGAATTGAATTTGAGTCAAATTTCCTGAAAATTTGACGTTTTGTGAAAACCAAAATAGAGTGTAAGCTGTTATGGTCAGCGGGGTCCTCTCTCTATCCCAGGGATGTCAAACTCAAACACACAGAGGGCCAAAATGAGAAACTTGGACAAAGTCACGGGCCAACCAGTATACAGTATAATTGGCCCCACATAGTCCTCCATACAGAATAATGGGCCCCACATAGTCCTCCATACAGTATAATGGCTCGACATAGCTTTCCATACAGTATAATGGGCACCACATAGTCCTCCATACAGTATAATGGGCCCCACATAGTCCTCCATACAGTATTATGGGCACCACATAGTCCATACAGTATTATGGGCCCCACATAGTCCATACAGTATTATGGGCCCCACATAGTCCATACAGTATTATGGGCACCACATAGTCCTCCATACAGTATAATGAGCCTCACATAGTCCTCCACACAGTATAATGGGTCCCACATAGTCCTCCATACAGTATAATGGGCCCCACATAGTCCTCCATACAGTATTATGGGCCCCACATAGTCCTCCATACAGTATTATGGGCCCCACATAGTCCTCCATACAGTATAATGGGCCCCACATAGTCCTCCATACAGTATAATGGGCCCCACATAGTCCTCCATACAGTATAATGGGCCCCACATAGTCCTCCACACAGTATAATGGGCCCCACATAGTCCTCCATACAGTATAATGGGCCCCACATAGTCCTCCATACAGTATTATGGGCACCACATAGTCGTCCATACAGTATTATGGGCACCACATAGTCGTCCATACAGTATAATGGGCCCCACATAGTCGTCCATACAGTATAATGGGCCCCACATAGTCCTCCATACAGTATAATGGGCCCCACATAGTCCTCCATACAGTATAATGGGCCCCACATAGTCGTCCATACAGTATAATGGGCCCCACATAGTCGTCCATACAGTATAATGGGCCCCACATAGTCGTCCATACAGTATAATGGGCCCCACATAGTCGTCCATACAGTATAATGGGCCCCACATAGTCGTCCATACAGTATAATGGGCCCCACATAGTCGTCCATACAGTATAATGGGCCCCACATAGTCCTCTATACAGTATAATGGGCCCCACATAGTCCTCCATACAGTATAATGGGCCCCACATAGTCCTCCATACAGAATAATGGACCCACATAATCCTCCATACAGTGAAGAGTTAAAAAATAAAAGGCTGGCATAATTTTGTGTTGCCACGTGGACCTCCCCATCATGTCCTACAGCTATGTCATCTAGTGGATTATCATACCTTGTACCGTGGTGGTCAGTACATGGGCCATCACAGGTCAGCGGTTACCAGTGGAGCACAGTTTATATGGAAGACTTGTTTTCAGTGTTATAACTAGAATTCGATGGGCCTTGGTGCAAAATTTTCACCTGAGACCTTACCTGCATGTTTGTCCGATGTATGGGCCCTTGTAGTATTCCAGATCCTCTGAAGACATTCATGTTCACTCTCTCTTGTAAAAATGTCCCCGATCTTGGTATAATGTCTCCATCCTAGTCCCCTTCCAGTAATATATATCCTGCATCCTGGTATATGTCCCAAATACTCATTTAGGACATGTCCCAAATCACCCATTTCCAATCTTCTACTTCACTTCTATTACTTTTTTGCAAACTTGAGCCGAAGCTTCTTATGACAATATGGAAGTCGAGGCTTCACCTTTTTACAAGCCACTATTTTAGACTTGTGTAAAATGTGTTGCACAGTGCTTGCATGGACATCTGTGATCTCACTATTGCGAAGCATACGAGCCACATCCACTGCCGTGTTTGTCGCGCAAGAACTAATAGGCCTTGTTGAGTCCGATATTTTGCCTGGATGTCTACCTCTTGGCTTTTGAATGGACGGATGGACTTCATTTCGTATTCTTTCAATTGTCATGGCACTTACATGATGCAGTTTAGCAATTTTCTTGGCCGAGAGACTGATATCTATGAGCTGGATGATGCTGTTTCTCTTTTCTTGGGAAATCTTCTTCATGGCTGCTCCTCGAATCGAACCAGTGACTTTCACTTGGGAATCAACCCAATAACACACTGAGCTATTAGGGAATGTGAGAACAGGTTGTAATTTGTAGTATACAGGAAGAAATAGATTTTCCACCACCAGGAGTAAAACAGTAATAATGCAGTGACATTACTAGAATCTGCATAACTAATCATATGCTAAATAGTTGCAAGTCAAATTTATGTATGAGATAGCCAAGATGATAGTCTATAAAATGATGGTAGTGACACGTTCAAAGCAGTAGTGGACCCTGAAAGTGAAAAGTTCAAAACATTGTTACTCTTTTGCTTGTCAGTGTACATTACATAGGAAACAGTGACTGCTGTAAATACATCACATAGGATACTGCAAATGCTGTATATACATCACATGGGAGACTGTGACTGCTGTGTACAGTGCTTGCGAAAGTATTCACCCCCTTGGCTTTTTGCCTATTTTGTTACGTAACAAACTGTGTTTAAATATTTTTGTAATCAAATTTGCATGTGATGCATTAGCACTAAATAGTCTAAGTTAGTTAAGTGAGAAAAGTATAGGCATAAATTAAAATTATGGGATCAAATAAGTAAAAATTGGCATGTGCATATATATTCACCCCTTTTGCTATAAAGCCCCTAAAAATTTCCAGTGCAATCAATTACCTTCATAAGGCACATGCTTAGTTAAAGGAAGTCCACGTGTGTGCAATGTAAGTGTCGCATGGTCTATCAGTTTATGCACACCTTTTCTGAAAGGCCGCAGAGGTTGCAACACCATTAAGCAAGAGGAACCACTAACCAAACAACACCATGAAAACCAAGGAGATCTCCAAACAAGTCAGGGACAAAGTTGTTGAGAAATAGAAGTCAGGGCTGGGTTATAAAAAAAATATATATATATACCCCAATCTCTGATGATCCCCCAGAGCACCATGAAATCCATTATCATCAAATGGAAAGAACATGGTACCACAACAAACCCGCCAAGAGACGGACACCCACCAAAACTCTCAGCCCAGGCATGTAGGGCATTAATCAGAGAGGCAGCACAGAGACCAAAGGTAACCCTGAAGGAGCTGCAGAGACTTGAGTATCTGTCCATACGATCACAATAAGCCGTACACTCCATAGAGGTGGCCTTTATGGAAGAGTGGGCAGAAAAAAAGCCTTTTCTTACATACAAAAAAATATAAGGCTCGTTTTGAGTTTGCCAAAACAGAAGTGGGAGACTCCCCAAATGTATGGAGGAAGATGCTGTGGTCAGATGAGATCAAAATGTAACTTTTTGGCCACCAAGTTAAACGTTATGTTTGGCACCAAACCAACACAGCTCATCACCCCAAGAACACCATCCTCTTAGTGAAACATGGTGGTAGCAGGATGTTTTTCGGCAGCAGGGACAGGGAAAATGGCCCAAGTCGAGGGAAAGCTGGATGGTGTGAAATACAGGGATATTCTTGAGCAAAACCTGTTTCAGGCTATCAGTGATTTGAGACTGGGACAGAGGTTCACCTTCCCACAAGACAATGACCAAAAGCATACTGCTAAAGCAATACTCGAGTGATTTAAGGGGAAAAGTGTAAATGTTTTGGAGTGGCCTAGTCAAAGTCCAGACCTTAATCTATGTGACAATCTGTGGTAAGATTTGAATATTGTTGTTCACCGGAGGAAACCATCTAACTTGAATGGGCAAAAATCCCAGTGGCAAGATGTGGAAAGCTCATCGAGACTTTTCCAAAGCGACTTGCAGCTGTAATTGCCGCAAAAGGAGGATCTACAAAGTACTGACTTTAGGGGGGTGAATAGTTATGCACACTGAAGTTTTCAGTTACTTTGTCCTATTTGTTGTTTGCTTCACAATATAAAGAAAACCAAATGTTAAAAGTTGTAGGCATGTTCTTTATATGATTAGGACAAAAATTAGGATATATAGACCCATTATAGTTTAAATCAATATTTATAAATTATGGAGGTACCAAATAGTATATCATATTCAGACCATTACCACCATTATAGAAGTAAAGAAGTGTAAACAACAGTTCTCAATTAGGGGGTACTAAGCAGTGTGGTTCAGTACAATGGCACATGGTCTGTATTAATTTATATTATGGTAACTCTTTGTTGCCCCAAAGAAAAGGCTACTTATTGTGTTTAGGGGTATTGTACTTATGGTAAGCTTGACAATAATGGCAACACTGTAAATATCTTTACTGTGGGACTGATCTACTGTATGGGACATTATTCACTTGCAGTTCCTATCATATACTGGATCATATGTAATTTTTTTATATACTGACTTATGCTTATATGTAACCTTAATCTGTGTATCTTTATACTTATATGTGCCATTGCTTTACTTAATATAATACCTGTGTCAATTATTTATAATTATCATATAACCACACTGTCCACTCAGTTTTTAATTAGCGTTTTAATCTGTTTGTTTTTTTGTGTTATAAAGATTTGTAAATTTTCTAAGATAATTGAGAACTGTTGTTTATACTTCTATAATGGTGGTAATGGTCTTAATATGATGTTCTTTATATGAATTTATGCAAAGCCTCAAAAGAAACAATGAAATTCAAGATTGTGAGGTAGCAAAACACAAAACATGCAAAGGATGGGATGAATATTTTCGCAACCACTTTATAAATCCCATATGAGACTGTGACTGTGGTATATACATCCCATAAGAGACACTGTGTAGCGTCGGCGTCCCTGCCTCCTGCTAGGCAGGGACGCTGTTCCCCTCACCTCTCCGCTCCGTGCCCGGCGTCCTCCTCCCGCTCTGCTGGCAGCGCGCGCTGCTTCGCGGCCACTGTGCTTAGGGTGCGCGCGCGCTCCCCCTCTCTTAAAGGGGCCGCGCGCGCCGTCCTAAGGAGTCCCCGGCCAATGGCCGGAGGACCTCACCATATTTAAGGCACCTCCTCCAAAATGGAGGTGCCCGAGCAATGTTGTTGCCTGCCTGCCCAGAGACTCTTACCCGCTCACCTGGGAGCGTCCGCCTGCTACCTGCCTGCTAGCCTACCTGGAGGCTCTGCCGTCACGTGCTGTGACCACCTACCTGTCCAGAGACTCTTGCCCGCTCACCTGGGAGCGTCCACCTGCTACCTGCCTGCTAGTCTACCTGGAGGCTTAGCCATCACTTGCTGTGACCACCTGCCTGTTCAGAGACTCTTGCCCGCTCACCTGGGAGCGTCCACCTGCTACCTGCCTGCTAGTCTACCTGGAGGCTTAGCCATCACTTGCTGTGACCACCTGCCTGTTCAGAGACTCTTGCCCGCTCACCTGGGAGCGTCCACCTGCTACCCGCCTGCTATACTATCTGGAGGCTTAGCCGTCACTTGCCGTGACCACCCGCCTGTCAAGAGACTGTCCCCGCCACTTGCTGTGACCTCCTGCCCTTCTATCCAGAGACTGTCCCCGCCACTTGCCGTGACCTCCTGCCCTTCTACCCAGAGACTGTCCCCGTCACTTGCCGTGACTACCTGCCCGCCTACCCTGGGAGCCACCCGCTTCCTTACAAGGGCTGCCCCTTTGTATCGTTGCTCAGAGGTTCCACCTCCCAGACCCGTTACACACTGCAACTGGTGTATATACATTCCATAGGAGACACTGCGACTGGTGTATATGCATCCCATAGGGAACACTGCGACTGATATATCTGAAAATACAGAAAAATCTTTAAATGAGAAGGTGTGCCCAAACTTTGTCTGTACTGTGTGTGTGTATATATATATATATATATATATATATATATATATATATATATATATATATATATATATATATATATATATATATATATATATATATATATACACACATATACAGTACAGACCAAAAGTTTGGGCACACCTTCTCATTTAAAGATTTTTCTGTATTTTCATGACTATGAAAATTGTACATTCACACTGAAGGCATCAAAACTATGAATTAACACATGTGGAATTATATACTTAACAAAAAAGTGTGAAACAACTGAAAATATGTCTTATATTCTAGGTTCTTCAAAGTAGCCATCTTTTGCTTTGATGACTGCTTTGCACACTCTTGGCATTCTCTTGATGAGCTTCAAGAGGTAGTCCCCGGAAATGGTCTTCCAACAATCTTGAAGGAGTTCCCAGAGATGCTTAGCACTTGTTAGCCCTTTTGCCTTCACTCTGCGGTCCAGCTCACCCCAAACCATCTCGATTGGGTACAGGTCTGGTGACTGTGGAGGCCAGGTCATCTGGCGTAGCACCCCATCACTCTCCCTCTTGGTCAAATAGCCCTTACACAGCCTGGAGGTGTGTTTGGGATCATTGTCCTGTTGAAAACTAAATGATGGTCCAACTAAACACAAACCGGATGGAATAGCATGCCACTGCAAGATGCTGTGGTAGCCATTCTGGTTCAGTATGCCTTCAATTTTGAATAAATCCCCAACAGTGTCACCAGCAAAGCACCCCCACACCATCACACCTCCTCCTCCAAGCTTCACGGTGGGAACCAGGCATGTAGAGTCCATCCGTTCACCTTTTTTGCGTCGCACAAAGACACGGTGGTTGGAACCAAAGATCTCAAATTTGGACTCATCAGACCAAAGCACAGATTTCCACTGGTCTAATGTCCATTGCTTGTGTTCTTTAGCCCAAACAAGTCTCTTCTGCTTGTTGCCTGTCCTTAGCAGTGGTTTTCTAGCAGCTATTTTACCATGAAGGCCTGCTGCACAAAGTCTCCTCTTAACAGTTGTTGAAGAGATGTGTCTGCTGCTAGAATTCTGTGTGGCATTGACCTGGTTTCTAATCTGAGCTGCTGTTAACCTGCGATTTCTGAGGCTGGTGACTTGGATAAACTTATCCTCAGAAGCAGAGGTGACTCTTGGTCTTCCTTTCCTGGGGCGGTCCTCATGTGAGCCAGTTTCTTTGTAGCTCTTGATGGTTTTTGCAACTGCACTTGGGGACACTTTCAAAGTTTGCCCAATTTTTCAGACTGACTGACCTTCATTTCTTAAAGTAATGATGGCCACTCATTTTTCTTTACTTAGCTGCTTTTTTCTTGCCATAATACAAATTCTAACAGTATATTCAGTAGGGCTATCAGCTGTGTATCCACCTGACTTCTGCACAACACAACTGATGGTCCCAACCCCATTTATAAGGCAAGAAATCCCACTTATTAAACCTGACAGGGCACACCTGTGAAGTGAAAACCATTTCCGGTGACTACCTCTTGAAGCTCATCAAGAGAATGCCAAGAGTGGTTTGGGGTGAGCTGGACCGCAGAGTGAAGGCAAAAGGGCCAACAAGTGCTAAGCATCTCTGGGAACTCCTTCAAGATTGTTGGAAGACCATTTCCGGTGACTACCTCTTGAAGCTCATCAAGAGAATGCCAAGAGTGTGCAAAGCAGTCATCAAAGCAAAAGGTGGCTACTTTGAAGAACCTAGAATATAAGACATATTTTCAGGTGTTTCACACTTTTTTGTTAAGTATATAATTCCACATGTGTTAATTTATAGTTTTGATGCCTTCAGTGTGAATGTACAATTTTCATAGTCATGAAAATACAGAAAAATCTTTAAATGAGAAGGTGTGTCCAAACTTTTGGTCTGTACTGTACATGGATTGGTGGGAGAGAGGCAGCATATATACATGGATTGGTGGAGGGGAGGCAGCATATATACATGGATTGGTGAGGAGGGAGGCAGGATATATACATGAATTGGGACATATACCAACAGGAGGATGAGCACATTCTTTATTTCTGCGGTCTCATACCCCTGCTCCTTTCTGTGGTTGCTCTATGCTGGCCTCGCCTGCTTTCTGTGCGAGTTGTTTTTAAAACCTCAGTATTCAGGTTAATTTGCCGTGTTGACACTTGGCGATAAATAAGTGGATTTTGGGTTGCAGTTTGGGCACTTGGTCTGTAAAAGGTTTGCCATCACTGACATAGGGCATCTTGTTGTTCTACCTCCATATAATGCTTCATTTATGCTATTAGTTCCATAATGGGGGGGGGGGTATTGGGATCTAGCCAGTGTTTTAGGAGCTGTTTTTTTGCCAATATATGCCAGGTATGTGTGTCATGCTTTTTATGTGGAGTTGTTTGTGCTGAATTTATTTTGTGGCATTTAGCACCTGCTTTTTGACGCTGTTGTTGTTTTTTCATCCTTTCCTATAGGGAAACATAAGAGGATAATGGCAGAAAAAAACATCATATTCACAGTAAAGTAAAAAAAAAAAAAAAAAAAACATTCCAATGATGTCAAAAGTAAAACGCTGTATATGGAGACTTTTCAATATTGCAGTCTATAGACATTAACCCTTTTGCGCCAGAGCCTGTTTTTGCCTTCATGACCAGGCCAATTTTTTAAATTCTGACCACTGTCACTTTATGAGGTAATAACTCTGGAATGCTACAATGGATCCCACTGGTTCTGAGACTGTTTTTTCGTGACATCTTGTACATAATGATAGTGGTAAAATTTCGTCAATATGACTTGCGGTACTTTGTGAAAACATCGGAAATTTGGCGAAAATTTTGAAAATTTCACAATTTTCGAACTTTGAATTTTCATGCCGTTAAATCAGAGAGATATGTCACACAAAATAGTTAATAAATAATATTTCCCACATGTCTACTTTACATTAGCACAACTTTGGAACCAACATTTTTTTGTTAGGAAGCTATAGGGGTTAAAAGTTGACCAGTGATTTCTAATTTTTCCAACAAAATTTACAAAACGATATTTATAGGGACCACATCACATTTGAAGTAACTTTGAGGGGCCTTTATGACAGAAAATACCCAAAAGTGACACCATTCTAAAAACTCCTCAAGGTGTTCAAAACCACATTCAAGAAGTTTATTAACCCTTTAGGTGCTTCACAGGAATTTTGGAATGTGGAAGAAAACAATGAACTTTTAACTTTTTTTCACAAAAATGTTACTTTAGACCCAAATTTGTTTGCTTTTGCAAGGGTAACAGGAAAAAATGGACTACTAAATTTGTTGTGCAATTTCTCCTGAGCACTCTGAAATTGTGGGAGAAAACTACTGTTTGGGCACACAGCAGGGTTCGGAAGGGAAGGCGCGCCATTTGACTTTTTGATTGTAAAATTTGCTTGAATAATTAGCGGACGCCATGTCGTGTTTGGGGAGCCCCTTATGTGCCTAAACAGTGGAAACCCCCCACAAGTGACACCATTTTGGAAACTAGACCCCTCAGGGAACTTTTCTAGATGTGTGGTGAGCACCTTGAACCGCCAGGTGCTTCACAGAAGTTTATAATATTGAGCTGTAAAAATAAAATTTTCAAATTTTTCACACAAAAATGTTTTTCAGACCCCAATTTTGCATTATCATAATGGTAACAGTATAAATTGCACTATGAAATTTGTTGTGCCATTTCTCCTGAGTACGCTGATAAACCATATGTGGGGGAAAACTACTGTTTGGGCACACGGCAGGGTTCAGAAGGGAAGTTGCGCCATTTGACTTTTTGAATGTAAAATTAGCTTGAATAATTAGTTGACGCCATGTCGCATTTGGGGAGCCCCTGATGTGCTTAAACAGTGGAAACCCCCACAAATGACCCCATTTTGGAAACTAGACCCCTCAAGGAACTTATCTAGATGTGTAGTGAGCAGCTTGAACCCCCAGGTGCTTCACAGAAGTTTATAACGTAGAGCTGTGAAAATAAAAAAATCAAACTTTTTCCACAAAAATGATCTTTTAACCCCAATTTTTTTTATTTTCACAAGGGTAAGAGGAGAAAATGGACTCTGGAAACTGCTGTGCTATTTCTCCTGAGTACGCTGATACCCCATATGTGGTGGAAAACTACTTTTCAGGCACAATACAAAGTTCATAAGGGAAGGAGCACCATATTACAGTGCAGATTTTACTGTTGTGGTTTTCAAGAGACATGACCCACTGGGAGAGCCCCTGCCATCCCAGAACAGCAGAAACCCCTCCATAAGTGACCCCATTTTACAAACTACACTTCTCAATGAATTCATCTAGGCGTGCAGTGATCATGTTGACACCACATGTGACTCATAGAAATTTATACCATTGGGCAGTGAAGAAAAAATAATTATATTTTTACCACAAAAAAAATGTTTTGGCCTCATATTTTACATTTTCACACAGGGCAATGGGTAAAAATGGTGCCGAAATGTGTCACACCATTTCTTCTAAACGTGGCAATACTCCATATGTGGATGTACAGTACCGCTTACCCATACGGCGAGACCCGGGAGGGAAAGAGCGCTATTTGACTCTTGGAGAACAAATTATTGTAGAATAGCTTGCGGACTCCATATACAGAGCCCCTAAGTGCTAGAAGAGCAGAATCCCCCCTCAAGTGACCGCAGTTTGGAAATTATACCCCTTTGGGAATTTACCTACAGGTGTAGGGACAATTTTGACTTCATGGGTGTTTTCCGGAAACAAACAGCAATGGATGTTGCTGAGTGGAAATTTCAAACTGCCGTTGTAGTGACCAGTATGCTGTAGTGACCAGTACGTTGTGTCCAGCTCATGCTTCTGGAGACATGCACCTGTAAATTAGGCGGGCTCTCATCGCTACAGGAATGCCAAACATGTGGACCCTAAATGTAGTTTAGGCACATTGTGGGGCTCAAATGGGAGGTGGGCATTTGGATTTGGGAGCACAGAGTTTTCTGAATTTCTTTTGGGGGGCAAGGGCCATTTCGCTTTTCCAGAGCCTTTGTGCTACCAGTAACGTGCAAGCCCCTTATATTTTCATTAACAGATGATGGAACTGAGTGGGGACTTGCTTTTTTTGAGGATTGAGTTGAAGTTTTTATTGGGAACATTTTACATAATGTTTATCCGGAGCTCTAGGCTGAGCACTTACATCGGGGTTTCCATCTAAATCTCCAAGTGATGTAATTCAGATGAAACCCCCGTGGGATCTATTCACTATAATAAGGCAGCAGAGTTACTTTGGACTCAGTCTGGCCTCTGTTTAGCGGTGTCCTTTTTTTCAGAAGTGCACAAAACTGTGACTAACCGCACTTTTATGCAAGCCTTAAAAAACTGACACCGTGGGATCATAGGTCAGACGACGTCCACGGTGCCTCCATCTGCCTCATTACAGGGAATCTTCCGCTGGGGGTTCCGTTTGAATCACGTATTTCAGAGATTTACATGGAAACCCCGGTGTAAGCGCTCAGCGCAGGATAAATGTGAGCCAAGCCTTACTGCGTTGTTTTGGGAAGCAGAATGAACAAATTAGCAGCAGGTGAAGAATTGGTTTTATTTATTTTTTACGCCGTTCCTCGTGCAGTGTAAGTGATTAGACGACTTTATTCTTCGTCTTGTCGGTGCGATTACAGCGATACCAGATTTATATCGGGTTTTTATGTTTGACAGCTGTCACACACTAAAAGACGCTTTTTTTTTTTTGCAAAATTTAGTTTTTGCATCGGCATATTTTGAGAGCTATAATTTTTCCATATTTCAGCCTGACAGAGTCATGTGAGTGACGAGTTGACGTTTTTATTAGTACCATTTTTGGGCACGTGACATTTTTTGATCGCTTTTATATTCCGTTTTTTGGGAAGTAAAATGAACAAAAAACAGCAATTCAGGATTTGTTTTTTGAAGGTTTTTTTAGTGCCGTTCCGCATGTGGTAAAAGTGATAAGGCATATTTATTATTCGGGTCAGTACGTTTACAGTGATACTACACTTATATAGTTTTTTTATGTTTTAGCGCTTTTACACAATAAAAACTATTTTATAGAAAAAATAATTGTTTTTGCATCGCTTTGTTCTGAGAGCTATAACTTTTTTATTTTTCGGCTGATGGAGCTGCATGGCGGCTTTTCTTTTTGCGGGACAAGATGACCTTTTCAGCGGTACCATTTTTATTTACATTTGGCTTTTTGATCGCATTTTATTCCACTTTTTGTTTGGCAATATGATGAAAAGCATAGTTTTTTGCTCCGTTTTTTTTTTTTTACGATGTGCACAGAAGGGGTTAATTAGTGTGACTGTTTTATAGATCGGGTTGTTCCGGACGCGGCAATACCAAATATGTGTACTTTTTTTGTTTTTGCATAAATATACGGATTTATTGTTTTCATTTTTTTTACTTTTTTACTTAGTCCCTGTATGGGACTTCAATTTTTATTTTTGTGATCACTGGTCTCATGCAATGCAATAGACATGTATTGCCATTGCTTTAGAGCTGACAGTTTTACACTGTCAGATCTCGTGTTAGACTCAGCTGCTGGCTTAGACTCGCTGCATCTAGAAGATAGCAAAGGGTTAACATCATTGGGACCTGAACCAATCAGGTCCCGATGATGTCCCCTGTCAGAGCTACTGCTCTGCACCACACCCGTAGCGCTTGCAGGACCCTGGGGGTCCTGAGCGCTGTGGGACCACCGACCGATTATAAACATCGGCACAGAGCCCAGCCAGCGCCGACGCTTATGTACAGTGGGCGGTCGGGAAGCAGTTAATAGGTTTGTCCACTACTCGGACAAACCCTTTTCAACCACCATATTTCCTCCATAAAGCATAATAATAGCTATACTCACCATGTGTAGGCACCATTTCAGTGATGTCGGCGCCTGCTCTTCCAGGGCTCATGTGACGTTATTAAGTCACGTGAGCCCTGCAGCCAATCGGCGGCAGCTGCCCTTTCACTTCCATTGAGACTGCAGCAGCAAAAGCTCTCACTTCTTCTGGGTGTCTGTTTTGTGCAAAAGAAGTTAGGGAAGTGGCTGCTGATTGGCTGCAGGGCTCACGTGACAAACAGTGCCACACAAACCCCAGGAGAGCAGACGCTGACATTGCTGGAATGGCACCTACACGGGAGATTTGCATAGCTATTATTATTTTACATGAGGGAAATAGTGATTGAGAAGGGGTTGTCTGATTAGTGAAAAACCCCATTAAATTAACTTCTGTCCGCAGCAGTTTTGGGGGAAAAAAAGCCTTTAAAGGGACTCTGTCATAACAGGCTGCTCAAACTAAGTACAGGTGCACGGTGCATCATGGTGTGGTCAAACATTTAAGTACACCTTCCCACCTGCTTGTTTTACTATTGATCTCTGCTTTTCTTTGTCTCTATGAAGCCATAGCTATCAATCAAAGAAGGGGAGGAGGATGGAGATAGAGAGAAAAAAAGCAGATGGGAAGGTGCACATAAATGTTTGGCCCCATGATGCACCGATTGCCTGCACTTTGAGCAGCCTGTGCTGACAGAATCCCTATAACCTCGTAATTATTGAGCACTTTTTTGTTTTTGCACTTTTGTTTCTCCCTCCCCTTCTTTCAAGAGCCATAACTTGTTTATTTTCCCACTGACAAAACCATGTGAGGGCTTATTTTTTGTGGAACTAGTTGTACTTTTGAACGGTACCATCCATTTGAACTGAAATTGTGGAAAACCAAATGCAATTCCACAATTGTTTTGGAAGTTTGGTTTTCTCTGTGTTCATTCTGCAGTAAGGCTATGTGCCCACGTTGCGGAAATGAAGCAGGAAATTTCTGCTTCATTTCCGCATGTCCTCTCCCGGAAAAACGCATGCGGAATTCAGCAAGCGTTTATCGCGCGTTTATCGCGTGTTTTTCACGCGTTTTCGACATGCGGAATTGCCTTGCGTTTTTTCATGCATTAAATAAGGCAATTCCGCATGCGGAAACGCAAAATTAATGAACATGCTGCGGATTTTTGAGCGCAGCATAAACGCTGCGGAAAAATCCGCAGCATGGGCATAGAACTTGCGGATTCTCATTGGGGACCATGGGGTGCGGCTTACCAAGCGTTTTACAAGCGTTTCCGCTGCGGAAAATCCGCAGCAAAAACTCTTGTAATCCGCAACGTGGGCACGCAGCCTAAAAATTACCTGGAAATATCATTGTCCAGGTCAGTAAGATTGCAACGGTACAAAAATTGCATTTTTTTTTTTTATTTAAGTGGAGAAAAAAAATTCAGAAATTAATTACAAATTTGTCGTTGTAATCAAAAATCTGTAACATTTAGATTTTTCAGCCGAATGAGCTATGTGAGGTCTCATTTTTTGCGGGGTAACCTGATATTTTTATTGATTCTATTTAAGGGTATATACAATGCTTTGATCACTTTTTATTGCATTTTTCTGTGGCGTTGCGGCAACCAAAAACCCTCAATTCTGTCATTTTTGATTTTTTTTTCTCTTTACAGTTTTTACAGATCGGGTTAGTCATATTTTCATACATCTGACTTTTCTGAAGATGTTGATTTCAAATATGTGTGTTTTGTTATGTTTTTTACATATCTTCATTGTTAATTGCAGAAAAGGGAGGTCATTTGAATTGTTATATATTTTTTTATTTTTAATTTTAAAACTTTTTTTTAACTTTGCTAGTCTCCTTAGGGGACCAGTGATTGGCTGATCTTTTCTACTGTACACAGCAATGATACAGTATTGCTGTATAGAGTAAAAAAATCACTTTCTTCTATGACGCCCACCCGCAGGCTGGATGACGCGCCCAGGGGATGGGGAAACGACTCGGCGCCCGGTCCTTGCTGTTGGTGTTTGGGGATGCAGCGGTGGCCGGCTCCCGGGGCCGTACCCTGGGGTCACTCTTAAAAGCAAAGGGAAGGGGGAAAAGGTGTATGGGAAAGGGGGAATGTTCGTGACGCCACCCGTGGTGTCTGGTGAGGATCACCAGCGCTGCGACAGTCCTCTGAGGCCGGTGTTCAGGCAGCTATAGATGGTTCGGCTCCCCACAGCTGGAGCGGGGCCTCAGGGGAGCGTAGAGAGGGTTTGGAATAGAGCGCTGGCGGGTGCAGAGCCGCGGAGGAAAGAACAGACAGAGGCAGTAGTTGAAGTCATCCAAGTCTTTACTCACAGTAGCGTTTTCTCAGCTCAGAGCTTCTCTCTGCTGTTTCACGGCGAGCTGCGGCCACCAGGGTTGGGGTTCAGCACACTCCAGGTAGTTCAGGAGCGCTTGACAGGACCCCCGCTCTAAACTGTTCCTCTCCTGTTGTACTTCTCCCGCCTTGTGTCCCCCACTGAGTCCCGTACGGGTACTGCGATGTCCCTTGTGGGTAACGTGTAGTTCCCGGACCGACTGGGTGCCCTTTTTGGTGACTTGTGGTGACTTGTGGTGAGAACGTGGCGTAAGGCCGGGTCCCTCTGGATAAACTCACATTAGGGCATACAGGTGGCGACTCCGCTCCGTCCGTATCCCCCTGGGATCCACATAGGCCTCCAGACTTTTCCGACAGAGACGTGAAGTGCAAAGTCAGATAATCTGGGACCGGTACCCCCTCTTGCGGCAGGGTCTCTCTGGCTGAGCCAGAATAAGGTATGCAGGTGGCGACTCAGCTCCGTCCGCACCCCCTGAGATCCTTTCGCCTGTGGAGCCTATCTCCTCTGCTCCCCTCCTGGGCCTTCTTGGTTGGACTCTGACCGGGGACAGAGCCGGTTTTAACTCTGTCCCAATTCCCCGTCTCGAGGCCTGAGACCGGGAACCGCGGACCCTGAGGCGGCTGCAGCCTTATGCTGACCTGCCGTCCCAAAGACCCACGACCAAAGACCCGGTTCTTAAAATGGCATCCAGTTATATATGATTCTATTAAGTGCTTAAGTAAAGTGCTTCCTCCACCCTCACTCACTATGTGGTTCCCCCTAACTTTGGTTCCCCCCAACTCCTCCATTCAGGCCCGGGGCAGCACTATGGTGCTTTAGGCCCCCTTTAGAACTGGAGTGGTGTAGTGTTGAGTGTGTGGTTGGGGTCCTATGAGGTACTCCATCCTTATCTGGGAGTGGAGATACCACACCTCGTTCTGAGGTGCAGTACCCCTGTGGCGACTGAACCCTCAGGGGCGCCACATGGACATCACAGAGGAGATCACATGACAGGCACGGGGCGTATAGCCCACCCTCTGCTGTCATAGCAAACCTTTAGTACCCTGCTATTGGACAGGTTTTTTTTTCTCAGGTGACTAGTCCGCTGCGGTTCATGTCCGGCTTCTCCCAGCCCTGATCCATTTGGCTGACTGGTTTCTCCTTATACACACAGGGCCGCCATAAGGGCATTACTGCTCTTTCTGCTGTATGGGGCCCCGTGAGCATCAGTACAGAAGGGGGCCCAGGCCCAGTTGGGGCCCCCCCTCTTGTGCTTCTGCTCACGGAGCCCCATGCTGTAACAAAGTGCCGAGCGCCGGGGCGTGCACCGCCTTAGGCGACGCACATCTCAGCGCTGGGTTCCTTATCGGAGCTGCACAGCTCCCTCATACTTCTGACTTCTTCCTGACTCGCCGTCACATGACCAGAAGTCAGGGGAACCTGGTGGCGTACCTCTCCTCGGTCGCAGCAGGGACCCTAGGAGCACCAGGATGCTGCCTGCAGGGGTCGTATGACGTGTATGACAACTTTATTTTTTTAAATAGAATTAATTAAATAGGAGTAGGGGGAGGATGAGCTGCACATGGGGAATTGGGAGTGGGGGAAGGATGAGCTTCACATGGGGATTTGAGAGTGGGCGGGGGTGAGCTACACATGGGGAATTGGGAGTGGGGGGAGGATGAGCTGCACATGGGGAATTGGTAGTGAGGGAGGATGAGCTCCACATGTGGAATTGGGAGTGGGGGGGGGTGAACTGCACATGGGGAATTGGGAGTGGGGGGGGTGAGCTGCACATGGGGAATTGGGAGTGGGGGGGGTGAGCTGCACATGGGGAATTGGTAGTGGGGGGGTGAGCTGCACATGGGGAATTGGTAGTGGGGGAGGATGAGCTGCACATGGGGAATTGGGAGTGGGGGAAGATGAGCTGCACATGGGGAATTGGGAGTGGGGGAAGATGAGCTGAACATGGGGAATTGGGAGTGGGGGAAGATGAGCTGCACATGGGGAATTGGGAGTGGGGGGATGAGCGCATGGGGAATTGGGAGTGGAGGGTGGGATGAGCGCATGGTGGATTGGGAGTGGAGGGTGGGATGAGCGCATGGTGGATTGGGAGTGGAGGGTGGGATGAGCGCATGGTGGATTGGGAGTGGAGGGTGGGATGAGCGCATGGTGGATTGGGAGTGGAGGGTGGGATGAGCGCATGGTGGATTAGGAGTGGAGGGTGGGATGAGCGCATGGTGGCTTGGGAGTGGAGGGTGGGATGAGCGCATGGTGGATTGGGGAGAGCAAATGATGAATTGGGAGATGAGAATGGGGAGAGCACATGATGAATGGGGGTGGGGAGAGCAAATGGGGAGATGGGGGAGAGTAAATAATGATGAATAGAGGGTGGGGGTGGGGAGAGCACGAACATGACCTAATGAATTGGGGCCGAGGGTGCATGTAAATATAATGAATTGGAGCAGGAGGTACAGAGTAGGGGGCGTTGAGGATGCAGGAGTGTGACTGGTAATAAAGTGGGGGAAAGAGAACAGGGTCTAATTTATATATTAGGTGGTGAAGTGGCTATTTACAATTAGTGGGGGCACAGTGGTGGATTACTATTCATATTTGGAATGGTGGGCTGCATAATGACTAATTATATATTAATGGTGGTTGCATGTCTGTATTCAGCTGTGTAATGTAGAAATTGGGAAATGTGCTCTAGATAACTGTGTGTTATTTTATGCAGAGACGAGTCCTGGCTGGAAGAAGTGATGGCCGTCTGTGCTGGATGAAGGAGAAAAACGAAGATGAAGGACTTCACCTAGAGACGTCACCGGTGAGTTAGTGTGTTATCTGTACACTGACACTATACATTATATACTATGTACAGAGCTCCTGTGTATAATGTCACTGGTGATCACTGTATTACCTGTACACTATATACAGAGCTCCTGTGTATAATGTCACTGGTGATCATTGTATTACCTGTACACTGACACTATATACAGAGCCCCTGTGTATAATGTCACTGGTGATCACTATATTACCTGTACACTTACATTATACACTGTATACCATGCACAGAGCTCCTGTGTATATGTGTATAATGGCGCTTATAGTAATATTAGCATTGTGTTTTTTTATTAATGATCAGTATTGTAGTATTCGGTCACTATGTGGTGGTAATATGTGGTCTGATCACGGTGTGGCGGTTTTTGTCCCTTGTATGTGATATTATTCGGTCACTATGTGGTGGTAATATGTGGTCTGGTCATGATGTGGTGGTATTTGATCCTTGTATGTCGTATAATTGGTCATTTTAAAAAATGTATATGACACATTCCGTTAAAGAAAAATAAATAAAAATATACCTAAAAAGAGTAGGTTAGAGTAGAGTAGGACCCAGTCAGAAGAGTCTACTTGTCATGGTGGCGGCTTTAAAAATCTTTTGGCCAAAACAAAAGCTTATAGCTATGTGTGTGATCTGGTGTTCACTAGGAACTGGTAATGTGTGTTTTTCCAACAGTGGGCAGCGGGACTGTAGAAGGTTCGAGGGATGGAGGCAGAGCTGGGGTGAAGCCTGGGTGGAGTCTCAAGGGGGCCCGAAAATTTTGCCACTATGGGGCCCTGAAATTCCTGGTGGCAGCCCTGTATACACATATAAGGAATGACCTGTCAGCTCAACTTGAGCCACAGTCAGTCAGATTGACTTTGAAACGCTATGTCAATAAACTACTTCTCTCCAATCTTGGTCTTGGATCCTGATTTTGGAATTCCAGCAGCAGGGAATAGATCCACTTCCCTTGGTATCCTATAGAAAAGCTTAGCAGACAATGAAGGTGTTGTCCTCATCATATAGTACAGTAGTTATTTGCTGATGTAGATTCCAGTGTTGCCGAGTAAGACATGAATTATCATTATGGAAGAAGATTGTTATCATGGAGGAGCTGTCATTGTAAACTATTCCACTCATGTTCCAGTCCATACGAGAAAAGAGAATACAACACCTAAATGTTATTTCTCATTTTCCCTCAGGATCTGCATGATTTTAAATTTTTGTTTCATTCAGGTCCCTACAATATTGGATCCTCTCAGTGGAGATCTTCTATAAAAGAATTTTTTTTTAATTGACCCATCAAGGATGGATAGGAACAGGGACAAGATGGCGGAGAGGATATTACACCTCACCCTAGAGATCCTCTTCCGGCTTACTGGAGAGGTGAGAGATTCTAATGACGTCACATTACATCATTCTTATCTATGGGAATAACAGATGGACAGAACTGGAGAGGTGAGGACTCTGGAAATGTCTGTAGTGAGATTTATTAATGTGTCTCTCCATAACCAGGATTACACAGTAGTGAAGAAGACATCTAGTGAGCGCTGTCAGGCCCCTGTGTCTGAGCGATGGGGAAGAACCCTGAGCCCAATCATGGGGCCTCCATCTCACCCCCTGATACATGAGGACATCAATGACCAGAAGATCCTAGAACTCACCTACAAGATGATTGAGCTGCTGACTGGAGAGGTGACACTGCTTGGAATTCTGTGATATTATGCAGTAACGCTATGAAGGGATCGGGGGAATGACGGTATTATTGTATGTGTCAGGTTCCAATAAGGTGTCAGGATGTCACTGTCTATTTCTCCATGGAGGAGTGGGAGTATTTAGAAGGACACAAAGATCTGTACAAGGACGTCATGATGGAGGTTCCTCAGCCCCTCACATCACCAGGTAATAGAGGGGATAAATACAAACGGCCTATAATTATCTGTATATAAATAATGAATTCTGTCCCTGTATGTGTTTCCTCCAGTTCTATCCAGTAAGAGGACAACACCAGAGAGATGTCCACGTCCTATTCCATATGACTGTTCAGAAGAAAATTCCAATGTTCCTCAGGATCATCAGGTAGATAGAGAGAAAGTGTCATGAGATCTCCCCTATGATGTGTAGACGGCTGTGAAGGTCTTGTGTTCAGTCTTGTTTTATCCACCAGTATTATATGTTTTATACTTATGTAATGAGAACGGTGGAGATGGCAGGATTAGAGCTGATCATAGATGTGACTTCTTCATCTGTCTGTGACTTTTACAATATTTGTTTCAGGGTAAAGATTTGACCCATATTAATACCACAGAGACATATGTGAGGGGTGATGAGCGGTGTAAAGAGGAAATTCCTAAAGATAACCGCCCAGGTGAGTAGTGACCACTAACTGCAGAGAAGTCTGATTCTTTTGAGTCACTAGATTTACAATTAAGTGTTGATTTTACACAGATTTTGAAAACGTACTTTTATTAATGCAGGTATAGGAAACATTCAATGGGTAAAATTGAAATGGCATTTTTTTTACAACACGGAAAATTAAAATCCATGGCTGGTCACCAAAAATGTGGTTTCTGAACCCAGTCACAGGCCACACGAGACACTTGCATTTCATTTAGCTTTTCAGCAAATACATTACCAATGCTTTCCTCCACTTAACAAAAACTTGGCATTTCTTTCCATATATTAAATGAAAAAGCATTAGATCGTCACAAGTACAAAACCACAACAATTAAAAGTAATGGCAGTGGGCAAAGATATTTGACCACAGCAGAGACACATTGCTCCAAACACTGAAATAACTAAACAATCAATTAAGAAGATGCATAAATCTGTTACAAAGTCCATCGTGGTAAGGGTCCATGACGAATCAGACACAGGAGATGATATCAAGCTGCAGGTTTGAGGTGAGAACTTTTGGTCTGTGTAAAAGTAGAACATGCCTCTACAAAGTTCTTAACAAGTCGAGATAATGTAGACCAACAAAAGTGTTAAGAACAAAAATCTAATTAATTATGCACACATGGATGTCAACCAATGTGAAGAAATGTTCCAATAATAGACTCTTTTTTTCTTCGATTCTGTTGAATGACGATATTTACAAGGTGGGATATCACGGATGCAGACAATAAACTCTTGTATAATACGACTGGGTATGATAATGACTTAAGGGTCAGTAGCCTGGTCTGTAGGGTTGAAAGAACAAGCTAAGGCATCTCCTTTAACAGTTTTGTTCACAAGGCAGAAGTGTAGTATACAATGTAATATTACAACCAAGACCAAACTTATCTAGGATTCAAGTGATTATCATATGTGATTATTGGGTGAAGAGGCGTCTCCAGTCGCTGTCTCCATTTCTCCTATGCCGGTTTGATATCAAGCAGTTCTTAGTAATAAATGCCGAAATTCATCTCCGTAGAGGAAAAGGCTTTGGATAGGAATCCACAAGTTAACTTTCTTTTATATTTCCTGTTTGAGACAGAATGACTAGAACATAAGTGTCCACTTTGATATAGAAAGGCTTTGAGAGATCATGCTGATGGAAATTTAATTGTCATGGGGATACCTCAACAGAGAGGGGCCAAAAGATCACAGCGTCTGGTCACACGAAATCCAGCACTGATTAGAACTCATTCACCATCCTATTAGACAGTGCAGATTTTTTCCTTGCTGTTTCATTGCAAGGGTTAATCAGTTCAGTCGATCTCCTGGAGGTCTCCATCCTGAATTGTCTCAGCTGTTCTGTGTTGGCAACTCCCCTCTGGTATAAATGCTCGCCACTGGCACTTGGGAACTGCCAGTGATAGTTCTACTTCCTAGTTAGGTGCTGAAGCAGAAATTCAGTGTTTGGAGTAGGCGGTTGGACAGTTTTTCAAGACATTTCTGCTTGGAGTTGGTTTGCATGCTTATCTTCATCCTCTCCTATTTTGTTTCTCTTACCTATCCGTCCCCTATGTTCCACTCTGTTGTTTTGTGAGCATATTTGTGTGATTGTAGTTTTCTTTCATCCCTGTTCTTGTCTACCCTTGTCTATCTGGTTGGTATAATCCTATACACTTCAGCCTCACACCTCCCTGAGTGTGGAAGGGAACAGATAAAGTTTAAGATAGGAGTATAGCTTGTACGTAACCCCGGCATCTCCACCTTCAGGGGTAATCCGGGGGACAGGGATAGAGTAGGGCGACCCCTAGTTTGAGGAATCAGGTAGGCGCCACCGTCCGTAGTGACTACGTGACATTAATGCAGAGGAAAAGGCCCTTTTTAATACACAATCTGCTTTAGCTGGAGGAGATCCTTTCTTTGAGTTGACATTTTACTTGTTATCTGTGGTATTTGGGGCCACCAGAGACAAGAAATTGTATTTACAAAGCCATTGAAGGAGAGTGCAAACATGTCCCTAATGGGAATTAAAATCTGAAGAAAACACCAAGTTATCATCTAAGTACACCACTGACAAAGAAGTAATATTAGCAGTTTTCCTTTCACACCTCCAGAGACAAGTAAATATGTATGGGCTAAAAATACGATTGAAGATAAGGTTTTTGTAATGTTTTCAAAGTCTTGACCCCATAATGATTAGCAAATGCTTCAATTACACACAATTATTAACATCTTAAGGTCGCACCCTGTTGATCAGAAAGATGGATTGTCACGTATTCTTCTACTTTCTATGAACCTTCATTCAAAAACAGTTGTAGATATCAGGGCTGTGGAGTTGGTAAGCTAAACCTTCGACTCCTACTCTGACTCCTCAATTTCCATGACTCCAACTCCACGACTCCGACTCCCTCATACATGGCTCATGTTTAAGTGATAAATTTACTGTAGCATAGATTCATCTCCGCTAAAAGTCTAGACCCTTAGATCAGGAATAGGACAGACATTTATAGGATATTTCATAACTTTCCCAAATTCTTATGGAAACATTTCCAGCACATCCTGCATTGAACTACTGTACCCAATTTATTATATATTTTAGGAGTCGGTCCATTTTATTCCGACTCCTCCAAAATGGACACCGACTCCACGACTCTGACTCCACAGCCCTGGTAGATATGTAGGGAAAAAAGTGCTTAGTGCATACAGACATGGCCAAAAATGTTGGCACCCTTGAAATTGTTGCAGAACATGAAGAATTTTTCCCAGAAAATTATTGCAATTCTGTTTAGAAGTATATTTGGGGTCATTGTCCTGCTGAAGACCCATGACCTAAGATTTAAACCCATCTT